>NC_143584.1:209049963-209388133 GCF_048544385.1 Mastigoproctus giganteus | reverse complement strand
GGTGGAATAAGACCCGTGTTCGTGTACCGTCGACGACGAGAGGAATTTTTGTAGGCATTTTTCACAACGTGGCTGAGTTAGTCGGTCTCAAGCGATGGGAGCATGATTTTTTCTCCCAGAAACTGGGGTTTTTCATCCAGCAAATAGAAAATCGACCATAGAATGGGCAATTTACAGACAATATACACAGAGCAATATGGCCTTCGTCGCTAATGCTTCTAAAACCCAATAACAACAATAACGAATTTATTTTTTGGGAACGTTTCCAAAAAATAAATCAATCAATTCAGAACCGGAAAGAGGAAGAAATCCGAGGGTACGAAGTTAGGGGAATAAGCACGATGCGGCAATATTTCCAAGATTTTGTTTTCCAAGAAATTTCAAGATTCACAAGAATTTATTTAAAAGAAAATTTATTTTTCCAGTATGGTACCAAGCTCTTTGACTGATGTGCAATTCTTACAGACATTTTTATTATTTTTATTTTTTTTTCAGTACTTTTCGTTCACTTAAAACGATGATGGCATAAATACTGTAATTATAGACTAACATGATTGATTGTAAGCATTTTTTGAATTTTCTTGATAAATAGGACCAGCACAGGAAGCAGAAAATCAGAATATCAAATGATCTTACAGCTACCGAAGACTTGAATCACTGCTTTCGCAATGAGGATGGGTCTAGTTTTGAAGCCGAGTAGGTGTCAAACGATATCCTTGGGGAGTCATGGTGTAATAAATTAAAATCATAAAATAGTCTGAAACGAAGAACGGAACAAAACTTAGTGTGAATAATAAGGGAGGACCATGTCACCAAGAAAATATTTCAAGGATCTCGCAGGTCTCTCTCTCAAACGAAAAGAACTAAATCGTCGAATCCATAAAAAGAGTTCAACTACAAAGAGATAAGCGGAAGAATGAGTGAAAAACTATTATGGGACAACTGCGACCCCGTAGGGAGTGATCAAAAGCTTCAATGGGCTTTTGCTATGTAAAAATGGCGACTCAAGGGGAGCATGATCTCCTGGATTCGCTTTGAGCAGCTAAGAAATTTTTCTCGAAAGCTTAATGACCAGAATATCATAGGAAGAATGACTATGATACTCACGTTTACTGACGATTCATATGCCACACAGAGTTAACCAAAGAAGGGCTTTTACGATTATATAAAGCACTTTACAAATCCATTATGTAGATATGAATTCGTACCGTACGCTATTACTTTTTAGGTGTGTTAATATAAATGCGTAATGCGTGTATTATTTTCACCACGTCCGTCCGTCCATCCGCATGTAATAACTCGACTCAGCGGATGGCATTTCATGAAATTTTATAATTAGCTCTATTAAAAAGACGTATAGAGTAATTCCAATTTCACTAAACTCGGACCAATATATTTATTTATTTCATACATATTACCGTATATTTTAGCTGAAGCACTGGATATTGTTGTTTTTTGCTGTGCGCTGATTGTAGGAATCTAATCTTCCTTTTATTTAGAAGATGAAACAAATAAATGACAGATTAGCCTTTTCGTGATGTTATTTGTTTGAAGTAGTGCAATAGTTGGGCAACTCGTATAGGAGTTTGCTGTTATAAGTATTATGATCTTTACAATATTCATTTTCATCACACTTCAGCCTTTCATTTCTTATTCGATGCATGCTTGGTTTTGGTAATCCAGTCATCGCTAAGTCCTTTTAACTGCTTTAAAAAGTGGATTCGTAAGGTTTTTGTTTTCGGCTTCCTTTTCACAAAAATTCCGTTACATGAAAAATAGTATCTCTTCCTTGACTGTGTAAAACTTTATTTTTAACTTTTGACGTGATCACCTTTTTAAAGACTTTATTCCCGGAACAAATCATTAAACTTTCAGCTAACAAAGAATTCCAATATAAAAACACCAATGGACATAATATATTGCACATCACTCCCTTAAATATTAATGAACTGGACTATAAACTCGATTCTATTTGGATGAACTTCTGCGCACGTTTGGTTCTCTGCCAAGAAAGGCGGCACTAGCTGTAACTTGTTTTCTCTAATTTTTAACGGTAGCTCATAATGATGATCTATAATGGTTCAGGAGGTTTAGCAGAATCTTTTTTTTTTTTTATGAAGGATAAAAAATGTCTATGACACGTTTCAGAGACCTGACGCTTTTCACAGACATTCTCTCAGATATGACAAGGTAGGACTTTCTACTTGGAAGTCTAAAACGATAATGAAACTGATATCCAGGTGACACTTGTGGACAGAATTTTGAAGTCCGATCGTTCTGTGACAACCAAATCCTCTGATTGCACCTTTATGATGGTGGGGCCGTTAGTAACGCTGGGTATACCCAGCCATGTGAAATCCTGAAAGACTGCACCTAATATATTGGAGGCGACCACCCAGATGTCAACAAATGTAAACAAGGATTGAGGTGAGGTTTTCGCAACACACAGAGGAATGCCTCCCCTTTGTGTCACCAGGTAATACTAAGTGGTAGATGGCTGTTGAGGCGGTGGCGGTGGAATCCATGTTTAGTCTCCAGAACACACTCCCGACAATCCCTATCTTTTCCATCATGCAGTATGATTGATGTCTTTTGAGGTTATGATGGGCATCACGGAGAAATCCAATATTCCTCACATTTTGAGGATAGAGCTCTAAAACAGTGTTCGCAGGCCGGGCGCTGGACTGTCCACCGGAACTAACCAATAGGTTAGTTCCGGTGGACAGTCTAGCGTGGTTAGGTCCGGTGGACAGTCTCTATGAACCCTCGTGGGTAGCAAAGTTGGTAGGATCGCTGTCTTCCCTACACCGGGTGGAAAGACCTGAGATCATATCCTGTCGGTGACAGGAGGAATTTTTATGGGTCTTTTTAATAACGTGATTGAGTTAGTCGGTCTCAGGCAAGGGTATCATGGTTTTCCCTCCCGGAAACTCGGGTTTTTCGTCCAGTAAACAGAAAATCGATCTCAGAACACAAAATTTACAGACAATATACACGGAGTGGCCGATGCTCTTAAACACAACAACAACAACCATCAACTCTCTATGAGACATCTGGAACAGCTAGTGTGTAATCTCGCTGCCTCTACTCGGCGGATAGGGGAGACCCTGGAGCCCGCCAAAATATAATAAAATACTTTGAATACAGTACTTGCCTCTACTCTCTCAGATAATGACTGGAAGGAGTCCGAGTAGAGTGCATGTGGGGGGAATTGTCGAGGCCACGTTGTTTCAAAGAGATGGGTATATTCTTGCTGTGTGCACCCCATATCCAAAAATTTCGTTACTTCATACAGCACCCTCTCTACTTTTACTTTACTACTGAATGCTTCATGAATAGTCAACTTCACAAATATACGTGGCATAACCTAAGCTACCAGCTAACCTATTATCACATTTTAACTTCTTATGCTATAATTTCTCATCGAACTAATAATCATTAGTGTCAGTTATTAACAGAGCACAGGGAAACTTGAATTTTTAATCAACTTTCTGAATTCCAGCTTAATTTGATTGCTTTTATCCAACTTGAAATCTTTAACTAGCAACGTTGCCTTTGTATTTTAGCGATGAGTCAAAGGAACTCTAATTCCCACCAAGTTAGCTCTGCTCTCCCATCCAACTGTCTTTGATGTGTGGTAGTCCTTTCCGTTGCTACCCCAGGGGTTCTGATTCTAGCTTATCCCTTAAGCTATGGGATAAGCCAGAATCAGAACCCCTGCCGATTTGCTGATATTCTGTAGCAAAAGGCAGCTTCAGTTTCCCGAACAGTAGAACCAATTAGCAAAATAACTACAGAAGTCTACAGAATAACTACACAAGTTTAAAATGCAGGCGAAGATATACGGCCGCATTTTGAGTATAGGAGAAAAGGAGAGCTCCGCTATTGTACTCTTGGCTCCAGCGCATCTTCTGTGTTGTAAACAAAAGGAGAACCACTACCTTACGTCTTAGTTCACAGAAGTTTTCCACCTTGTGTAAAATTGGTCCAGAAGTAATGGGATATTTTAGCATCCGCTTATTTTCTGTAATTGTTTAATGATTCTTGTAATTCAAACAGGGAACCCCAATTACTGAATTTCTTTGGCCCATCAAGGGACCAAACTTTTAACTTTTTTTTTCATCACATGTCCTAATAATATATGATGGTGCGTAATATTTATAATCATGCAACGTAAGAGCATGTCAAGATTTGATTCAATTACATTCAATTTCTAGTTTGGTTACCATGACAACGGAATTTGGCAAATGCTTCAGATAGTAAGAATTGTCACAAGAGGGGAAAAAATTCCTTTTATGCTTTACCTAGATGATAACTGACATTTTTGGCTGTGTTTGACTTAATTTAGGGAAGCACGAAGGGGGGGGGGGGAGTAGGGGTATAACCCTGAAATTTAAAAGAAAAATTAACTTTTGTTTTTTTTTTAATTTCATCAAATTTTTACGTACAGTCCTGATTTAACTGCATTTAAATGTAAAAATTATCAAAAACATCAAGTTCTTTACAAAGAAGATGTTCTCAGCACAAGTTTTTTTTTTTTAAGGTAACAGACTGTCACTGACTTCTGGCGGGTCTCATTTGCATAGTGCGGGCAAGAGAAGGGTGACTTCTTTTATAGTAGGCACCCCGCAACATGTCGCTGAATAGTGTGTGGAGGGAGGGAGGGAGACATATGCCCTTGATTCTTCCATTATGCCTCAAGTAGGCTGTATTTGTAGAGCCGGTTACACAGGCATGTGAGCCTGATGAATCATAGTTTTTCCTGTTATATTCGGTGCCCTTTGACCCTCTCTCTATTCTCTTTCTGGTTTTTTGTTCCTTTTGATGCCATTCTCTTTAATTCCCCTTTCATCTTGTATACGTAGGGGCTTGTGTCGCTCGTACAATATGTAATTTCACGTTGTTATTTGACCTGACCCCCAACGCATATTTTTACCACGTAGCGTTTCAAAGGAAACACGACGCCTCGGGGGAAACTGGAGATTCTCACCTGCTCAGCATACCTGTCCCAGGAAACCATAAAGTACTTTGAAAGGAGGCTGCAGTGGCTTTGGACGTTAGTGTTCCCATATCAGCCAATCGCAGCTGTAATATCAAGTTGTGGGATACGATTATAAACGACAGTCATCTTCCACTGATTCTCTCTTTCTCTCTTAAACCCCCTGAATATCATCCGTTTGTATATAGATCCCAAGAAAGGCTTTTAATCTTATCCCTTTTACGCCTGATCGTAAGAATGGACTTTGGGAGGAGAAAAAACTGAAAAGAAAGGAAGCGGTATTTGCTCTTTACTGTATGCTATATTTCACTGTGTTATATTGGCATGCATCGTGGGATTATTTTAATCGGTGAATACTTCAGTTAATCTCCTCTCCAACCACAGCTTTTGGTGACTGATTTAATGACTTATCCTATAAATCTGTTTGAGGTCTTTATGGAATTTTTCCGGATTCAATTGTATTGTGGATTGGAGATTTTACAAGTGAGGTTCAAAGTGCTATTTCCATTATTTGCTTGGTCTGCAAATACTACTTAATTTATGAGAAGTGTTGAGGAAGTTTGTAAAGAACTCTTTTTTTTTTTTCCTAAATAAAATCATAAGAAATTATTTCCAATTTGTAGTAATTTGTTCCCTCTTGATCCACCCACTTTTTCGTACTTCCTTTGTTATCGTTAAACAAGCCGAGATGCCTGATTATTTTTTTTCTTTGCAAATGCAGTTGGGATTTATTCATCTGATATCCCTTTTTGCGTAAGGCCTTGAGGAAACAGAATAGATGATGGAAGGACATTGGTAGGAGCTTTGAAAATCGTCCCCTCGATCATGTGAGACATTTTAGCAAGTGTTTCCAACATCAGCAGTGAATAGAAATGTGTATTGTACTGTGTTGGCGTAGAGACTAATCATTATTTGAGCAAAGAATGCAGAGACAAAGTTTCTGACTGCTACAAAAGACTTGAAGAAAATAGGGAAGACGTCTATGATGATTAAAGTGGTCATCCAATCATCCGCAAGAACGGTGAAAATGTTAAAGACCAGAGGTCATGTCTTCATCCATTATCCTGAGAATAATAGATGAAGAGATGAATTAAATAAAGAAAGAAACAGTTGGTTTCATTGTGATAGCAAACTTTCATTTCTATCTTAAACATAGGAAACTTACTAACAGGAAAGTTTTTGAGAAGACAGCATCACACAATTTTAGTGATGAACAGAAAGAGTAAAGATGACATTTATCCTGAGAATATTTCTATCCTAAACATAGGAAACTTACTAACAAGAAAGTTTTTGAGAAGACAGTGCCACACCTTTTTAGTGATGAACAGAAAGAGTAAAGATGATATTTATCCTGACATTTCAAGGGAAGCTGTACAAAATAACACATTTTTGAGGTAAATAGTAACAAGTGATCATAATGAATCCAGTAATACCCGAAAACAAAGCGTCAAAGTCTTCAGTGGAAAATTCAAGCACCTTCCAGATCCAAGAAAGCGTGTGTATCAAAATCACAAGCGAAGTTGACGTTATTTATTTCTTTGGGATCAGTGGTATATTTATGCAGATTTCATCCCACGATGTCAAACAGTCAGTTAAGCTTCTTCACCATGACAATGTTCCGGCTCGCAGTTAAAAACAGTATTACCCAGATTCTGGCTGTTTTCCAATCTACCATTCAGGATATAGTAGTAGTAGTAGTAGTAGTGGCACATGATGCAAGAAAGCAAGTGTAGGAGCTTATGCAGCATCAGCCAAAAAAAAAAATCACACCATTCCCTCCAAATGCCTGTCCATTCCTCCTTAAATTTATTTAAACTATCAACTTTCACAACGACAGATGGAAGTTTGTTCCAGCAATTAACCACCCGCTGGCTAAAGGCAAATTTCCGCACATCTATTCTACATCTGTCCTTTCTTAATTTGAACTTATGTCCCCGTAGGTTCGTAATCTGAACAAGTGGAAGGATCCCATCAGAATTTAGCGTGCTCAACCCATTCAAGGCCTTATAGACCTCAATCAGATCACCGCGCAGGTGCCTAGTCTCCAGCCACTGCAATTTGCAGAACTTAAGCCTCTCTTGGTAAGAGAATCCCTTCATTCCCCTCACCAATCGTGTTGCTCTTCTCTGTACACGCTCAAGCAAATCTACATCCTTCCTAAAATGAGGCCTCCAGACCTGTACGCAGTACTCAAGGCGTGGCCTGACCATTGCCTTATACAGAGGGACAATCACCTCCTTTTTCCCTGCTAGCAAAATTCCTATATATCATTGACAAAACAACTCAGAACAGACTCAGAAGCTGAGTCTGTATAACATTCTGCGTCAAAGATTAACTCAATACTTAGTCTGATATGAGAATAGATTACCATTAATAAACTCCCCATGGATTCTTAAAAATCCAAAGTTACTTCCTTGTTTGTTTAGCATAAAACAAACATTGTACGCTTTGAATATTCCTTTGACTCGAGATTGATTCATCTCCAGATCCACTGACATCCTGAAATTCCATTTTACTTCTATACATCCTGGATATCGTTCACAGGACTTGGAAATCTATAAAAAAGGATGTCACAGGATTTTTCTGACATTATCTTCATGATTAGAACCTATAAGATTATTAATATCATCTTACAGGTTTTAATGCCCGTCTGGAATCCTTCAATATCTGTTTCAAGTTTCATAAAAAAATCAGACCATAAATGAAATGTTTTTTAATTTTTTTAGAAACAAAAATTCGTTGTTACGTTGATTTTGCCCTCTCTACCCTAATTTCAAACGATTTTCTCTCTGCATAAACTACTGACACATGTCAATAGGTCGCGACGTCATGTAAATTTTTACACTTCATTGGGTAAAAATGACATAAGGTCTTGTCCACACAAGCAAATGGCTTGGATGTTCTACGAACGGATATTTTCATTAAAAAAACAATGGTAAAAGAAAAACAAACTCTTTCTTCCTCCTACGAGTCAAACGGACAAATTGCTTTGTCTGCATAAGGTCGGTTACACGTAGGCGAAGCCCGTGGTTAAAAATACACTAGAGATGAAAGGTTGTCTGGTCAGAGTTCAAATTTCTTGCATTAATATACGAAATCCTGCCAAATAACGGTCGTTTCTAGGAGGATAGTCACAAAGGTGATCTTTGGTAAACAGAAACCGATTATCCTTCTACGTGACCTGTGACCTCTGCATTCTGTAGAAATATCTTATCTTCTGTGTTCTTAAGTTTCAAATAGATATTCATACTTCCTGTTTCTAGCGCAGTTATGCCACCAAATGTCAATATTAGATGAGTTTAATAAAGTCTCAGAGAGTGCAGTAGGAAGATTTAAGAGTTTACCATTTAGCACGTTGAGGGCATCCAATGTGTTTGTAATATGAATTAGGCCTAATTGGTTGTGATGTGTCTCTGAAGCCATATGGTAACCTCTTCACGCAATTACCATCACGAAGTTGCCTCCCAGCATCACGTGTTTGATAACTATTTCATCCCCTCGCGTGCTGCGTTCCTAGTAAAGGCGAGTCGCGTGACTGAAGATTTAACGCCAAGGTGCACTTCACAAAGCAAACGAATACAGCCATTCTATTTAGAATTTGTGTTAATAATACAGCATTACTTTATATTTCCTCTTAACTGGCTTTTCCATGCTTAGTTAACATTACCGAATAATATATATATATTTATATATAATAAAAACATTTCGATACGCGAAGTGAAAAAGGGAATGTGCCAATTGATTTTACTTGAATCAAATATAATAAATTTTTAACCATGAAAAACTATTACCGACATGCTGTAGTGATTTAAAAAACGTACAGTTTTATTACGAATTATGTAACTGGAACTATAACATCAAATGTGTGAATAAACTGTTACAACCACGTTAAGTTTGAAAGAATTACATTTCCCCAATCGCGAGAGATTCACTGTGACGTATCAAAAAGGAGGGAGAAAAAAAAACCAACAAACTCAAGTTCACTTAATTTACTTCATACTAACGCTCTGGAAGAGAAGGCCTAGCCAGTGACTTTGAGCTGCCTGTTGTTTTTCTCCCTACTATAGTTTTTTTTCATTTCAGCACAACAATTATTTCGATTTAATCTCACGTGTATATTGCGGCAATGCCTAAAAGAATACGTTGATTTCAGTAAAATTGTGATATCTCTGTCAGGGCTAGCGATCGGCATAATCGAGAGGTCACAGTCGATTATATCCTTAGAGCTGTCATTTCATTAGATTATATTCTTTGAGTTATCATTCGATTATATCCTTTGAGTTCTCATTTGATTTATATCCTTTATATTCATTTATATCCTTTGAGTTCTCATTTGATTTATATCCTTTATATTCATTTATATCCTTGAAGTTATCATTCGATTTCATCTGATTATATCCTCTGAGTTTTTATTCGATTTCATTCAATTATATCCTTTGAGTTATCATTCGATTATATCCTTTGAGTTATCATTCAATTACGTATATCCTTTGGGTTGTCTTCGATTATATCTTTTCAGTTGTCATTCGATTATCATTTGAATTATATCATTCATATCACTGGTCAGGGCACATCCTTGGAGGAGGGGTTGCAAGGGGAACACCAGGGCCTTTGATTGAAAGGACTCTCCCGTCCCCAAAATCCACACAAAATAGGGGTCCCTCAATCCAGACAAGAAAGGCCGAGTGGCTCCAACATAATTCTTGTACCCGGGCTTTCTGAATTCTAGTATCGGTTCTGATCTTTTTGCGACATATTAACTAGCAGTGATCTCAGTTCTTGTTCGCGAATTCTCTACAGAATTAAAAAAAAAAAAAAATCTTACATAGTGTATGCTTTTAAGTAATAGCAATCAACTTTTATAAATTTCAGTAATGAGCATGCGCAACATACACTGACGAGAGAGGGGAAAAAAAAAGACAGGCACCTGTTTTCAATGTAAAACGCTTAAAATCAATACACAACAATACTAATTTCATTGTAAAGTCACGCGCCATGCTGTGTAGACGCCGAGCGATAGGACGTAGGTTTACAATAGCCCGAACCTTCAAGTATACAGGTTCTGGTCCCCAGTGCGATGCTATCTGTAGCCTGTCACGCAAAGCGTAGTGATTCATGCCGCAACGGTAAGTATGTGTCACGTGAGCACTTCAGCGTGACACGGGGTTACGTATTTATGTAATTTTCATGATGAACTTTCTCCGCACCAATGTTTTTCACGTGTCATCCTTCTGCCAGATTTAATAAATCCACGCCAAAATAACTATTGAATACGTACCATATGTCTGCTGTCAACCAATAAGTGGTTTGAAAATCATTTTCGTTTTGTTAGAGTACAGTTCATTTGAGGAAGCTAAAAATAAATCGTTTCTTCAACTATCGTTTCACCGCTATCTTTTGGACGTGGAAGAGGCTGATTTAGTTTGACAATATGACATGACATGACTTATTCGCCGAAATAATACCTTCAGACATAGTGGGTTTATGTGAAAAGCATGATGGGATAATAAAGACGTCTGCAATAGCTGGACATTGGGTAATAAAGTGCTTATACATCAGCGCAGAAGACCAGTAAAGTAACTACAATTTGAAATAAAAATACGTTATCCCAAACAGTCATATACATCTCTGTGGTGTGGGAAGAAGGGACATTGTTCCCTGCTGTGTGATATACAGTCGGAGATTAGACGATGATATGTACTGCAGTCACTTTTTATTATTATTATTTTTTTTCCCTTTGCGTTTGGCTTGAAGGCATTTAGAAGTTAATTGTAACATTTGCTGATCGGCGCCCGGAGAGTTCGACGTCGAATGGCGCAAATAAAGACGCTAGTATCAAGTCCGCAACTGTTAATTGGTCGTAAAATGTTGATTTCATTGAAACCAATATTTTGGAATTATTTATTTCGGTGAAAACAACGTAATCTAATCAAACTAGAAGGACAAGAATAGCTTTTGTTATATGAAGCAGACGACAGAGGAACGATGTTGATTTCATTGAAACCAACATAATCCAATCAAAGTAGAACGAGAATGGCTTTTATTATATGAAGCAGACGACAGAGGATCAATGTTGATTTCATTGAAACCAACATTTTAGAATTATTTATATCGGTGAACCAACGTAAACCAATCAAACTAGAAGGACAACAATGGCTTTGTTATATGAAGCAGACGACAAGAAATGATATTGATTTCATTGAAACCAACATAATCCAATCAAAGTAGAACGAGAATGGCTTTTATTATATGAAGCAGACGACAGAGGATCAATGTTGATTTCATTGAAACCAACATTTTAGAATTATTTATTTCGGTGAACCAACGTAAACCAATCAAACTAGAAGGACAACAATGGCTTTGTTATATGAAGCAGACGACAGAAGAAACGATGTTGATTTCATTGAAACCAACGTTTTAGAATTATTTATATCGGTGAAACCAACGTAATCCAATCAAACTAGGACAAGAATGGCTTTTGTTATATGAAGCAGACGACAGGGGAACAATGTTGATTTCAGTGAAAGTAACGTACTATTTTAGCAGCCGATGTTTATTTTCTATTTCGCAAACCCTAAACTTTATTTAATAGGAACAGCAATGATTTTAGTTGTACAAATGCAAACACAGCGAAATCATCATGAAGCAACCAAACGAAAAAACAACTAGTTGATCCTATAAAACGTTGGATAAAAAATAATTATTTTTTTTTATCCAAAGGCTTTAGCTAGATGAAACTATTTGTTATTACCATTCCGGCCTAAGCAACTAAGGCCATGAGGCGTTTCAGCAATTGTCATGTTGACAATAGTTCCTCCCATTTCAGACCCAGGATGAGGTAGAAAAACAGTAATCGTAACCATTATGCCAACCGCGAAGGCTATAGATCAGCGTTTATCGATTCTAGATGAAACAGACGAAAGAGAAACGCCGTTGATTTCACAGAAGGGGGTAAGGAAACCAGGAATAGCTCCAAGTACGGAGAGTATCTGAAAAGAATCGCGGTTGGCAAGACTCAAGATCCAACAGAAAAATAGGAAGTTAGGGAAAAATAAGAATCATAAACTGTGTATCCCGGCACTCTGGCTTGCCACAAGGTTAGGATAATAATTGTCATATTTTTGTGTAAATGACATGAACCGCGCATACGTAAAAAAAAAAAAAAAAAAGTGAACGGTTTACTACTGTCTTCTGCTTCATAACTTTCAATTTTAAAGAGCATTAATTTTACAGTAATGATTTAATGAACGGTAAAATGCCAGACTGCTGATTTCAGACTTTTAAATAGAGAAGACTTAAGAAGAGTGTCAACCATACACACCCATACAAGTATTTGTAAGCATTATATTAAGAAGAGTGTCAACCATACACACCGATACAAGTATTTGTAAGCTATTATTCTTCTGACATACAAGCGCGCAAGAATAGACCGTATATGGAGAAGTAGGCGAGCTAAAGAGAATGGCCCTGATTCACGTAGACCGCATGGGGAGTAGTCGACAGCCAAAGCGACACCAGACATAAATCTCCATTCTTGGTTATAAAAAAATAAAATAAAATAAAATAAAAAAAATAACAGAGAGAAGAAAACTGTCCGCTCTCTTTCGTAGTCACCCCCAACAAGACGCTGCCATAAAGACTTCCAGACGAACTGTTTATTATACGTGCTGTCCAACCTCCCACTGTTCCCTTATCTCATCCCATGACGTTGTTGTCATCCGACTTCCATCTCCTTGTCTCCTATTGTTGTTCATCTAGTTGGATCCCAGACTGCTATTGTCTCCCTACTGGGCTGAGGAGACATGCCAAGAACACCTGGACTCATAACTTCTCTTAACCTTGAACTGTGATCGCAGCTACAGGTGGCCAGCGTCAACTTCTTATATCAGAGCTTTAATACTTTTCATTTTTGCAAAGATGATATTCTGCCGCCGAAGGGGGGAGATAAGAAAGCCTGACAGACGTTTGATTTTATTACGTTCATTCTATCCGATCATGGTACGTTGATTTTGGTGTATCAAACTATGTATGGGTACGAGCTAAATAACAGGAATTCGAAAGTGTTTGACCTTATTCCGAAAGGGCAATTTCATTTGACTTCTTGGAGAAGAGAGAAATGGACCTCTCTTCTTTAGATATCACCAGAAAATTACAATAATAATAAATGTCCTGCTCATTTATAAGTTGTAAAGCGAAACTGTACTGCCAAAAGATGATAGTGTTCCTTCTTGGGGTCCCAAATATATTGTAGGTCTTTAAACGCATTCACAGAAAGGTGTAATCACAACAAAAAATCGAAAGGTAAAATAGGATGTCGGTGCGCTTTTAATGTTTATTATAACATAGAAACCCTTGTTCACTTCCAATCAGGGACCCATGATTTTCTAAAGATGGGGATAAACCAATATGACAGGAAATCGTTAAGCTTTAATTATTATGCAGCAGTAAAAAAAAAAAAAAAAAAAAAATCCACATTATTTTGATTATAGGGGACGCTATAGTCCCTTTAGCCCCCTACCTGGGACCGTCCCTGTTTCCAACAGGCGCCTATAATAAGAATGAGCTTCTGTGGTTTCTTAAAACTACTGCATTTTGTTCATCATGTAAATCATGTTTAACAACAATAAAAAAAAAACCGAAAAGAATAAAAAATAACCAGCAGACGAACTGGACTGTCACTTTCAATTGTTTGTCTGTTACATCCAACTTCGCGTGCAGCAGTTCACGAGGCAGTCAACCGAATCTATCTATTTAATTACTACTTATTTTATTTTTTTTCCAAGTTTATGTACGTTTGCTTACTCCCAATCTATTTGCTGCATACAGATTTGTGTATATATCACGGCTCCAAAAAAAAAGAAGAAAAGAAAGCAAAAATTGAATCCCACCGCCTGCAGATTTTCCCGATAATCCAGGAATATATAAACACACCTCCAAATATGGTAAAATTGAAAATGTTGGCTGCCGACACATATCGTCTTGGCGCCGACATGTCACGAGCATGTTTCCCCTGCTACCAACACTACAAACTGGCGTCGAACGGCACATCACGTAGTGCGGGAGCACAGGCGCATTTTTCATTCCCATTCCATTTCCACAACACAAAGGCCGTCCGGAACGCTGCTATTGTGTCCAGCCACCTATTGTCCGAGGCATTCCGTGCCTTCCTTCCATTTAGCTGCCGATCATTTTTCTGCCGAACCTCGGCCGAGACCCATTGTTTGGTCAGCCCGGACTGGTGAACACACACTGACAACCCATGACAAAGGCCTTTCTTCTCTCTTTCTGTTGCTCGGCTGTTGTAATGCATGCTTTTCAAAGACCTGCTTGACGCACTCCCTTGTTTGCTTTTTTTTTTTTTCTTTTCTGTTTTTTTTTTTCTTTCTTTTTCTTTCTTTTTTTTTTTTTTTTCCCTCCCTCCGCATATTCAACTGTGTCACCCGGAATGGGGAAGTTAACCGTTGCAACGGTTTCCGCCCTCTGGATTTTACGAATTGACAATATTGATTTAGTACTTAGCCAAGCTTCGTATTAGTAATAACGGCGAGCAGAAAATATCGAAGTTGATGCGCTTCATAACTGCTGCTACACCTTCCCCTACTTGCTGCAGGGTGGCGTGACAGGTGGAGGAACAGGTGATAAATACAATCCAGCGTCTAGAAGTTCACCGAGAAAACTGCACACGTTTTGCACAGTAAAGCGGTATCTCCGTTATTCTAAGCACGAAAAATAAGTTAAGCGCTGATGGGAAAAAATAATAACCCAGTTGTGGAATTCTTTTGGAGATTTTTGTGTACACTGCACCCCTCACTTTTCCCCCACCACCCCTCAGTCCCACCCCGTCTTGTCCAGAACATACAAAAGCGACAAAGTGAATTGCTAACAGTGCGTATTTAACAAGAGCGTATGTCATGAACACGCAGGAGAATCACAATAATCCTATTTGATTGTTTCCTTTTGAGTCATTGTTGGACTACAATAGTTTTCGTTTTTGTAAAACGTCATGCATGAACGTGCACCAGTAGCAGACGCAACAATACTGTCCGTTTCCTTTTGTCCATTGTTGTAAAAGTTTTATAAAAGTAGTCAATTTCAGAAGCGTGCAGGAGTAGCAGTCAACAATACTGTTCGTTTGTTTATGGAGATTGTAGTAAACTTACAATGCCCTTCACTTTTGTAAATATCCAGTGCGCAGAAGCAGTAATCTGTTCCCCTTTTGTCCCTTTGTAAAACTGCACAACGCTGTTCATTTTTATAAATGCACGTAAGTTCGATTGTTTCATTTTGAAGCATTGTTGGCAAAGGACAAATCCTGTTCATTTCTGTAAACATCTCTATAGCTTTGATTTAATCAGATCTAACAGCATTATAAGTGAAGAGCGTGCTGTTGGCGTACAACAATGCGGTTTCAATTGTTACATTTTCGCTATTATTGTGAAAGCACAAATATTAATTTCTGTGAAACCCCAGGCTTTACGTAATTTAATTTACAATAACATTAACTAGTTGTATCCCTATGATCATTGTCTGAAGATAACAATTATTTTAGTTTTCTAGACGTCTAATGGAGCTGTCCTTAAAGAAGACGGATTACGTTTACCACCCCGAAGGAAAATACACCTTTCAGAGGTTGCATTTATCCGCTTCCGTATGTTATGATAAAATAAACGTTGTCAGTTGCAGTGGAATAATGGGTTTGCAGAAATCAACTATATTTTGCATGCTCGTGAGCTGGTCGTCTGCGTAATGAAATTTAATGTAGCAAAATCTTTTTTAATCGTCTGCTTCCTTCACGTTTTCTGCTATAAACAACGCTACCGGATTTTTCCCGTGTTCGAACAAGCTCAAGGCGATATTCATGTATGGATGACATACTGACAATATCCGGGGAACTTCTGTCCCTTAACCTAATTTCCTCTTGGTTAAGTGTCGAACATATACAACAAGGAACCAAATAAATTTTACGCTTTTATTGTTCACGTCTGAGATGATGTGATCAATCATCTTACCCTTGTAAAGGGGGGTTGAGGGGTTTTCTGATTAGCACACGCCATGATCGCATTTATCTTGCTGGTTTAACACACACGAACACCCTCTTTCAACCCACACTGTAGGGGGGTTGTCTACGACTTTTGTTATTGTCAAAATTCACACTGGGGTTGGGATAAATTGCTAAACTAAATGGGTAGTCGAGCTTGCGGTTCGCAAAGCAAGAGAAAAGTGATTTCGCCGTCAGAGGTCCCCAGTGGGCAATAGATGTCATTTCTTAAACTCAATAGATCATATATGAAAGCGTTTTCTCTCCCCCCCCCCCTTCGCGTAACCTTCTTACTGGTTTGCTAATGAAGTCTTGTCTACCGTACTTTAGTGTCCAATGCATCAAAGGAGTGACTTTTTTACATTTTAAACATTTTTCCCCTCCAAATCGAATAGATGACAGAAGTTGACACAGTTTGAATTTCTGCAGATTGTAATTTTTGGGGAAATACATGTGGATAAAAGTTATTCTAGAAAACAATGAATAAATGAGGAAGTGGAAAAGTTGGCTGTGTGAGTTTGGAGTTGGACAGTGAATGGATTCTAGCTGGTGGGGGCAAATGTTTGGACTGGTTTGGAAGAAAGTGGGGGGATTACAGATGTCAATTCAGAAGAATAATGCCCATGGAAGTACCTATAGAAAAGGCATGAGGCAGAAACTGAATGAGAGGGAGGGACTTTGTAAGAGACGGGTCATTAATTAATCTGATTTCCCTTTATTGAATGGAATCCAGAAGCTTCAGAGAGGTTTTGGGAGCACCATCTCAGATTGGGAACAATGTTCCAAGGTAGGGCGGATAAATAGGTCACACAGCATTACAAAAACTATACACTGGTGTGCAATATTTAAGGACCAGTCAGGTTTTCACCTGTAGCTTCTCACAGGAGTGGCCTGGATATGGAAAAAGCATACCAAAGGAACCTCGTGAGGTACAGAAACGATGAAGGAAACAACACCGACAAAACAACGGAAACAAAACGGTACAGAGGAACTTGATTCAAAAATGGCAACATAGCTCTGGCTGCCATTATACAGATGCATCACTGCCAAAGATGGAACAAAGGGAATAGGTGGTCCTCAGTAGGAGATATGGCCACCCCTAATGTTGATGCAGGCTTTGCGCCGCCTATCCATACTTAGAACAATGTTGTTGATAAGTTCTTACGGTAACATCGCCCATTCCTCTGTCAGCGCCATCTTCAGCTGGTGAACATTTTCTGGTAGGTGTGGACGTGCCGCTAGGCGTCTCCCTAAAGCGTCCCATATGTGTTCGATGGGATTTAGATCGGTAGAACGAGCAGGCCAATCCATACGAACAATGTCCATACTTTCCAAAAGCATATCAACAGCTGCAGTGCAATGGGGTTTGGCGTCATCCTCCATAAACACGAACTCGGGGCCAATGGCACCTAAGAGCAGAGGCACATGGGAAAGGATTACCCCAATACAGTAGCGTGCACCAGTTACAGTACCGCCTTCCAGTATCTGGAGTTGCGTGCGTCCATCCAAGATAACGTCTCCCCAGACGAGAACACCTCGATCGTCATATCGATCCCTTTCAGTGATGTTTGCGGAGTGATACCGTGTGCCAACTTCTCGCCAGATTAGCTGACGTCCAGAATCGCTGCTGAGACGAATGCACTCTCATTAGTAAAAAGTACCTTAAGTAAAGATTTTGTGGTTGTAACCTTTAGAAAAAGTGTTGGTCCTTAAGTTTTGCACACCAATGTATTTCATATCAGGCGTTATTATTATTTTTTCCACCCCTGTACATAACATATAGATGTGTTAAACCAGTTACCTGCTGAAAATTTATTTATTATGCTGTCTAAGTTGTACTAGCATTACTTAAGTGTAGGCACTTAACTGCTTGGGCATGTGCACTCCTTAACTGCCATGCGTTAATTACATAATGTGTTAATTACTGATATCAGTATGTATGGCCAGGTTAAAGGCGAGACGGAGAGGTTGGCAAGAAATGTAGGACCAAGTTAGGAGTTGGACCAAGGAGTAGGACCAAGTTTGTACAAATCAGTTCAGTCAAGGAAGTATATGACAATAACAACAGCCATATGGTGCAAGGAAGCCATAGGCTTTTGTTGCACCAGCCAAATAAATAAATAATAGAAAAATAAAATAATAAAAAAGAACATAAACTATCTATGTGTTTTCCTCCTCACGTGGGTAACTATTCAGTTAACCTTTTAATATCCCCGAACTGTCAGCCTCAAGTACCCATGAGTTAACTTACCAGTATTCCTTCGGAACCTTGTAGACCCCAGTTAGGGCTCTTCTAAGGTTGTCAGGCTCTGTGTTCCACATATTGGAAGTTTTTTAATCGTGGGTTATCAGTCTTTGGAGTTTTCTAAGAAGTTCAATATCTTTCTTCGGTGCAGTCTCCATACATGGACACAGTGTTCCAAGTACAGTCTTACAAACTGCCTTGCCCTCATGAGTAGCGCAGTTGGTAGAATCGCCGTCCTCCACGTACCGGGTGGGAAAGACCTGAATTAGAATCCCGTTGATGATCTGAGGAATTTTATGGACATTTTTTCACAATGTGGCTAAGTTAGTCCGCCTCAAGCGAGGGTAGCATTGTTTTTTTACTCTGGAAACTCGGATTTTTAGTCCAGCAAATGGCAAAATCGACCACAGAATACACGCGATTTACACGCATAACATATATGGCATAAAATATGGCCTAAGTTGGTGTTGCGCCTAAAACCCTACATCAGTGGTTTTCCACCGGGGTGCCGCGGCACCTGAGGTTGCCGCAATAACATTCCAGGGGTGCCACGTAATTTAGGTTTAAGTTACTTAAACTTATATATTTTTTAAATTTATATATTTATTTCATTATAAAAAGGTGTACAGTATCTTTTTAATTTTGTGGTGATGTATAATTGATGTTTATTTAATACCTCTATATAAAGAATCAAATTATTATATATATATATATATATATATATATATATATAATTTGTATTATGAATTGTAATTTTGTTTATAGTTATATTATTGTAATAACTATCATATAACATATATTTTTTTGTATTATATATATATATATATATATATATATATATATACAGAGAGAGAATTGTACCTAACAGGCAGAGAATTGAGTAGGGGTGCCACAAAATAAAATAAATTACTTAGGGTTGACGTTATTAAAAAAAGGTTGAAAACCACTACCCTACATCAACAACAACATCTAACCTAATAATAGCCGTAGAAGGCAGCCACAGCTGAGTGCTCAGGTGTGTGCGTGCATAAGTACACATGCCTTGAGTGACCGGGGTTTAATCCTGTGACTGCTAGTATTCTCCCTATCTAGTGTACTCCTCGGGCAGTGTGGTCTTCCCGGAATATAAACAGAAAATTTATTTATTTTTTTTATTATTATTTTATTTTTATTTATTTATTTATTTATTATTTACAACAAAACAACCGTTGTTGGTACCTGAAACTTAAGAGAAATTGGTTGCTCACAACTGAGTAAATACAAATTTGTAGTATGATTCTTGTAGCAGAATAACGCTTTCATTTCGGTGTTGGTACCTAAGCTTTGTACTGTATAAAGCCCGATTTACATAATCATATTTTTATGATATAAATTTGAAAATAAAAATGTTTTGCAATTTATGCTTGAAGTTTAATATTTTGGAAATGAAGACTTTTGAGGCAGTAGTATTAGTGACTCTGATCATGTCCCAATACATGTGACTGCATATCTGCCAGCCCCCAAATTAGAAACCAGAAGGACAACAAAAAAGGTTGACATCACTAGCCGCAACTTACTTGACGTAGATAAGTGCATCAGAGCCGCCTCTCTCATTCCCTGGGTGGCCTTAGAGACTTGTGACCCAGAAATAGCTGTGAACATTCTCACAAACTGGATCAACACGGTTGCCAAATATGCCGCCTCTAAAAAAATCACAATCAGTCCATATACAAGACTTTGGTGGAATTCAGAACTCAAAATGAGTTTCCAGCTGAAGCAACAGCTCCATCGCACATGGAAACAGTCGCAAAATGTCAATGATCGCATCGTTTATTCTAGGGCACGGGCTCAATTTAATCGCATGAAATCTGAGGCAATCAAATTATACGTTAACCGAGATCTGGCTAAAGGAAAAATTCCATACAAGAAAGTGAACCTTCATTTTCCTCTGCAATTTGATCCTGAATTGTGGCTCGATTTCGTCACAAGATTTAATCGTAATCCTATGCCAAACTCAGATCTGGCTCTACTAACAGAGCCCACCCAGCAAGAAGTGTTGAGCACCATTCAGATCACAAAACAACAGCTGATCGTCGCCATCAATTCTCTACCTGCCTCGTCAACCGCTGGTGATGATGGAGTTCCCCAATTCATGCTCAAATGCCTAAGTCCGTACATTATTCAGCCACTTTTAATTATTTTCAACCAGTTACTCTCGAACCAGATTTTCCCACAGCAATGGGAAAACTATCTTATCAAACCTTTAGCCAAAGTTCAGTCGCCATCGAAACCTAAACATTTCCGACCCATCTCCAACTCCTCCAGCCTGCTGAAGCTCCTGGAGAAGACCTTACTCCCGATCCTCACCAAGCAGATCATCATGCCCAGTAATCCAGCCCAAATTCACTACTCCCTTCCAAACAGATCAACGATCACAAATCTGCTAGCCACAACGAATACTATCTTGTCAGCATTCGAGAAAAGGCACGAACTAGCTGTGACTTACTTAGACATTGAGGCTGCATTTGATGCCGTCCAAGTAAACCAACTACTCACTCTCCTGGAATGCCACTTCCAGATCACAGGGAACATATTATGCTTTCTCTCCTCTCTTCTGAATAACAGAGTTATAAAGCTTCATACAGGAGATCGCACCCTTACTAGATCCGTCACCGCAGGAGTCCCACAAGGAGGGGTCCTTTCCGGCCTTCTGTTCTCATCTATTATCTTCCCACTGGTTGCACATTCTCGATGTCTACTGAGCTATGCAGATGATATCAAGATACTGACTCCCATCATCCCTGGTCAAGACCTTGATCTGGTAAAAACGGAAATTAACAACACTCTCACTGCAGTCACATCTTACCTCTGCCAGTTCGGGCTCAAGATCAATCCTGCTAAGTCCGAATTCATGGTGTATTCATAAGCAAACTCCTTCTTCTCTCCAGCCTTCGGTCGGCAACATCCTCATCCCAATTGCATCCAGCCATCGTGATCTGGGCGTTGTATTCGACTCCAAACTTCGATTCAACGCCCACATAGACATGCTCCTCACACGTGCTTCAAGACTCCGGTGGATAGCAAAACAGCATCTCCTTCATATCAGAGATAAAAAGACAACCGTGAGGTACATAAGAGCAATCATCTTTCCACCTTTACTCTATGCTGCTGAAATTTGGGCGTCAGCGGCACCATCAATAAAGAAACCACTCTTTGCCACAGAATTCTGGCTCCTAAAGTGGGCCAACAGGAAGCACAACCTTCCAGCTCTGATTCACACCACGCAGCTTGCCAACTCTCTCGGGATTCCACGGCTTCCCACCTTAGTCGAAGACCAACGCCTCCTAACAACAGTCAAGATGATAACAGGCATAATCGCAACACCTTCATTCTGGGATACCTGTGGCTGGAGGATCCCCCCTGCTGCCCTTAGGGCCAATCCCGAGCTCTACTCGCATTCAGCGCGACTCCATCTCTCGGACAGGTTCCTCCCTCAGCAGATGTTCAAGCAAACCCAGGCACTTGACGCCGACCTGAACAAATTCGCTATTGACCGGACTTACAGGAAAAAAATTATGTCTAGTAGGACTAATCTGCATTGACATGTGTACCTTGCATCTGTTCCTGTCTGATTGAGCTGGTGCTCTTATCTCGATGTTAAGTCAGCTCAATCAGACCTAACTCTCGTAAGGAGTTCTCTCCTTTGTATAAAATATGTTTTCTTTTGTAAAATTACCTGTTTTTGTAAATTAATTGTTCTATTTTCCCGGAAGTTTCGGGAGGTTGTAAAAATGTAAACCCCTGGCTTTTTGGCCGTGAAGGGCATTAAAGATTATCTCTCTCTCTCTCTCTCTCTCTCTCTCTAGTATTAGTAGTAGCATGTGATGCAAGAAAGCAAGCTTATACAGCATAAAAAAAATAAAAAAAAAACCTTTCACCTATCCGTCCCCTCCAATAGTTTGTCCAGTTCTTCCTTAAATTTATTTAAGCTATCCACTTCCACAACAACAGATGGAAGTTTGTTCCAGCATTCACCCGCTGGCTAAAGGCAAACTTCCGTACATCTATTCTACAACTATACTTACTCAACTTGAATTTATGCAACCTCAGGTGTGTACTCTGAGCAAGAGGAAGAATACCATCAGCACTGAGGTTGCTCAATCCATTCAAAGCCTTAAACACTTCAATAGATCACCTCGCAAGTACCTATTCTCCAGACGCTGCAATTTGCAGAACTGAAGCCTTTCTTGATAAGATCACCCCTCTTGTTCCACTCACTAATCTCGTTCCTTCTCTGCACTCATTCCAGCAGATCCGCAACCTTCCTAAAACGAATCTTCGAGACCTGTATGTCAAGATGCAGCCTAACCATTGTCATATACAATGCGATAATCACCTCCTTATCTCTGCAAGAAAAATTCCTGTATATCATTGACAAAACCACATGAGCTGTCCTCGCAGCCTGTCTGCACTACTCAGAGAACTTCACATCGCACTGCACATTTACCCCAGGTTCTTTTCATTCTCTACCACTTTGAGTGTAGTACCACACAGTTGGTATGCTAATCTGGGATTACTGCTATCCATATGCAGTACTTTGCATTTGTCAATGTTAAATTTCAGTTGCCACCTCTCAGCCCATCTGCCTAACTTTTCTAGATCCTTTTGCAGTAGCATACTGTCATTAACCACCCTGCCAACCTTTGTATCATCTGCAAACTTAGACAATAAGCATGATACACGTTTCTCAATATTATTAATAAATATTGAAAACAACAATGGGCCTAGCACCGAACCGTGGAGGAATCCACTAAAAAGTATTAGTCTATGAAGAGCGAGCAGTGTCCATTGATAACCCTCTCTGTCTTCTCCCACTCAACTATCCCTTAATGCCACACTGCTCCATTTTGTACAGCAGTCTTTTATGTGCAACAGTGTCAAAAACATATTTATATTAAAATAGATTAGAACTTTTTTTCTTATTTTTCATGCAATTTGTATATAAAACTGATTTGTTCTGTGTGCGAATCCAGAGATATTTTAAAATCTTAGAACGAAAACACTGAATGGAGGTACAACTGAAGTTGCAGAAGGTAGGGGTGATGCTTAAAATCAGCATGCCACTCAAAAACGAGCTTAGTGAATTCGAATGCGGATACAACAGGAAGAACCTGGAGAACAAGATTTCAGAGCTTCACAGTACTCGAGAGACTCTAACAGCGTACGCAAATGGAAGACACTTCTTCGTGTCAAAGTTGAACATCAACCAGTGAGACAACGTACGAGCCCTGATCAAAAAGTTCTCAAGACTTTACGTTTCTAAAAAAAATAAATAAAATAAAATAAAATAGGGTAAATATAGCATTTTATAAGTGGTCGCCTTCAGAGTAGTTCTCCCTGATAATTGCAAATATCAAGTGTCCCAACTTTTTTTTCCACTTCTCTAAGCATCGCTGGAAGTCTTCAGCTGTGATCGAGTTCTATTGTTGCATTCCGTTGGAATTCTATTGTTGAATTCTGTGGTCTAGTTCTATTGTTGCATTCTGTGGTCGAGTTCTATTGTTGCATTCTGTTAGTGGTCGGAATGTCATGAAATCCTTGTCCTTTCAGCTTCATTTTGAGTTTTGGGAAAGAAAATAGCACATGGGGCAAGGTCAGGGAAATATGAAGAAGTAATATATGATTTTTTTTTTTTTGGACAAAAATTCTTGAATTGAGAACGCAGTGTACGCAGAAACCATCTGTCATTTTCAAATAGTTGGTGGAGTTTTCTTTTTATTTTCCTCAGGCAAACCAGAACCTCTTTATAATAGGCTTGATTTACCGCCGGTTAATTCTGAATAAATTCATAATGAAAGATACCCCTGAATTCCAGAGGAAACAAAAAAAAAAAAAAAAAACACATTATTTTTACTTTACATTCGAACATGACGTGATAATTTCAAACGGGGCAAATCTGCTGAGTTCCGCTAGGATAATTCCATTTTTTCCCCATTTATTTACACACACAATTTTATGTACATTCTCATGATATATAACATTAATTTATATACAAGATTATATCTAGTTTTATACACATTATCATACACTGAGTGATCACTGAATTATGACCACCTACCTAATAATAGGCGCCTCCGTAGCCAGGTGGGAAGGAGCAGCAGTGCATAGCACATGCTTCTTGATTAGATTCGAGCCCGTCACCACCAAATACGGAGGATGTGGAAAGGTCAGGGAATGACCACCGCATATCCCGGAGCAATATGGCCTTAGTTGCTAATGCCCCTAAAAACCAAAATAACTAACTAACCTGCCTAATACTTCATAGGTCCTCCTTTTGCCCTCAGTACAGCAGCTATCCGACGTGGCATTAATTCAACAAGATGTCGGAAGCGTTCGGGAGGTATGACCAACCAAGCTGTGTGTAATGCGCTCAGAAATTCAGGTATGGAGGTGATTGGTTTATCCAGACGCCTGATATGCCTTTCCATAGTGTCCCGCAAGTGCGCTATGGGATTGATATCGGTGGAACTCAGAGGTCAATCGATATGCTGGTAGTCAGAACTGTGTTCCTCAAACCATTCCTGCACAACAAAGTGCCCGATGGCTAGGGGTTTTGTCATCTTGGAAGGCACCATCGCCATTCCGGAAAAAGTGTAACATAGCGGGGTTTACACAGTCAGCAAGCAGTTGACGATAGCATTGACCATTGATACGTTGTTCCACATGCACCAGGTGTCCAAGTTCCTGCCAGTGAAACATACCCCACACCATACAACCGTCTCTACCGGTCTTTGCTTTTGATACCATACATGATGGATCAAGAGCCTCATGTTGTTGACGCCAAATCCATACACGACTATCCACGGTGTGGAATAAATAACGTGACTCATCCGACCAGCATACCTTCCAGTCTTCTAATGTCCAACTTGCATGCTCTTTGCACCAGGCGAGTCTTTTACGCCGATGAACCTTGGTTAAGAGAGGATGCCGTAGGGGTCGTCTGCTGGTATAGCCCATGCGTGCGACGCATGGTCATGCCAGATATTGTTCCGGGTTGGTCCATGTATTGGGTAGTCAACTCTTCAACAGTGCTGCGCCTGTTCGCCTGTACGAGTCGTCGGACCCGGCGCTCACCTCTAACATCAACCTTTCACTGACCTTTGCAGTTCTGCTGTCGGGTCGTTGTTTGACCATTTTGACGCCAGCCTTGATACACTTTAACTACGGCAGCTCTCGAACATCCTACCAGATCATCCGTTTGGGAAACCGAGGCACCAGCTCGTCGAACACCCACAATCTGTCCTTTATCAAAGTCCGATAAATCCTTCCTTTTACCCATCACGCTCGGAATTTTACTACCTACTGAACCACTGACACCTTATCTATGCTACGTAGGTTGACTGACTGCGCACTCTCGTACCTCACGTGGTCAACGGGTCGCATTCAGTTTTCATAGGGGTGGTCATAATTCAGTGATCACTCAGTGTATATATATCCATTCTATATAATAGTAATCAAGGTACTGTGTGTGTGTGTTCTTGTATCGGGGGTGGCTCCTAGGCGTTAGCTCATTTCCACCTTTGTACTCTGTTATGGTGCAGAATCTCTGCATAACGGGCCTGAAAAAGTGTAAGTGTATTAATGTATGTTGTATTGTTTGTGTCAGGCCACTTTGCCATCAGGGTGCAGCCAACACATGTCATCCTGTACCGGTGTAATTACCACCGAAAATCTCGCGCCCGCCAGAGGTGGTGCAATACAGGCGGGCGCCTGCCATCCCGCTCCCAGGTTGCCCATACCTGGGAACCAGCAAAAAAAAAAAAAAAAAACTAGTGGTTATATGCATTTATGGTCTGAGTTTCACGTCCAGGCTCTCCTGTTCTTGGGAGATATGTATTTTGGTTCTAAGTCACCAGGACCAACCACTCCAAGGCTAGGAGGATGTTCTGGCAAAACAATTGTAACAATTATATTAATATATATATATGATTTCCTAAGGTCTTAGTCTATTGCACCACAGTCCAAATGTTCTCAGTACATTTTCTTATTTTCAAATGAAGTCACAAGGTAATCTGTTGAATTTCATTTCATTCAAGAAAAAAGTCAGTCCCAGTAGTCTTCTCCGTTCTGTGCTAGCATAAGTCTTAAACATTCTCTTTTTCCTGAGAATCCTAAACTAGATCATGCGTATGATTTGGAATTCCAATGACAGTCCATTGGTAAGCAAATGGAGTATTTTCACTTTCAAAAGTTCACGTTGTGAAAAACACATTTTATTAAGTTCATGTAATTTTCAAGTGTATATATGTTGTAGTTCATATCTATATGGTCACAAATCTAGATATCACTTAAGACCACACAAGGTCACTAGGTATAACTGTATAAGTTTCAGAAGAAGTTATGCTTGTAAGCTATATTTCCATCCAGTTCCTTAGTTTTTAATTTCAGGTATCACACCCCAGAACCAATCACATTCTTTAGAGGATCCTGTTAACACTTGAGGGTGCCTGTATATCCTTCCATTCGAGTACTATCCAAGCATTAGATCTGCGACTTCCAACCAGCTGAGAAACTAATCAAATATTCTTAGTATATGTTTCTGATAGGATGAGTGGAATTTTGTTTTCGGGTTTTTGTATAATGAAGTTTGGTCATTGGTAACAATGACCAATTTGAGGAAACTAGAATACATTCCCGCCTTCTTATCAGCTTACAGCACAGTACGAGACTCTGAACCTCCTGGTTTTCATTAACATTCTTCGAATAAAATTCATCAGCAATTTCTCTGATGGTTAATCGCAGGTCAGAACAATTTTTTTTTTTTTTTTTATACACTTTAGCAACCATCTCATTACTGGTTTGAAGTCGACGTGAACGTTGGTCATCGTCAACAGATTCTAGGCCGTTTTAGAAACGTTTCATCCACCGATAAACGATAGCTTTATTTGATGAAAACATCTCCAAATACAGTTCTTAACATCTGGATTTCGGCTCCGTTTTTCCCGCTCTTCAGAGAAAACTCGAAGCGCACACCACGTCCCGTTTCCGTTATCTATTATGATTGCAAAAGAAGCCCAAAACATATCTGAACTTCAACACGTGCTGGTCATTACGAGTTGAGGCGAGAAGCAGCTGGAACAAGTAATATGGTGATCCTTCCCTTGTGCTTCCTTACTCATCACCTTGTATTTATACTACCTCACCGGTTTTTTGTAATAAAGTCTCATAACTTTTTGATCAAACCTCGTATTTTGAAAAGAGATTTTCCGACAGGCGATCGTGTTGTCCATCAGAGCTGCGGCCAGATTTGCCAAAGATTCACCCAGGGCGTCTGAGAGCGTACAAAAATACAGTTTCCTGCGCTTCTGTACATTCCAGTGACCGGCGATTGCCCGGTGGTGCAATGCACGGAAGAACTGGCCTCTGGAGAAGAAAGAAGTAACGCCAACTCGGAGAACGTTTTGAATAACGCTATTCTTCCAGCATTGACAGTTTTGTGACGTAGGACTTTACGTTTTATTAAACAAGCCAGTTACCGTGTCAACAAGCTCGGTGTTGTGATGGCTTGGTTTGGGGAGGAGGGAGATTAATGTGACAGTGATGGACTGGTCCATTCAGTGTTTGGAAAGAACCACTGTGGGCCAAACTGGAGAGAAGTGTGAGGAGTAGCCAATGAAAAGTAGTAATACTTGTCCGATTAAAACATCCTGCTGTAGGAATGGAGAAAAATTTCGATCAACGCGTGTTATGAATTGGTAGAAATTGTCCCACGATGACTACGTGCTAAATTACAGACAGGAATCCCTAAAACTATTATATTATAATTTTTAAGTTTATGCACATGTGAGCTAATTTGCATATTTAAGGAATAACATTTACCCAAAACGTGTAATAAAGTAGTGTACAGTGAACCCTCGATTTAATGGACCCCGATATAACGGATTTCGGATTTAACGGACTGGACAAATAATAATATAGTAATGTACATATTAATCTTGACCATATTATTTTTTTTAGGTGTTACAAAACTTCAGTGTTATTATTAATTAAAAATTAATAATAATTACCTATTTCCATTACTGTTTTGATAATTACCTACTTTTATTTTTATAATCAAATTCAGGAAATTGTAGTCAGGAAATTATTCTTTCCAAAAACGTGTTCAAATAGCTGTTTTCCCAGATTACAGATAACAGATAAGAACAGGCGGTGACTTGCTAGCTGAACGTGACTCGGGATACTAAACTGCAAGTCTACCGACTCGCTTTGTTTCGGTCTCAGTCTGCCTCAACCTATCGTGCGGTCAGGTTACAGAAACACTCTGTATACAGAGTGTTTCTGTGATTTCTGAATTATGACTTTATTTATTAAATAATTTTGCAATCCTTACAATTTAAAATGACATCAAGTGATAGAGAAGTTAAAAGAAAGCGTGTGAACTTAAATGTGGCACAGAAATTAGAGCTAATTGAGAACTTCTAGCGGTGCGAAGCCGCACATTATGTTATATTTTGAGCGAGTTCT
The DNA here is from genome assembly GCF_048544385.1 of Mastigoproctus giganteus. Taxonomy (NCBI): domain Eukaryota; kingdom Metazoa; phylum Arthropoda; class Arachnida; order Uropygi; family Thelyphonidae; genus Mastigoproctus; species Mastigoproctus giganteus. Next base: position 209,359,348 of record NC_143584.1, on the reverse strand, counting down.
ATTATCAAATGACCTACCTCAGAGGTTAAAAAAACTTCTGTATTGTACAGCAGAACTATTTATGCCCGCGTGATTACTAAATACCAATCTTTTTCTTGTATTCTCTCATCTTGTGAACTTCTCTGACCGTGTGAAAATTTATTTTCTTTTATTATTTATTAAAACTTCACCATGTGATGTTCAAGTAATTGGCAGTCATGAGGAAAATTTGAGTAGCAGTACTTAGGGGAAGACAGGTACATGGGGAAACATTAATCTATCGACATGAAAGATGGTACACAGCTCAAGAACAATTCTGAATAAGTCCCGAAGTTAAGAGATAACTTGGAATTTTATGGAAAAAGAAAGCCACATTTGGGATGGCTGAATAAAATCTTTCTAAAAAATCGAAATATAAAATTTACGAAAAAACGTTCATTGTTATATATTTAAATAAAACTAAATGCAACCAGGCATAATATTTTAAGATTCTATATCTATATCTATATAATATAGTATAATATAATATAATACAGATTGCTATATACGGACATAAAGATAATAAGCGCTTTACACATTTGGATTTAATATACACTTGAGAAGTCGATTATCCGAACCACTCGAGAATTAGCACCTATATCCCTATACATATGCAATTTTAGTTTCCATAAGTTAGAATATTTGACAATTTTAGACTGAGTAGTAGCTTGTGTAGTAAGTCGTATTTGCTGATGTTCGGAATTCTGTATGCATGAAACTTAAGTAACGAAAGGAAATTTATTTACAATAAAGCACCCACTATCGTGAACCAGAATAAACAGTTTCATTTCATCTAATTAGAATAATAGTAACAGTAATAATAGAAATAGTATTCGCCATATAGTGCAAGGAAGCCAAAGGCTTTTGCTGCACTGGCTAAAAAAAAAAAAAAAAAAAAAAACCCAAACAGGTAAGCAAATGCAAACTATATGCTTCGCTCCTCACACAGGTAACTATCCAGTTGACCTTTGATTTTATTCAAACTGTCAGCCTCAACTACCTGAGAGGGTAACTTGTTCCGGAAATCAATGACTCGCTGGCTAAAAGAAAACTTCCTACAATCTAATTTAAACCTCAACTCCTGTAATTTGAATTTATGGCCACTAGTTCTGGAATTCTTTATAACAGTGAGAATTCTACCTTCATTCATTTTACTAATCCCTCTCAGAGCCTTGTACACCTCAATCAGGTCGCCTCTGACATGCCTGGTTGCCAAGCTCTGTAGTCCAAATAATCGGAGTCTTTCCTCACACGGTCGTCCTTCTGCCGATCTCACTATTCGAGTTGCCCGTCTTTGGGCCCTTTCAAGTCTTAATGTCTTTTTTCAGATGAGGTCTCCATACCTGAACACAGTATTTCAAATGTGGTCTTACAATTGCCTTATACAGTCTCTACAGCCCTATCTCTATAAGACAACGTTCGATAAATCATCAATAGGACACTATTGGCTTTCCTGGCTGCCTGTTTACACTGTTCAGAAAACTTCTTCTGCCCGTATTATTATTATTATTATCTTTATTTTCTCCTAAGAGACACCCGCTTACAGCTATTAACCAGGGGGTGCACATTCATATATACAAATATAATTTATATACATAATTATCTATTTATAATTTATACAAATCAAGTCTTTATAAATTATACAAATTATACAATGTCTAAATTATACATTTTCTAAATCATACATTGTCTAATTAATTATATTATACACATCATTGCCTTATTTTACATGACAGGCAGATAGAAAGAGAGCACAAGCATAATTTACAATTTTACAAGGAATTAGAGAATGTTCACATCTACAAAAGTACAGCACTATTTACAGCGAGTTCACAGAAAGACAAGACGTCCAATATAAAAATAACAGGAGCAAAAACCAGTTCATTTTTCATTTCCTGCATTCTCTTTTGTTTCCCTCTGTCGGCATCACTCAACATTTATAGGTGGAGTAATGCCTTTTGAAACACTTCGGTCCTGTATCTCTTCTCTGTGCAAAGCCTTTCTGGGTTTGCTTGAAGATCGTTGAACATCTTAATGGTGTTCAAAGGAAAAAATCGCCGAAGGCTTTCCAGCTGTGTGAGCGCGCTACTGATTGGAAGGGATGTTGTTCTATTCGCCCACCTTTGCGTCATGCGGGGCCGAGTCAGCAGGTGGTCAGTTTTCGGCGAGTCGACTCTTCCGGTCAGTAGTTTTGCAAGCGTGAGGACGTTCTTGGTGACAATAATGTGAGACCAAGGCGTGACATCCAAGTTGGCATATAAAATGGTTCTTGAGATTGTAAATGGCTTCGTAGTGATCCTGTTTAACCATCTCAGCATCCAGTACTCTAAACCCAGGAAAGCCTTGATGGTAGCATCTGGGGCAGAAGACCAAATCTGAGATGCGTAGAGAGGGATGGGGATGACGCATCTTAAAATATATTGTTTAACAAGGTCAGGGTTCCTGATACCTACTAGTTCTTGTCTGGAGGTCCATAGCGCTGCGTAAGTTTTCTTCTTTACATGTCCGAAATGGGGTGTGAAGTTTAGGTTTTCGTCCCATTTCAGACCAAGATCAATATGTGTCCTGACTTTTTTGACCACACTGCCATTTACGCGTATTGATATGTGGTTTTTTAATACCTTGTTGGTGAAAACCATTTGGGCTGTCTTGTGTTCATTTAGTCGGAGCCCCTTGCAATTAAGGTATTCTTGCAACTCGGCGATTTTGGAGTTTGCTTCGTTGTTGCATTGTAAAGATGTGTTTTGGTCATTCGAGGTGACGAAATATTTCAAGTCGTCTGCATATACGACAAATTGCTTTTGATTTTGGGTCAGGAAGGGATGCAGTGCCGTTGCGAAGAGAGTTGCAGAGAGGACACCACCTTGTGGGACTCCCCTGTTGACTTGGAAGGTCTCTTTGGAAGTTCCATTTATGGCAGTGATGTGTCTCTCCCTCAAAGAACTCGTTATTATAGCTAATACGTGCCCAGTTATATGGAAATATTCCTCCAAGATGATAGTAATAGCCGAGATGGATATTCTGTCGAAAGCGGATGCAACGTCTAAGAAGACAATGTCTAATTGCTGTCTGAAGTTAAGGGCGTGTTGTATTCGGAATAGAGTCTCCATGAGATTGGTGGTAGTAGATCTTTGTGGGATCACTGAATGAAGGTACTCCGGTCTATGCCCGAAGCAGTGATGGTTGATGGTTGATGGTATTGTAACTCTCAGATCCCCTCCTTCACTGTTTTTAATTCAACCTCACCACGTATATAATTTATTGGCAGTATTAGAGGTGAGTGGGGGAGTGGGGGGTTAGAAAAAATAATATTAAGGAAAAATGAAAAGTAGATTCATTGCAGAGAAACCAAATAAATCAAAGGAAAACATGAATCCATAACAGAAATTATCGAAACTGAATGAAAGTTCATGTAATTTTTATTATTATTATTATTTTTTCATTAACATGACTGCTACTGTTAAACCTCCTAAAGAAAATAACTTCTTCCATAGAGTTTTTCCTCAAAACCATCAAAGTGCACAATGCAACAATGAACTGACGGGAAGATGCGTTTCTTTTTTATTTTTTTCTGAAACATACTGAAGAAGGAATAGAGATGTACCGAAAATCTTTATGTTTTGGAGTAGATATTAAGTATATTTAGTAAGGAAAAATCTCAATTTCGAGTTTTCTTAGAGAGAGAGAACTACGTTAACAATATCGAAGCATTACAGAAACTGAGGAGAGAAAAAAAAAGTTATTCTTCTGTACATAAAATTACTTCAATCTCACTTTGTTCTTTCATTGTTGCAGGTTTCAGTAATCTCTTTGTGCCCACCCAGTTCATCCCATTAGGACATTAACTACCCATAGAAAGTCGGGAGATATCCATTTGCACAAGCACTTAGCATTCTTTTACCGTTTCTTATATGGATAACAAACTTTTCAACTGTTGTTTGTCCTTTCTCTCTCTTTCTTTCTTTCTCCTCTCTTTCCTTGTAAATGTATACGTAGCCGACACAAAGTAAGATCCAAATTAAAACCTCTTTTCTAGGTCGCTTCCACAATTTCTTTTGTTATTATTTTCTTTTCTTTTCTTTTTTTCGGGCGGGGTTTTGTCCCAAGTAGGAAAACTTCTCGAATCATTTCGATTATCTGGCGTATTCTGCAGTTTCTATAGCAACAGCATCTAGTTTTGAACGGAAGTCCAAACAAGCAGGCCGCTGAGAAAGAGAGGGTCGGGGGAAAAGAGGCTTTAACTACTGAGCCAATGAATGTGGGTTGTATATGGACTGATTAGACCTGCACTCCAGCTCTTTATGTTCGTAGTGTGCACTGATATTCAACTCCCCCTCTTCCCCCACCTCTCTGAATACTGCCGTGGCAAATGGCTAGCGAGCTATTATGTGTTCTAAAGACAGCCTCACTGCGAGCGAACTCCCAGGCCGAAAAGCGATGATAAACACGGCATTCGTAGCTTCAATGGTGAGCCAGCCTTGAAAAGAAAAAGGAGGCGCATTACAGAAATTGTTTTTAAAATATAATTAGACAGTCGGCAGGGCTTTGTACGCTGTTTGAAGCTTGTCCGGCAAAGCTTTCTTGAACTCGTCTGTATTAGCGTCGTTTAGTCAGGCGTGCATGATGGACACAATTATTGCGATAGGAAAGCACTTTCAGGGTACATTCAACACATGGCTTCGTCAAATTTCAATTTCCCTCTCCCACCAACCGTTTTCAAAAGGACAGACTCAAACTACATGTTTAGGGAGACAACAGTATAGTAAAATTGTTCCGATTACAGATAACACACACAAGAAATTCGCAGAAACCAATGTGTTAATAGAATAATCATAGGGGTGAAGGGTAAATTATTTCAATCCCCCAATCTTACATTTTTCTTCTCATTTCCCATTAATTGTCACCAAATAGGAGCCTTCCTTCTGGTCCGTGAGTCAAAATCAAGGCCAGTAAGGAAGCTACAGGCTTTTGCTGCACTGGCAAAAAAAAAAAAAAAAAAAAAAGAAAGAAGACCAACCAAGGAGACAAGACAACACAAATTATATGCGTCCCTTCTCACACAGGTAAGTATCTAGTTGACCTTTGAGTTTATCCAAAGTGTCAGCCCCAATATCTACGAGGAGAACTTGTTCCAGCAATCAACGACTCGCTGGCTAAAAGAAAACTTCCTACAATCTAATCTAAAAAACCTCAAGCCCTGTAATTTGAATTTATGACCCCTAGTCCTGGAATTCTTTGTAACAGTGAGAATTCCAACTTCATTCCTTTTACTAATCTATCTCTTTCAGAGCCTTATAAACCTCAATCTCGGCAACCAGACTATCTCTGAGGTGCCTGGTTGCCAAGTCCTGTAGCCCACATACTTGGAATCTTTCCTTGTATGGTCGTCCTTCTGCCGACCTCCAATTCTAGTTACCCTTTCAAAAAGCTCAACGTCTTTTTTCAGATGAGGTCTCCATACTTGAACACAGTATTCCAAATGTGGTCTTACAATTGCCTTATACAGTGGGATTCTGATCTCCCTATCTCTACAGGATATCGTTCGATAAACCATCGATTCAGGTCATCCTGAAGGAGCGCTGCTTGGCACTGATCATTAACGACTCTGCCAATCTTTATGTCATCTGCAAATTTTTACATTACGCCTACTATCCCGTCTTCGTTGTCATTTATGAAAATGAGAAACAACAGTAGTCCAAGAATCGGTCCTTGAGGAATCTCACTCCTGATGTTACACAAATCTGAAGAATATCCATTAGTCACAACCCTCTGCCTTCTGCTCTGCAGCCACCCAGCAAGCCATCTTAGAATCTTACCAGTAATCTCAACCTGTTCAAGATTATACATTAACCTCTCATGAGGGACTGAGTCAAACGCATTGCTAATCCAAATAAACTATATCGAAATTATTCCCTAAATGCAGCTCATGAGTAACTGTGTCAAAATAGCTTATGAAGTTAGTTACGCATGGTTTACCTTTAACAACGCCATGTGTATTCTTCAGAATGCCATATCTATCTAAATGTCTCTGGATTGCACTCTTAATCACTGCCTCTAAGATTAAGATTTTTTCTACCACTGAAGTTAGACTAACCGGTCTGTGGTTACCAACTTCGCCCTTAGAAGTGCTTTTATATATTGGCGATACGTTGGCACTTCTCCAATACAATTATCGCTCTATACATACATAACGATGATTACTGCATTTGCAATATTGTATTCAGGTCTGGAAACAGAAAAAAAAGACAAAACTTTTGGAGAAAGTTCAAAAAGCGATGACCAGATCGGCAACGAGTACAACAAATCAATGCATATATGAAGAACGATTTAGAAGGTGTGGACTGCAAAGTTTGGCAATTAGACAGCCGGACGCCAGTCTTAATTCTAATTCCAGCATTTGTTCCGTATTTACTACCCTTTCTCTTCTCCAGATGTCACCGATCAAAGAAATGTCCCGACAGTACAATGGTCCACCGAAACCATTGTTTTCCAGAGTTAACACCTATTACCAACAGCAGTTGCAACCAGTTTCCATTGTTTTGGATGCTCCTGTGTGCTGGGAACCAAAGTACACCCCTTCATTGCCATTAGCCTTTGTCAAGCTTAACGCTCCTCTTCTATAAACGTTGTTTAAATTTAATCCCTTGCGAGTGACCTTAGTAACGCCAGTCTTAATTCTAATTCCAGCATTTGTTCCATATTTACTACCCTTTCTCTTCTCCAGGTGTCACCGATCAAAGAAATGTCCCGACAGTACCATGGTCCACCGAAACCATTGTTTTCCAGAGTTAACACCTATTACCAACAGCAGTTGCAACCAGTTTCCATTGTTTTGGATGCTCCTGTGTGCTGGGAACCGAAGTACACCCCTTCATTGCCATTAGCCTTTGTCAAGCTTAACGCTCCCCTTCTATAAACGTTATCTAAATTTAATCCCTTGCAAGTGACCTTAGTAATATTCGTGATTTGTAAGGTTTCGCTCCCCCATATTGCTATATTATAAGTTTTACTTTAAATTAATCTCACTTTTGTATAAAATATTATACTTGTAAGATTTTACATCTTACAAAACGTAATATTCGGTGCTTCCGTTACAATATATGGAACGGTGGAGAGTCTTTGTGATATGTATGAAAAACAAAAAATAAAAATAAATAAATATTTAAAAAAAAGTTTAATAATAATTTCTGGACTTCTGTATCCTATTTTAATAAAATTTGGGGCTCAACGAGTCTTTCTGAAAAGACTCAAATATAAAATTTCATGAAAATTCATCCGGTGGAAGTCGAGTTATTACATGCGGACGGACGGGCATGGTGAAGACAAAATAGGCGCCTTACTCATATATGCGAATGTGCCTAAAATGGGTTGTTGTCTCGATTATTATACTGTATAGTTATTGATTTATTTAACACACCAGTGGGCTTCCGTAGCCGAGTAGTCAGGACCGTAAGGCGCCTCCGTAGCCAGGTGGGAAGGAGCAGCAGTGCGTAGCACACGCTTCTTGATTAGACCGGAGTTCGAGCCCGTCACCACCAAATACGGAGGATGCGGAAAGGTCAAGGAATGACCACCGCATATCCCGGAGCAATATGGCCTTAGTTGCTAATGCTCCTAAAAACCAAATAACAAACAAACAAACAAACATCAGGACCGTAATTTCAAAACTGCTTACTTGCAGTTTTGAAATGAAATGACGTGGCCGATTATGGTCCATTTCCCTCAATATGAATCGATGAGGAGGCTTCCATCCTGCAGTGGATTGATAATGGCTGTAGTTTACCCTTTTTTTTTTTTTTTTTCTCTTAACACACCATACATCATCAATATGTTGAAAACCCATTTGGATTCAGGATCAGACTCAACGTTTAACAATAATTGAAGAAAAGGCCAGGAATCTTTATATGTATATTAATTTTTAGGCAAATTTTTCGAAAATCCGTAATGAGTCTATCACCTTCGCTGTCCGTCCGTTCCTCTGTCCGCATGTAAAAACTCGACTGCCAGCGTATGGATTTTCATGAAATTTTAAATTTGAATCTTTTAGAAAGATTTGTCAACCCATCCAAAACTGTATTAAAATCGGACCGATTCGGCAAGCACGTTTACCTTTCCTTTTTCACAAATCGACTGAGCGCGCATGCTCGAACCATTTGGAATTCGGTATTAGATACATCGAATATGTATCTAATTCCGGATGACCCTGCAATATTAGAATTATCGCTACTATTTTTTGATCAGTGCAAACCAAAGGGACATGCCATTAGCTCTAAAACTACTGGATCTATTTCCTCGCACATGGTTTATGTAACGCCCTCTAGCTGTTTACAGGAACTGTGTTAATTTTGGTTTTTAAGGTATTAACGGAGCATTAAGTTGATGTTTCCTGATCGCTACTCGGGTGCTGTATCCACCGTTAGTGTTCTAATTCTGCTGGTTCCCGAATTAAGAATGGTTCTGCAGAAGGCAGGTCTGAGACATCAGGTTAAGTGGGTAGGGATTAGCACGCTTGGAAAAATCTGGCGTTTACCAAGTGATCAGCTTAAGAAAACTGTGGCCTGTCACCTGTTGAGTTGCCTGCAGTTCCCAGTACAACTTATGTGGCCAAAGGTGGTAGCTAAGTCCAAGAAAAGTAAGCGATAGGAGAGCAAGGCGGGGGTTGTTACCCACGCTTTTCGTGCTGGCTGCGACACTTGTACTATTTATTCAGAGAATTTCCGCTTGAGAAACAACAGCCGGCAGGTTCTTAGAGCGAATAAACGAAATTATCTGTCTATAAAAATATATTTCAAGAATTGTTTTTTATTTTTTTAGAAAATAGAGTCAATAGATGGCGCAACGTGTTATCACTAGTAGAGTGCATATAGTCGTAAAAAAACTTTTAAGTTAAAATATTTTATATATTCAGAACATCGGATTAGGGATTAACACTTAGTTTTCTTTTCTTTTTCTTTTTTTTTTATGCTTCATCATTTATTTCCAACTTCTCTTTATCTTCGAAAGTTTGAAAATAAATATCTTTAGAGTGCTTAGAAAATAAATTGGCTTTTCTCCAAAGTTTAAATGATTCTTTCTTTCTTTCTAAGGTTTGTCAATCGGTGAAAACAAGCGGTTAATTATTGTTCCACTTGTGACCAATTTCCGTCTTCCTTCCCCCTTCCCCCCGTTCTTTATGATTAAGCCTGCGACAGACAAGTTCTCCCCTTCTTACTCACTCTCTGCGGAAGCTCTTGAAGTTTTCAAGGGTCTGCTTGAAACCCACAAACACTCGGTAGGTGGATAAGTTTATTTTAGACCCCATTATGTAATTTCTTTGAAGTGGGCTGCCATTTTCTCCGCTCTGAACACAAGAAAAATGCGGAAGGCAACCTGAAAAGAATTGGTTTGTAGAATACTCGCTCTGATGCTTCTGTTTTCAAACTCGAGCACATCCACTGGCGACTTGATGCTGAAGAATCTCTATATTAGAAAATTAAGAGTTCGGTAAGGAACTTTTAAGTCACTCCAGATACCTCTCGCTTAAACCTAAGAATGCGTATCAGCAGAGAAAAAATGTTTTTTTTTTTTTGTTTTTTTTTCATTCAAAGGCAAGTATATTGTGTCTATGTAGACTGAATAGCTTTACCGTTTCTTCGCTAATAACGGGAAAAGTTAGTATCGCGTATTAAAGTTATGTAATTAATTTAGCGAGAAGTTATAGTATTTTAGAAAGTTTTAACTGCTTTCAGTGTATTGAGGCTTTATCTCCTCGTTGCTTTAATCAGTTTTAAACTGACTGCTGTAGCGGTTGTTTCGTGAAACTTTTTTGCAATTTCTTTCTGTAACCAATTGACCATTGACATCATCTCACACTGTTTTGTCCCTTGAGTTTTCAACTACGAAGCCTCAGTTTAAATTTTCATCTTATTTTAGACTTCCATCCAATTACGCTCCCCCCCCCACCGATCTTTCTATTTTTGTCTATCTCTTCCATCTCGCTTTCCCTTTTCTCTTTCTGTTTATTTCCTCTTTCCTCCTCCTCCGCCGCCCCCCTCACACACACACACACACACACACACACACACAGTCTGTCCCTTTTCCATCTCTCTATTTCCTATTCTCTCTCACTTCCAGATTTTTCTATTTGTGACTATCTCCTCTTTTCTCAATCAATTCTCCCTCCGCATCTTTCTCTTTCTTTTTTTTCTCTATTTCTCTTTCATTTTCTCTCTCTCAATCATTTTCTCTCTCTCAATCATTTTCTCTCTCTCTCTCAATCCATTTCCTTCTCTTTCATTTTTTTTCTCTCTCTCTCTCTCTGTCAATCTCTTTCTCTTTCCTTTTCTTTCTATTTCTCTTTCATTTTCTTTCTCTCTATCAATCTCTTTCATTTTCTCTCTCTCTATCAATCTCTGTCTCTGTCCTTTTCTTTCTATTTCTCTTTCATTTTCTTTCTCTCTATCAATCTCTTTCATTTTCTCTCTCTCTATCAATCTCTTTCTCTGTCCTTTTCATTCTATTTCTCTTTCATTTTCTTTTTTCTCTCTCCTCCTTTCTCTTTCCTTTTCTTTCTCTATTTCTCTTTCATTTTCTTTCTCTCTCCTCCTTTCTCTTTCCTTTTCTTTCTCTATTTCTCTTTCATTTTCTTTCTCTCTCCTCCTTTCTCTTTCCTTTTCTTTCTCTCATTCTCTTTCCTTTTCTTTCTCTCATTCTCTTTCTATACTCCTTTCATTTTCTTCCTATTTTCTTTTCTCTCTCACACAATCTGTCCCTTTTACCATCTCTCATTTTCTTCTTGTCTTTCTTTCTCCAGTTCTTTTTCTGCCTTTACCATTCCCTCTTTCAAACTTTGTTTCTCTCTCTCTCTCCCTCCTTCCGCCTATCAAACTATTTTCCTCTCCTTCCCACTTTTGACCCTCTTTTTCCTTTTCTCTCTCTCTCTATCTCGTTCTTTTTATGCCTTTCTCTCTCTCTCTCTCTCGTTCTTTTTATGCCTCTCTGTCTCTCTCTCTCTCTCTCTCTTTAAAACTTTGTTTCTCTCTTTCTCGTTCTTTTTATGCTTTTTTTTTTCTTTCAAACTTTTTGTTTTTCTCTCCTCCCACTTCTATCTCTCTCTAATTCCATCACTTCCCTTTATCATTTTCTTTCCATCTCCGTCAAAATGTCACAACCCTTAAACCCCACACGAAATGTTTACATATTTCTAATTATAGATATGCTCACTAGGCGGCGTTAGCTACCCCAGTTTCTAACCTGTCTGCAGCAGGAGGTAATCCTATGTACAGCTTGTCGTTCTCTTCAGCATCCGTGGAAATCCCAGTGATCTGTCTGAGAGCTCTTTTCTCTTTTATTGCATTTTCTGTTTGCATGGGGACCGTCGAGTATTTGACGGGCTCTCATGCATCACCAGCTTCCTGGAACATCGACCACAAGGGTCGGAGATTTTCCCTCAGGTGGTAATGAATTAGTCGTCATTGCTAACTCCTTTCTGTTAGGGGAAAAACTTTTGTGGGTTATCTTCTAAACTTAGATGAACAGACAAAGGTGTCTTAAGAAGGCAAAATTCATTTGAGACTGAGGAAGTGCGAATAATCCAAAATATCACAATCTATCGAAGTAGACAGTCTAAAGGATCAGAACTACAATGGATGTCACATCAATCTATGACCTCTGAGCTAATGAAATGAAGTGAGATATGTGGGAAATAAAACGTTTTTTATTTTAATATGGTATTTTTATCAAATTAAATGCTGAGTGATAACTGTTTTCACACCGTAACTAAGTTAATCGTTTCTTGGGGAAGATTTCGTGCATTTTTGCTTATTGAAATTCGGATTTTTCAACCCGCAAAACAGGTACACAAACCGATCATAGAATACAATGACACTTAATAACACGATGTACTAAACTTCCATGGCCTTAGCTGCTTTGGTACTTATTTTGAATTAACCCAACCCTATTTGGTAGCAGTGATCCAATCGAAAAGAAGTATCCACTTGAACAATTTCGCAAAGACCGAAAGTAGGTTGACTTCCTGTCCTGAGTTTCTGATTCATTTTTAAATGGAGTGATAATTGCATTTTTTTCCAGTTTTGTAGGACAATATGCTGGGTCCTCAACATTATTATAATGGTCAGATGGATTTTTCTCTTTTATTATTCGCTTCAACGTTGCACCCCGTTGATTTAGCATTCCTCCTGCTGGCCAATTCATCACTTGTTCGAGATCTGAAGAGATTATTTATATCCATGGTGCTCCATTTCTGTCAGATTTTAGAGGACTCATTGTGAGAATAAAGGATTTTTATGAAAAGTTCTCTACATGTGTTAGCGATGGTGTTTTCTACAAACAGCGAATTGTCCTTGATACTTCTGAATGGTTACAACCCAGTGATTATGCTAACTACTTTGCAATGTATCGACCAATTACATTATGCTTGTAAAATTTAATTTATTTATTTTTTTTTCACTTCAAAAGAAACATTTTTATGTACCAAAACTGAATAGTGTTATCTTTTTTATGCTGAAAAGAATTAACTTGCACATGGTGTAGCTGTAGTTCCATTTTTACAAATGGAACTCAGACGTGAACAGAATTTGGTAATTTGTTGATATACCTTTTATGGATCCTCCTCACAGGGGCTTAGGAAAAGTGAGATTTTAGAATAATAAATCCCCTCCCCCACCTCGGAAATTTTATAAAAAAACATATTTCTCCTAATATTAAATTAAGTTTTATTTTAAAGTTACAAACTTCTCCCCCAGAACAACGTTAAGTGCTGAGGGGATAAGATAAAACAATTTAAACTAAGAAATTCGGGGTAAATAATTTTTAACATAATATTAATTAAAAGTGGCAAAAATCTATTGGCTTTATACGAGATGTGATCAAAAAGTTCGGAGACTGAACTAATATTTAAGAAATGATGAAGTTAACCGGATATTCAGATGGATCTCCTTCGGAGTAGTTTCTTTGACTCTGTATACATCGATTCCAATGCTTCTGCAACTTCTGGAAGCATTACTGATAGGCTCCTTTTGGAATTGCTAATAGTTCCCGTGTTGCATTCTGAATAATTTCCTTAGTTGCAAATCTGTGCCATTTTTGAAGAGGACTTAAGCGTGGGGGAAAAAACATGAGGAACTTAATCTAGTGAATATGGCGGATGAGGGACCACAACGATGGACTGCTTCGCAAGGAATTCCTGAACAGAAAATGGCGCGGGTGCAGCGAAGTTGTCATGATGTAAGCGCCAATTCCCGGAAGCTCACTTTTCCTGCTGTTTTCTCTAAGCAGCACTGTTCAATCTGTTTTGTACTATTCCTCGTTCACTGCTTGACAATTTCGTAATGAACAATGCCCCGCCAATAAAAAAACACGATAAGCATGATGTTCACAAGTGATTGAAATTAGCTTGCTTTTTGGGGGATGAGTACATGATTCTTCACCGGTAATGACAGAAAAAACAAAGTGTGAGTCAGCCATACTGATGAAGAACATGACATACGAGAATCCGTTGCTTTATGCGAATCAATGAGCATGCGAGGTACAAACTTGGCTGAAACGTGTCGCATTCCCAAATTTGTGTTAAAATTTATTGACATGTCCCATAAGAAATACCAGTTTCCCTTGTAACTGGTATTTCTTATGGTAGTCAAACTCGATCACTCGTGATGAAATCACAAACACGAACGACTGAATCATTCGTTTCTGATACTAAATTGGAGAGGGTAAAAGCGAGGATCATATTCTACGAACAAGTGGTTCCTTTAAACTTTGTGAACCACTGAAAAGTCTTCGTATGACTCACACATCTTCTCCGAAAGCTGTTTTTAACATTCCATGGGTTCCCCCCCCCCATAATTTGAAACAAAATTTTACGCAAATTTGCTGCTCATTTTAATGCGTTACATGATAGATGAGTCCCGAGCATGGCGAGATATCTCAATTAGCTATAACGCCAAAATTTCAAGGTACAAAGTCAGTTCCTCCAACTTTTTCATCAAACCTCGTATATTTTAAAAATTGAGCGCTGCTTAAAAATAATCCAAATAGTTATTATTATTGATTAATAAAAATGTAATTATTAAATGCAAACAATTCTCCAATGCCCCAATCGGATAAATATTAGAATTATAGCATTATCTAATCTCTCTTTACAACAGTCAATTCTGAAATTCAAAATGGGAATAACAACATTTTGGCTTTAACTTTCACAGCAACCTACAAAAGCCACAAATCATCCTTGCCGTTTATTTGCCTTGTGAGTCCTAAACCAATCGCAAACGTGAACAGTGTCTTATTGACAAGATGCAGTCGATAACATCGGAAATGGGGATCAACAGGTTTTTGATTAAAGAACGTCCGTATCCAACAGAGCATGCAATCACTATCCTCCAGTTGCTTCACAAGGCGATGGGATCAGCTCGGAATGACCGCATAACACGAAGGTGCGGGGTATTGTCTGTCACGTCCGGCTGTTTGATCAGGCGCTATACAAAGTAAGCTATTGGTATTTCGGCACTGTTTAAGTGTCAGGTGAATCCGATTTAATGGACAGAACGAACAAGATAGTGAATCCGAGTAACTATAACCGTGCAATCAATCACAGAATTTATCAGCAATAAAATCATGTTTTTAGGGTTGATAAAATCCGAGTGATTTATTTTACTATCGGCATATCTGACAAGAAAGTCACATGACACTGGAATTAACGCATGTGCAGAACTCTTGTGACAATTAATTGTAGGTTAAGAAATTGGCCAAGACTTTAATTTTATTCGACCTATTGTATTGTCTCTAAATGGAACAGAAAACGCGACCCGCACCACTGACCTATACATTGACCCTTAATGGATTCATGTTACTTAACCATTATATGAAACCTAGTCAACAAACCGCATTTTATGAAAAATAATTGATTATTTATCACTTTCTTTATATTACTATATTGTCACTTTATTAATTACATAATCTACTAATTGAAAAATGCTACTGAAAGCCAGAGTTATTCCACTTTTGAATACGCTTCTCTGTTATGACGACATTCACAAAAAAACAAAAGGGAAAAAAAATCTTTACAAAGCAGACGTAAATTGCCTGTGCTTGAAGCGCCATCGATATGACGTCATAACCTTACGTCATGCAAAGAAAGTCAAGTGCTCCAATTTCACTTATTAACAACGCATACAATGGGTTATTATGGATTTTCATGGCTTCAATTTTAAAATGGTCCACATTATAGATTGTTTCATCACTGACAAGGTTCTTGCTTTAATTTCTGTTTAGAAATCTGCGCGATAGGTCATCAACGATTTCCTTGAAGGTATTCAAATGAAAACAAACGAAAAATAATATTTAAAAATTCTTTGTATCCGAAGTGGTCTGATTACGATGTTAGTACTGAAACAAAACAGATTTAAAAAACTAGGCATTTAATATGCAGTTAGTACCTGATTTTCAAGATGGCTGTTCAATATTTGGTTTATTTTTTGTTTTCATCAAATAGGTGGAGCATCAGATAACATAATTGGTGGCACACGGCAAAATTATCTTTCAATATGAATACTGGGAAGGTAACGTATGCAATTTATTTATTCATCTGCATGTTGAATTTCAGGAATGATTATCTTAAATGTTATGAAATGGTGTTAGGTTTTCAAACTTTCTAACAATCCTTTGAAATACGATCAATAGACTTAGTTATAAGGTGATACTTCTTAAAAGCAATGTGATATTGCTCTTAAATAACCGCCTACAGTAGGGGTTGGCAACCTACGGCTAACAAAAGGATTTCTTCCGGCCTCCAGTGACCTTGGTTAGACACCTAATTTTTCCCACATGAAGAGAGAAAATAAGTTTCCCTGTTTTGTGTTCCTACTGCTTCAGACGATTATATTTCGAATGATTTGACAGACTAACCAGTATGAGCTCATCAGATGTGTCTCAAACTCAGAAAACAATTTGGTTCGCAGTTCGCCTTCCGTATCGTGAAGTCTGACTAATGAGGGAGCGTTAGTCGCTTCTGAACTTACCCACCAGGGGTTCGCATCCGTCCTGTGCTGATCCGGTTCGTTACCAAAACAGTTGCCTACGCGAAAATAGGTAGACAGTCCCGATAAAAACAAAGATTATCACCTTTGAAGGAAGGACTCTCTCTGTCTTTCTTTCTTGCTTTGTGTGTAAGTGATTGGCTTGAGTTCATAAATGAACGAGAACTTTGACATGTGTATATTAAATTCATGCCTTTAAAACAAATTTACTTTTTGATTCTTTTTTTCCTTTTTTTGTTTATTGTATTTATTGTTTTATTCCCCAATTGCAAGTTTAAATGTGAGTACAGAAAATGTGCAAAAATAGATTTTAGGATAAATCAAATAGTTCCTCATACTTTGAACATTCAAATAAGCTAAGCATAGTTAAATGATTAGAGAACTCTGTGTTTGTAATAAATAGTGTCAGTTATAATTATTGGACTGTTTTTTCCCCCCAAGGGAAGAAAACTTTATGTATCTAGAAACTAAAATAATCTAATTTAAAAATTTGTAAATGAAATCTATGGCAGAAAATTCAATTTTGAAAATACCTTGGTTGTTTAAACTCGCATTCTGCTCATAATTTAGATTTACTGGACGCCTTCTTCCCTCCGTGGATTCTTGCCTGTTATTCCTGGTTAAGAAATCCTGCTTTAAACCCAAGGTTCCCAAGCTCTGTTTATTTATTTATTATTTTTTTTCTTAGATCACTTTAATGATCTTATTAATAGTTGTACTATAAACAAGCTGTTTTTTGAACCACTAAGTGAAGCATATCGACCACATTTCGGGAACGTAAGCTCTGGACATAACGAAGGCGTCTTTGGATTCGTCATACAAGTCTTCTATGCAAGTTCTTTCCCATGGTCTATCATTAGATTCATGCCCCACTATACTCCCTATCATTCAATGTTCAGTTTGCCTGCCCTCTGTTGACTGCGGGAGAAAATGCCTGTGGAAATATCTGCTTGCCAGATATTTCAAAATACATTTTTTTAGGCTCGTTAGCATATATACATAATGCACCTATTATCTTTACCATGTCCATCCATCTGCATATAATAACTCCACTCCTAAAAATTTTATATTTGGTTCTTTCGGAACTTGTCGAAGCTTGCAAAATTTCATTTACAATCGGACCAACTGAAATCCAGTGATTATATATATATGATCAAATTAATCCAAAAATTAAAGAGAGAAATAAAAATTACTGAAATATATATTAAAATAAATAAAAAAATAATAGAAAAAGTTAACATGCCATGCTACTGGCAATATCCTATTTTAATTTAACTTATATAATGAGTGGACCCTTGGAGGAATCAGTCCATATATATATATATATATATATATATATATATATATATATATATAGGCTATCCATACATTGTATCTGAAACACTGAATGTTTGTTTGTTGTGTGATTACTGGAAGTATGAATGGACAAAATTCTTTCGGTCTGTGCATAAAAGTCATTTTTTTTTTTTTAAATCATGTATTATTACGATTTGCTAATGCGCCTGAAATTTAGCAAACTGCGTACATTAACCAGATTGCTTGTTTCGTTTTGTAGGCGTGTTAGCACATATGGGTACAGCGCGTATTGTTTTCACCATGTCCGTCCGTCCGCATGTAATAACTCGGCTTTCAGTGGATGGATTTCCATATAATTTTACATTTGGCTCTTTTAGAATGATTTGTTGAGTCTTATCAATTTCATTAAATTTGTTCCAATAGAAATCCGGCAATTATTATTTCTTTCTTTCTTTTTCATACATAGCACATTGACTATCCATATACCGTATATTGTAGCTGAAGCACTAAATTTTACGTATGTGTTTTGACGTGAATGGATGGGCAATATGGCGGATGAGCAGAGACGAAATGTTATCGGTTTCAGTATAAAAGTGGTTTCTTTTTGTTCGTTTTTTGGTATCAGCTTCTAAACACATAAATCATGAATGATTACATTTTTTATTACATTAATCGGAACAGAAACGTTGGATACGAGTTATTTAAATTGTTATTAAAATCCAGGAAGAAATAAGTAAACTGCTTCACGAAAGCGTTGACAGTATACTGGAATTGTTTATTTCATTAAATTAGAGAGCTGAAAAAAGTAACGTATGCCACATTTTGTAATGCATTGTTGATTATTAATTTGAGTTAGCATTAGCATTAGCATTAGTAGAGGCATATAATGCAAGAAAGCAAGCTTATGCAGCATCAGCCATGGGAAAAAAAAAAAAAAAACGCTCCCATTTCAGCCCTCCGTTCGTTCCAAGTACCTGTCCAGCTCAGCCTTAAATTTATTTAGGCTATCAACTTCCACAACAAAGGATGGAAGTCTGTTCCACCAACCAACCAACCAACCAACCAACCAACCAACCAACCAACCAACCACCCGCTGGCTGAAGGCAAACTTCCGCACATCTATCCTACATCTGTCTTTCCTCAATTTGAATTTATGCCCGCTCAGGCGATTATCCTGAACAAGAGGAAGAATTCCATCAGCATTGAGCATGCTCAAACCATTCAAGGCTTTATACACCTCAATCAGGTCACCTCGCAGGTGCCTAGTCCCCAGACACTGTAATTTGCAAAATGCCTTTCTTCGTAAGAGCAACCGTTGTTCCATTCACTAATCTTGTTGCCCTTCTCTGTACTTGTTCTAACAGCTCTACATCCTTCTTAAAATGAGGCCTCCAGGCCTGTACTCAAGGTGTGGCCTGACCATTGCCTTATATAAGGGGATAATCACCTCCTTATCCCTGATAGAAAAATTCCTGCATATCATTGATAAGACACTATGAGCTACTCTTGCAGACCGTCTGCACTGCTCAGAAAACTTCATATCTGCCTGCACAATTACTCCTAGGTCCTCTTCGTTCTCTACCACTGTCAGTGTAGTATCACAGAGTTGATACGTCACTCTGGGGTTGCTGCTTCCCATATGTAGTACTTTACATTTGTCAATGTTAAGTACTAGTAGGTCAGCTGATTGGAGTCTCTTAAGAGACTCCAATCAACTTAGGAGATCCGGAACACTTCCAGGTGTTTCTAAATGAGAAAGTGAGACAATTTACTCATTGGTTTTGCTAGTCGAAGAATGAATAATTAAGAAAGATAGGCTGGTCTTTTAGGATCTTCATTTACAAGTTCATTACGGTGTCCATCCACGTTGGAGGTGGGCGACGATTCTATATTCAATTTGCTCTTTTAGCGCTGAAGGAAACACTCTTTCCACCCAGGTTTCCAGCCCAGTGCATGGAGAAGGAGCTGTGCTGCCTATAATGAAACGAGCAAAAGAATATGCAGTACGTTGCAAGACAGACAAGTTACTTAATGTATACAGTGCACTGCATTTCAGGCGCGTTAGCAAATAATAATAATTCATGATTACAAACACACACAAAAAAAATCAATAAATAAATAAAATAAAAAAATAACACAAAAAGGGGACGACTTTTATGCACGAAACGAGAACATTTCGTTTTAGCGCAGCTGTTATATCGCCCATCCATTCCTCCAATCAGCGCACGACAACAAACATAATATCCATTGCTTCAGCTACGCTATACGGTATGTGGATAGCCTATGTGAGATGTATGAAAAAAAGAAATAATAATTGCCGGATGATTTCTATTGGTCCAATTTGTATGGCTTGCTAAAAGAGTCAAATATAAAATTTTATGAAAATCCAATCACTAGGAGTCAGGTTGTTATATGCGTGCTAACAGACAGACAGACAGACACACAATAGGCGCTTTAAGCATACATGCTACTAACGCGCCAGAAAAACAGTATGAATTCGCAGTAACTAGTTATAAAGGTGCACTAGAAATTGTTTTTTTTTTATTCATTGTTTTTGTTTTCTGGATTGGTTCTTTTTTTTTCTTATTTGCCTGCTTTGCCTTCTTGTTTTTAGATTTTTTTTTGCATTTTCTGTTTTTAGATTTTTGCTTTCGAACAACTTGTTTTATTCTATTTCTTTTGATTTTTCTACCCTGTTCGTTATTGCCTCGCCTTTTGTTTTTGCCTATTGTTATTTAGATTTTTGTGTTGCCTGTTGTTATTTAGATGTTGTGTTGCCTGTTGTTATTTAGATGTTGCCTTGTCTGTTGTTATTTAGATTTTGTCTAGGTACTGTGTATTTTATTGAATGTAAAGAAGAGTATGGAAAAATAAACAAGAGTAGAGATGCGATCTAAAAATTACATCCCTGCTAGCCAAAGTGAACAAAATAGGCGCACTTTAGACAACATGAAGAGTTCAGGAATTCCGTATAAACCATAAAAAAATTTAAAAAAAAAATAAAAAAATATAATAAAAATAGAAAAAAAAATAAGGCAGTCGATAACGAAAATGATTAATTACGTTCCATACATTAAGTGTTTCGGATTTCTGTTGTGTGGCAATCTCATTGTAAAGAATATCCATTAAACCTATGTTGAGTTTTCAGTCCTGTAAAGAAACTCGGAATGGGGACACCAGTGCTCTCTTGTTATGATCGGTGACAATAGCAGTTAACAAAAGAAAGGCAAGTTGCTATTCTTCATAAACATCACGGAAAAATATGACTTAGTTCCTTAGTCAGCGCTCTGTGGTTTTATGTCGTCGAGTTAAGAGAAGGGTTTTGTGTCCCAAGGACATGAATAACGTAAACCTAAGCTTTCAGTCACAAAGAAAGAGTTTGGTAAACAGTCGGTGATAGCGTCTAATTTCCCTTGGGCAGTATGACAGCTTTTTGTATACCTGATTACAACTTAGCTAACCGCGTCCTTTTATTACGGCGAATCTATTGTCTGCAACCTTTGCAGTTGGTACCGTTTCTAGGCCTACTTGCGGTTTACAGATAGTGCGATGAGAAACAGAGACAACTTTGTCATCTCCTTCCTAGGGGAACCAACTTACCCCCCACAGCTACACTTGCATTGTACTGCAAGGACAATAGACACACCTAACCAACCCTTGGGAGAAGAAGCTGATAAATTAAGTGGCTTTTGCCGTTTTTCAGATAGGTTATCAGGACTTTCGGTCCTCCTGTTAACAGTACTGTGTTCGCAAACGCGCACAGCAGATGGTATCTAAGAGAAGCATAAAAGATTTCCCGTAAAAATTAAGCCTTTTTAATTCCAAAAGACTGTTGTTACTGCCTCTGAGATGAAGCTGAGATATGGGACGTAGCATACTTGGAGTTAAGCGCAAAGATGCATTCTCTACTATGAACAAGTAAGTTAGATCTGATTAAATAATGTTCTGTGTAAACATATTCAAACAATGTTATCGCAACTTCAATTTCACACTTACGTGGTATATGATAAAGGATTTTAATGCATTTAGAAACGCTGAAGGAAAGAATGTATGCCTGTTTAGCAACTTTCAGCCACATCGAAAGATACCTCCCTCGATGTCAGCCAATCAATCATTTATTAGTAACTAGCTACCGTTTAATATTTTTTTACTACAGCCTTTACCAGTAATTCATCTTGCAGTTCAAATCGTCTCTGGGTTTTCAAGTGGGGAGATGATAGGGGAATAGACAACCCCTGATGAGTCAGCAATAACTCTTGAAACAGCTCTCAGGGTAGCATATTATGAATAAATGACAGTATGTTTTCACAAGCGAAAGATATTTATTTGTTGTGCAATACCGTCGTAACTCATGGCGACAAAAACTCAATTTGAAAGATCAGCTTCTTCAGTGAAAAATCTTTATCTATTATTTTCCAAGTATGTAAATACGGAGATTTCCATTTTTAGGCCAATTAATAACTTCTCTCGATATTACATGATTTTTTAATACAACGAATTTTAAGTTACATAAATTTATTAAGTATGTTACCATATTTGCTAAAGTGCCTATTATCTTCACATGTCCGTTTATCTATCTGTATGTCTACATGTAATTACTAGAGGCCTTATAAAAAGATCCCTCGAGCCATCCCAAATTTCATTAAAACTGGATGTAGAGAAATCGAGTAATTATTATTTCTCTGTCCGTCCGTCCACACGTAATAACTCAACTCTCAATGGATGGATTTTCATATTTTATATTTGAGCCTTTTAACTTGCTAACGCGCCTGAAATGCAACGCACTGCGTACATTAACTTATTACTATTTTACTGCTCTCTAATCTTTTAATTCACATTTAAATTTGAAAACACGAATAGACAGAAGTTTGTTTGACTTAGTCTGTTTAGCTTTGAGCTGTTGGCCAGTTCAAAAGAATGGTACAAAAGAACTGAAAAATGTGTAGGATCTCAAACGTATTTTATTATTTACTTAGTCTCTGAAAAAATCATTTTTCCGTAAAAAGTACCAACCACGAAGTCCTATGACGTAGGCATGGTGCAGTTTGCTTATTAAATAATCTTAAAAAATAGCAACACCAGAGATTAAAATTAATATAAAAGCCATTCTCCAACACGTATTGGGGGAAACTTTATCCCTAGGAATCAACAGTTGATTCCAGAGGTCGCATGACATATAGGTGGCAGCACTAGTTAGAAAATGTATGCATACTCAATGATGGGCAGAAGGAACAGAATGGGTCGAGAAAAAGACCTAATTCACTAACAAGAAATAAGAAGTACGATATCGGGTTGTCACACAGCAGTCATGTCCATTTCTCAGATGACAGAAACATTGTGTGTCAATGGAAGACAGAAAGAAACACGAATATTCATCTGGTTCTCAAATCATCACATGGGTGGTGTACCTTTGAGCTTGGGATGAATATTCGTGTTGCTTTCTGTCTTCCATTGACACACAATGTTTCTGTCATCTGAGAAATGGACATGACTGCTGTGTGACAACCCGATATCGTACTTCTTATTTCTTGTTAGTGAATTAGGTCTTGAGAGAACTGGGTTAAGTGCAGGGCCAACAATTATAGGAGGCTGATTTCAAATCCCGTCAATGACGAGAGGAATTTTTAGTTTTCTTTTCCACAAAGTAGCTGAGTTAGTCAGTCTCAGACGAGAGTTACATGTTTTTTTATTATCCCGGAAAGTCAAGTTTTTCGTCCAGCGAAAAGAAGAATACAGGCAATTACAGACACAATATACTGACACCTCATGGCATTATTGCTTTGGTGCTTAACACACACCTAGGCTCGTAAGCTGAATCTGTCTCCCAGGAAAGTAGGTCACTGGCTACCTATTTTGGCGCAGAGAACGCAAGCATTGGATATTAAGCCAGTGGCAGAATGTAATCTGGCCTGACGAATCACTACACGATCAAGGCAGAGAGATGGACGAACCAAAATTTGGGAGTGGTGTATACCCAAAGAAAGTGCTTAACCCACATTGTATTGAACCATCGATAGAATTTGGCGGTGGTAGTGTGATGGTAAGGACCTGCGGTTGTCATAGATGAAACCATGAGAGCCGCTGTGACATTTTGAAGGATTCTGCCCCTTTCCTGAAACTGTGACAATTCTTTGGAGAAATGGCTTACCTGTATCAGCATGACAGCAGTCTCTTACAAAGCACGGTCAATATAATGTAGTTTGACGAGAAAAATGTGGCGAATTTGCCATCTCCATATATACCATATTATAATCTCCAAATGTATTACAAAGCTTGTACAAAGTGTTCTCAGTGAGGCTTATTGTTGTCATTAAGCTCATGGGAATGAAGCTTCATGGGCTTCAATGAACCCAAGCCGATCATACTACATATTAAAGCCGAAGACCAATGCTCGTATGTCCAAATCGAAACATACGTGGCTGACTGAAAATTATTATCAGTTGAAGGAGATGTGTTGTTACGATTTAGGAGATCAAGTCATGTGCCTAGAGTGACACATTTTCGAATAGTTCACAGAAATACTTTAGATGACTCAAGATCGGGAAACCGGTAATCTCAAGGGACACCTCCGCTGTCATTTTTTACACAAATTTGGGCGAAGATAAAAAAAAAATGACAACAGAAAAAATTGTCGTTGAAGCCCGCATGTCCAAAAATCGCCTAGAACGTGTTAAAACAGGAGTGTTTATTTCCCATAACTCAAGATCTCACGTAATACAACAAGTGAGCTCTTAAATGGACAAATACAACTGGATACACGGAACAAGCCACATTGGTTGAACTGTCGACCCGAAGGATCCAACTGCTCAACCAATATTGCATGCCATAGTATTTAAAAGCTTCCACAGCTATGCTAGCAGCGATAGACAGACATGGAGATTATACTGAAGGTGTCTAATAACACTTTTAAAAATAAAATTGTATTCCATTAGCAATGGCATAGTGTGCACTTTTGGAACCATCCTCCGGTGGATTTACAAGAAACAGTAGCGTACTGAAATATTTGGAGAAGGAAAAGTGATAGACAGATAGATCGGGTTATGATGTATATTTATGGCTGGTGATAGCGAACCCATAGTGGGAAAGTTTATCATTATAAATTCAGCTTCCAAGCTCTTTTTTGGTTTTTCCAGAACTGTGAAAGATGGGGGGGGGGGATCAATCAAATTGGTTGGCGGTGCCGAAGTTAAGGCTACGAAGCATTGGTGTATTTTACAGTTTTGCCTGTTTTGCAGGTGGATAAGCCCGAGTTCCTGGAATAAAATATCATTCGACCCTCGCCCGAGACCGACTAACTTGGCAAAGGTGGGAAGAAAAGCCCATAAAAGTTCCGTAGATGAACACTGAATATAACAACTACGTTAACTATGAGGGCAGTACAGTTGTACAGAACTGGGCAGAATACCACTCTGTTGGTATTACATTAAGCTACAAATTCTGCAGAAGCTTAATGCAGGCTAACAGCCATGTAAGCCAATGCAGTTATACGTATCTCAATATCACAGCTGGGGAATTTATGTGGAGCAGACACGCCCATAATTGCATGTTTTCATTACTCTGAAACTGTAGTGTTATGGTTCCAACTGTAGAAAAATCATGTTTTTTCTAGGTTTGTGTGGCTATAAACAAATAGACCCCCTTCATTTTAGAATACAAATTTGGAAATATCTCACGAAGTTCCATGTATTTATTTTATATTAGCCGGAAGCATGTCTTTCGAAACAGGCGGCCATAAATTGCACAGTTTTCCTTTAAACTATAAAAACTAAAGGTAAGTCCTCGCGCATAGTAGCGACCTCACTGCACACTTTGTGTTGAAGATGATTGGATTTCCATCATGCATTCCGCTTGCGAAGAAAAACTTACCAAAAATTTCAAAATCTTAGGCCGAAAATTCCATGCGCTGCGTACATATAATACTGAATTAAAGCTAATTTTTATAGACACGCATAAACATAACAAATAAAAAAAAAATTAATTAAATTCGAAGTTTGAAAATGGTGACGATCAAAGGCGGGAAATAAGCAGCAATGGACAGTCTATCTTGACTGCAGTACCCCCTAGTATTTCTTAATAAATCGATCACGCTTTTCAACTTTGCTTTCTCCCCCCACCCCTCCATTACTTTGTTGATAACTAAAATTCTCTTATCTTTCATAGCTGCGGAGAGTGAACCTTCACACTAGGGGGCGCTTTGATCGACCAGATTGTCCATTATTAACTGATGAGGATCGTCCATAAAAAAATTATAAATCTGTCACTCTTCCTTCACGAGATATTTGCCTAGATGCGGACTTGACTTTTTCATCATGTACACATGCATTGCGCATTTGCACGCAGTGCGCAGTGAACTGAAATTGGATTTTTCGATACGGCTATATTTAAACGAATAAAAAGAATACAGATGTGTTGTAAGGATGGTCACGTCTCGCAAGAGAGAGCACCTCTAATTAGAGTACATACACTTATTTGGATGGAAGTAGCGTTTGTTCAGTCATACAATCGACGCAACAAAATGAAACGTACTAATTAGCCGAATTAAAATATTCCTCTTTAAAGCGAAGTGCCTCAGTTTCCTTTTAAATGTACGTTTACCATCAACCACATTGTTTAAAAATCAGGTGTGGGCAAGTTTAACGAATCAGCTTGACAACACAGCTGGAAAACCTGGCCAGACATTTAGGTTTTAGTCGGGACTCGACTCGTTTTTCTAGTGTGCGCGCGCCCTGTTAAAGGGAAACGCTTTGCCCGCAAGGAAAATAGAAGTAGACGCCCCTAAATTAGAAATCTTCAAGATAAGATTTCCTTCGAAGAATTAACAATAAATTTCTTTATGTTAGCAGAGTTCTTATCATCTTGCGAAGTTAGTTTTGTGTTTAGGGAATGGCGAAAGGTGATTTTGTAGTCAACTTGCTCTGTCAATGTCGTCTGTTCTTTTGCCTGTCCCTTGTTTCTTAAGTGGTCGGGTTGGTGCGTGAGTAGAATGAGCAAGACGTCTTATTATAGCCGGGATCTGTCATAGAGACTTAAAACCTGTGACGTCGAATCGGCCTACTGTCTATAGAGTGTCTTTGTCCTTCAATGTGTCAATGGCTGCCTGTTTTTTAAACTTGTTCAGCGAGTTGGGACTAGAAAAGACTAATAAAGGTGCCTTTATTGCTTCCCTATTCAATATTTACCTCAAACAGAAAGCAAAAAGAAAAGAAAGTTTTTTTTTTGGACAGAGATTTCCCGCTAAGAAAAAAATAATAAAAGTAAAATAAATAAATACATAAATTAACATTTTCAAGTAGTTTCTGGATACGAAAATAAAAGTTCTTTCAGATAAAAGTTCAGTCGATGTCTAAAATTTGGGGCATTTTAACCGTTTAAATTAAATGGAATAAATTTAAATTAACCGAATGAAATCAATTTTTATTAATCAAATAAGCCCTCCGTGAGAGCATAGTGGGTTCGCCACTAGCTAATCGTTTGGAGAGGTCTGGACTCCACTTCTATTACCAACTTTGCCCTCTTCAATTAAAAGGAAAATTGTAGAAACTACAGTATTAAAAGTCTGCCTCATCTTCTTAGGATGGTACGGCGTTTGCACCCGGATTGCGGACTCTCTGTAGAAGTGGATCGCACTGACGAAGTTGTTGATGCTGTTGTTGTTGGGGTGTGGGAGCATAAGCGACTAAGGCCATATTGTTCTGTGTATGCTGTCTTTAAATTGCGTGTGTTCTGTGGTCGATTCTGTTTGCTGGACGAAAATCCCGAGTTTCCGGGAGAAAATAAAAACCAAAAAAACAATGCTAACCTTGCCTGAGACCGACTAACTTAGCCACGTCGTGAAAAAGGCCTATAAAAATTCCTCACGTCATCGACAGGACTCGAACTTAAGGCTTTTCCACCAGGTATGGGATTAACGATTAAATTAGTGCATTTTAATGTATATTAAATGGTGTTTGTTCCTTTTTCACTTCAATTTTGGATCAAGGAATTCTTAAATACTGTTCAGTTTACTTGAGAAGTTTTAGGAGTTTTTGGATAACGCTTTTTTTTTTCTTTTTTTTTTTTTTACATAAAAAAGAGCAGGCAGCAACTGTAGTTGAACCTCACCCCGCATATTCTGCTCACGTAGGGCACATAAACATGCAGCTAATAACTACCCCAGTTTATTAACCATTAATTCTACCAATAACCTTAAGTCTCCGAGACATATTCAGTTGGAACGTGATCAATATTCAACCATCTGCACAGCTGTAATCAGTTCTGCCCGAAAGTAACAGAGTATGAGTTCTTGTAGTGCAGTCCTGTCGTTATGTAGGCTGTGAACAGTGAATTATACAGTGATTTCGTCTTTTAATCCAAAAAAAGCAATATTAATCAAAAGCACTTGAATAGAGCTGGTTCGGAAAATTTCCAACCAGTTCTTCGAAAGGTTCACAGCAGAATTCACAGAAACTGTGATCAGTGTTAAAAGCAACAATCGGATCTCTTACAGTACTTTCCCGCCCTTGAGAAATAATCACAGTACACATGGAAAAACTGCAAATCTCTCTCACTCTCGGATCTGACCATTTATTTCTACGTTTAATCCACTGTTTCAGAAGATACACTGCTTTACAACATATCAGAAAGTTGGACATTCCGGTATATTACCTGTTGGATCTAAATGGAGCGTGCTGCAATGTATTTTATGAGCCAATTTGTATGAAACCGACTAACTCAGCCACTGAGTGTCGAAAACTCACAAAAGTTCTTGGCGTCATTGACAGGATTTCTTCTCCACCCGATGTGGGGAGGGAAGTGATTAGAACCATAGTGCTACCAGGGAATATTGGTCTTCCTATCAGTGTGAAACAGCAGAAACCCGTAGTAGTCAGACCAGCCAATGTTTTTTCCAATTATCCATTGTCCTGTGCTCGTGTTCTAGAGCCCGCTGTATCAGTACCCCCTGAAATTCTTCTTTGACTACTGCTGTTGTACTGGGTTGTTATATGACTGACTGTAGCCTTTCTCTTATACTTCACAAGTCTTGTCACAAGTGTCCAATTCCAGCTAGTAGAGTGATTGCGATCACCATCCTTCCACGCGGTATGGAAATGGCTTGGATTCTAATCCTGTCTCTTTTTCCACCAAATTAGTGCGACTCGGGAGAGAGCTGGTGGTACCTTTCCCAAAAACTCTGATTTTTCATCAAGCAAACATCATGAAGAACACAGCCAATTTATGGATACTACATGATGGATATTTGAAATGTTTCTAGCAGGCTGCCGTAGCCGAATGGTCAAACTCGAGGGTTCTGTATTATATGAGTTTGAGTTGACCATGGTTCTAGATCACGAGACTGATAAATATGGTGCTCGTCTTGTACTGTCTCTGTCTTGTAAATTCTTGATCATACTTGGCCGTCCCGCAGTAGAAACAGAACAGAAGAAATTCAAATCAATTCGAATAAATGCAAATAGATGTAAAGAAAACTGAGGTGGGGTTATGACGTGTTGCTTCGTTGAGTATAAAGACTGCACAAGCTGTTCGACTACAGTAATCTGAAGCCAGAATGGGAAAACGCCTGATCTGTCAGACTTTGAAAAAGGTCTTATTGTGAGAGCACGTTTAGCAGGAATCACGATTCAAGAAACGAAAGACATAACTGCTTTTTCAAAAGCATCCATCTGGAAAGATTTTTAATGAATGGAAAGCAAGCGGTTTTTCGCATCTCAAAGGCGTAAATGTGGCAAAAAAAACAATACTTCAAGAGCGAAGCCGTCATACTCTAAGACGGACTGTAAGGCAAAATAGGACTCCAGTGTGCAGCAAATAACATCTGAATTCAACCAAGCCCAGAAATGCCCTATTTCAACCATATCTTAAGGTGGTAGATGACTTTCATCAACCGGTGAAATACCACCACTTTGCTTATTGCAGGCTTGAAGTGGTGAAAGCCATGTTTAGTCTCTAGAGCAAAGTTCCCCCCATACCTCTCCTTCAACCCATGCACGGTACTAAGTACTATAGGTTTTAATACCTTTCGTGTTTGGGGTTTTCATAAAAAAAAAAAAAAAATATCATGCGCTGAGAATTGAAAAAAATTGGTATTGGCAGGCGCCTGCCTATTCGGAAGCCAATTGTTTCAGAGGAAAACAAAAAAATCCTCTTGGAGTGATGCTGGGAAGTCGTGATTGGACAATGGAAGAAAGTCATGTAGTCAGACGAATCAAGATACGCTTTATTTTGCACTGTTGGTAGGTGGAGAGCGTGGCGAGAATCTCATGAAGCGATGGACAATGCTTGCCTTGGTAAGACAACCCAAGCATCTGGAGGTGGTAGCATGTTATGGAGAATGTTTTGTTGGCATGGACTGGGTCCATCGGTAGAAAGTCAAATATTATCCATGGAATACCTGAATTTTGTATCAGATAACTGCATCTTGCAGTGTTACACTTTTATACCGAACGTGATGGCCACTTTATGGATTACAATGTAACAGGGCATCGTGCCAGAATTGCGCAAGAATGGTTCGAAGAACACAACACTGATTTCCACCATCCTTCCTGGCCCCCACATTCACTTGATCTCAATACTGGAGAGAGCTAAACGACGTCCTCTTTCTTCAACTTTGTTGCAGCTACGCGAGATATTTTGCTGTAAGAATGGTTACAATCAGTGTTGTATCATAAAATTAGCAGAAGGTATACTCTATGAATGTTATAATGTTAAATATTTTAATAATAATTGTTTTTTTTCAAGTCTTACAAAAACCAGAAGTTATACGCTATTCACCTAAAAAAAATTCCAGAGGGTATACGGCGTGTACCCTCCACTACAGCCGTTGTTATAATTAGACCAAAACGCACTAAAATACCTTATAGAAGCCATGTCACGCCACACACTTGCTGTTATTCGAAACAAAGGTGGCCAGATTCGATACTAAATAAAGGTTCGGATTTTTTTGGCCAGTGTGTGTAATTCATTACCAGAAATTAATATAAGCACGTTGAATGACAAACATTTATATGCACATGATTCAGTTTTTATAATAGCTTAAATATCTAAAATATTACACATGCCCTAAATCCCCCATTCGCGGTAACGGTCCAAGCGTTATGGTTGTTGTTTTTATAGAGTTTCTGGGAGCAAAAACCACGCTTTTCTCGCTTGTGATTGACTAACTTAACAACGTTCTGAACAGAGTCATAAAAATTCCTCAAGTCATCGACAGGGCTCGAACTCGGTCTTTTCCACCCGGTGTGGGAAGGACAGCGATTCTACCAACTGTGCTATTCACGAGGGCTAGCGTTATAGTAGCTTTACCACTGATGAAGACATTGCACATCGTATAGTACCATTAAAACTGTAGTGTCGAATTCAAATGGAATCGTATAGTTGCAAAACAAGTCCAATTTAGGTAGACGGGGCCTTGGCGCACATATTTTGAAAGACTCTTTTCTAACGTTTTCCAAATGCATACGCAGAGTATGAATAGGATATGAAAGAATGGAGACATAGAAAAAATATATTTAAATTCAATAAATAAAAAGAAAAATACAAAAAGGCAAATCGGACCAACCTATACTCTGGGGTGCTAGAGCAATTACGCTATTGAATCTCGGTAAATCTAGGCGCCTCCGTAGCCAGGTGGGAAGGAGCAGCAGTGCGTAGCACACGCTTCTTGATTAGACCGGGGTTCGAGCCCGTCACCACCAAATACAGAGGACGCGGAAAGGTCAGGGAATGACCACCGCATATTCCCGGAGCAATATGGCCTTAGTTGCTAATGCTCCCAAATAACAACAACTCGGTAAATCTGCCCCTGGTTACAATTCATAGCAACGATTCATACCTATGCACGCGTACATTATACTGTGCTACAAAGAACTGAACATGAAAAAAATTCAGCGAAATGGGCACCAAAAGGTTTGTATCAAATCTTTTGAGACAAAGAAGGTATGATATTCATCGACTGCCTCTAAAAGGATAAATCAATTTACAGGTGAATATTATCCTTTCTTGATACTGAAATTTCACGAGCATCTGAAGGCTAAACATCGTCGAACTCTCCAGTGAAACTCTCTTGCTGCACGACAATGTTCCCAGTCATTCTAGTCAAACAGTGATGTTATTCATCTGATTGAGATAAGGCTAGAGGACCAAAGCAAGTGGGTGCTACATAGAAGATCCAGTAAATATGACGGAACGTTGCATCAAGCGTGTAGCCTTTCCTAAGATTATGTTGAATAAAATTTCAGATTGCTTCATTCCTTCTATGGTAGTCCAGAACTTTTCAAATACTCATCTTTTATTATACCGAAAAGAGGAGTATGTCTTAATGAAGCTAAAGGATGATAAGATTCTACATACTAACATGCATATGAAAATGTTTCCCTATAATGATAACATGGAAAGCTTTAGAGGCAAACGATGCCCACGTAGCCCAAACAACAACCATGGAATAATTTCCAATTCTCGGACTGTTTAATAACAGCATGAAGGAATTTTAATTTTTCCAGGAAGCTTGGATTTTCGTCAAGTAAACCGAACATACACTACAGGGAAAAAAGTTTATATGCAAATGATAAAAGTGCGATAATTTGCAAAATAATTGATAAATGTAAATTAAATTTGATATAGAATTACATCATGTGTGTGTACCTGAAAATGGGTATCCAGCAGAAGAGACTGTGCACCTTAGTAGTGGGTATTATTAACTCTGACAGCTAGGCAACACTCACAAGAAGCTCTCATTCCGTTAATGTATTCAAGAGTGCTGGTGATACTGAAGCTCACTCTTCGAGGAGAGCAGTTCTTAACTCATGTAAGGTTCTAGACGAAATTTGTTTTCGCAGTACATCCCAGATTTGCTCATTTTGTATTGTGTATATTGTCTAGGTGGCTTTGGAGATCTCCTTTGGTTGCGCATAGGTTATTTTAATATAACATGCAGTGCTTAGCCAATCATGTGTACACTTTTAGGTACCCTGAGTTTGTGTTGGTGTGTTGTTATGTTCCCTCCTGACGACGAAAGGTGGAAACATAAAGCAGGAAGAGGAAAAGCAAGTGGGCTCCTCTCACAAACCTGGGGTTACGAGGGGCTAGCCCATGAAGATCGCTAGCGGAGTCATTTTCGGACAGTTGAGGAGAGAATGAGGCTCAGAGGGGAAGATGAGTGCAGTCAGAGGAGTGAACAGAAAGCATAAAACAAAGGGGAGGACAAGTAAGATTCCCTTTCTATCCCGCCCTAGAAAAAGACGAGGATCAACAAAAGAGAGCAAAGTGGGAGAGAAGAGACTGAAGTACAAAAGATGAGGATGAGGAGAAAGAGGAAACCTCCCTAAGGGGAGGAATAAACACAATCCCACACTGAGGAGGGAGAATCTATAGAAAATCCCACCCTTGGACTTTGGATTTGGCAAGAAGGGAGCAGGGGTTAAGAGATGTAAAAGCAAGGAAGAAAGTGGGAGGCTTCCCTACGAAGTCCCACTTCTGAGTATCAGGGTCAGCGAAACTTCGCCCCCAGAGGGGACAACTATTATTTTTAGGCAATCCGAATAATTAAATTCATCTGCCATGCTGTGTCTTATGTCTGTTAATTGCGTGTGTTCTATGGTCGATTTTGTTTTGCTGGACGAAAAACCCGTTTCTAGGGGAAAAAACCTTGCTATCTACGCCTAGACCGACTGACTGAGTCACGGCCCATTAAAGTTACTCGCGTCATTGACGGGATTCGAACTCGGGCCTTTTCCACCCGGTGTGGGGAGGGCGGTGACGATACCACTGTGCTACCCCACGCAGACTCCCAGAGGGAACAGTCTTCTCCACTTCCATGTATGAAGAGTATCTTGGGGGGAGGGTCCATTTCATTTGGGAAATATCCTTACTCTGAAGAAGGATCCACCACCAGTTGAGCTTTATAGGAAAGATTATTATTATCTATTACAAGGAACTATGAGCTTACTACGTTCCCTAAGAAATCTGAAACAGGCCAAGGATCTGATCTCTGTATTCACAGCAGACGCAGTTCTTCTCTTTAAGATGCGCAAATCCGTAAGCGTACTGCACGTTGGTTCTTCGGACAATGTCCTCTCCTCCTTTTAAATAAAATAAATTTTCTGTTTATACTCCGGGACGACCAAACGGTCAGAGGAGTTCACAAGATAGACAGACTACAAGAAACAGTACCGTATTCACGGGCTTGAACCCCGGTCACTCAAGACACGTGTACTTATGCACCCGCGCGCCTAACCACTAGGCTACGGCGGCCTGACTTATGTAAACCCCTGGCTTGTAGCTGTGAAGGGAGTTGTATACAGCAGTGTGCCTTCTGTATATAATAATAAAGAGTTCTTCTTCTATAATGATCTTTTTCTCCAAATGAGAATACGTCGAACCGTAGGCTAAATGTGAACTCGTTCTTTTACATATCATTGGACACCAATCTTGGGTTCAGCTGACACATTCACAACATCAGCTGACACATTCACAACATCAGCTGAAATGGGCTCTTCTCTTCTTTGAGGTGAGAGGATCACAAATCATGTGTCGTCTTGCATACAGGTCGCTCTTTCGCTGCGAATATAGTTCAGCAGAAGATATTCCTTAAAGTTGCTTTGCTATCATCTTCCTATGTCATCTGGGCTCGGCTTACAGTCAAATGATGGTGTTATGACTTGACTGCTCTTGTAGGTGTCCACCGCATCGAATCACTTATACTGTGTCTGTATGCCAATGGGCAATGAAAAGTTACTTAATCGCAAGAATACTGAATGCAACTTCTTACAGCAGGGTTTTTTTTTTTTTTTTTAAATGAAAACCTCGAACACGAAAGTTATTTAGAATCGATAGTACTTGGAGAAAGCAGACTTAGAAAGATATGATGAGGAAAAGCTAGTCCTCTGAGTTTGGAGCTGAACAGTGGAATAAAGGTTGATTGGTTGAGGAACCTATTTGGAGTTTAGTGGTATTATTTATTTATTTATTTATTATTATTATTATTATTTTTTTTTTTTGTGGATAAAGCAACTGATGTTTAGAACGGCATCAGTTGCACTGTGAGAACCTAGCATACGCTATCATTAAAGAAGAAGAATTGATGTGCAAAGGCCCTTGGCGGGTCAATAAGAAGTGGACAAGGAAGCTTCAAAATTAAAAAATCATCTCAAGCCATGTTAACATTCGGGCGGATGACCACTCTTTGACTCTTGAGTCTTTACCGCGGCCCTCGTGGGTAGCACAGTTGGTAGGATCGTCGTCCTCCCGACACCTGGTGGAAAAGGCTTGAGTTCCAATCCCGTCTGTGACTGGAGGAATTTTTATGGGTCTTTTTCACAACGTAGCTGAGTTAGTCGGTCTCAGGTGAGGGTAGCATGGTTTTTTCTCCCTGAAACTTTGGTTTTTCGTCCAGCAAACAGAAACTCACCTCAGAACACACATAATTTACAGACAATATACACGGAACAACATGGACTTAGTTGCTGATGACCCTAAAAACCCAACAACAACTTTACCGCGCAATACTCACCCGCTAGAAATGGTCTTGCTTAGACGTGCTTGATATTGAACTGAGTGACGCACGTCCAGGCCGCTCTATTTAAAACTACCCATATTCGCATATGAGAACGATATCCACATGTGTTGACTTGCATTTATTTAATGATCAACTTTATTAAACGATAAGAGTCAGCTTTTCGAATTCGAACCCGGCTGTATAGTAACAGCTGTATACCAGTTAAAGTCACATTTGTGGGGTTCCAAAGAAGAACGGGCAGCTCCTTCTAGGACTACTCATTTCTAACACCGGCCCTGTGTCCCAAAGATGTAAACTCCTACTATCCTACTATAATTGCCTGAAGAAAGGAGCACGCTGTTTAACATAGTTCGCTCTTTTCAAACGCGGTTCACTATGTGCCCACCAGGTGTTCGCTAAGCTATTATAAGGCTGGAGGCTATTAGCTCGAGAATGTGGTTTACCCAACGGCTAACTGCATGTCTGAAGATTTGAAAAAGCTTTGTCGTTTATTGCTGAGAAAGTTGCACTACCTGGTCTGCAAGAACTGCCTGTTTCTGTTGTATTTTCCATATGTCCGGATTAGAGCAAGTGCTGGCTCACTTAATATCGATTTTTAATAATTATTTAACTATTTAATTAATAATGCAACCATCAATGGGATACTTTCGACACTTCTACAAAATAATAATAATAATAATTGCTAAGATATTCTGATTAATGTGCTATTTAAAAAAAAAAAAAATGCGACTTATTCGGTATCTGCGCAAT
The DNA here is from genome assembly GCF_048544385.1 of Mastigoproctus giganteus. Classification (NCBI taxonomy): domain Eukaryota; kingdom Metazoa; phylum Arthropoda; class Arachnida; order Uropygi; family Thelyphonidae; genus Mastigoproctus; species Mastigoproctus giganteus. The sequence goes on along the minus strand of NC_143584.1, from coordinate 209,323,744 downwards.
AGCTATCTGCGCAGTCTTCTCTAACTGCTTTTTTCATTGTTCTCTTTTGTGTTTTTCCTAAAGGAAGATATACTGTTATTAAGAGATTCCAAAGTCAAAAAAACACCAACTGTTCCGACTGAAAGTAAATTTACAACCTTCTCTTCCGTTAGAGTTAACTGTAAACGACTCAACCATTTCAATCAATTAATTTTTGTGCCAAGAAAGCCACAGATGGATAGAAGGAAGATGTTAACAATAGCATATATCGTGGCGAACGCATGTCATGAAACCCGTCACGAGTAACAGTCTGGGGCATGCTTATTCTGCGCGTGCCCACCTGATTAAAGAGAGAAAGGAGGGTCAAAAAGACTTACAACTTTCCAACTCTTTCATTTCAAGCTGCGATATTTTGCCTTCGGGCTCACTATTATCAGGTTTATTCGTGTGCCGTGGTTCATCTCCCCCCTCCTTCCTTTTTTACTTCTTTCCATGTGCCCCCCGACTATACAAGATTGTTCAGAGAGTGCGGACCGGCTCCGTACTTGTTGCCGCGAACATCTGATTGGAGGCCACGGTGTATGAGCGACTGTTCGGAGCACGCCCAACTTGCAACACTAAACCGCCCGTTGTTGAAGTGCCGGAGAGTACTTGGCAAATATTTTGACATGTCTTTAGTTAATTAGTCGTTTTTGTTTTTTTTTTCCCCTCTCTCCCATTCTCCCATGTATACCTAACCCCCTCCCTCTAACCCATCCCTTAGCAATAACAACTGCAGGTCCCTCCTCCTACTTGAATCATTTGTTCAAAAAGAAATGCGCTGCCGTAAGAATACGGAGAAGTTTAACCATACCTAAGTGGAAAATTCTTCAAGAAAAGTTGTGTCGGTCTTTAGAAAACTTCCAAGTATTTATCAGAGATGCTACCGTCGCCTCTTGTGTGGTTGCTAAGTCCTCTGTGTCCCAAATGCTACCCTAACGGACTATGGTTGTGGGATGGACGTACACACGTACATTTATGGTGTCTCCTAGCTGTACGTATGTAACCTTTGCCCATCTCCCCTGGAAAGCTCCCGGGTATATCCACCGGAAGATACGGGAGTCAACTTCCACAGCTAAGCAGGTAATTGGTTTTTTTTTTTTTTTGTTTGTTTGATTTTAGAAGAAATTGTGAGTTCTGAAATAGTATAGTATTTTTAATAATTCATTTTCAAATTTAAAACAAGTGTTTGTGTCGAATAAAAGTTGCGTAGTAAATAAAACCTTACGTTAGGAACAATGGAAATGAACTTTGGAAGTTTGTTACTATAGCAACAGTTACAAAGTAAGTGATGCTTCACTGAATTTTTCCCTGTTAAAATATTTTAAAGTTTAATAAGCGCTTTAAAGTTTTACCTCAATGTAAAACCCACCACAAGTGGATTATACATTGATGATAGCTTCATAATCCGCATGTTACACTGGAGTAACGAATGTAGTACTGTAAGATGGAGTTATTCATCCATTCGCAGATTTTTAAACTTACAGTAAAAACTTAAAACAAATCACATTAACTTGCACTGTTATAAAGTTGTGTGTGTAAGGTGGAAGATGTAAAAGTAATGCATGTATTAGTATGTAATCGTTTAAAATTTTTAAACTGGACAGAAATAAATATAACCTATCAGCTAACGATCAGGAATATCATTACGAAACTGTCATTCGAATCTCGTTTAAACTAACATCCATTTACAACGGAAGCTGGATAAAGTCATAATGATGATTTTACGTGAAGTGTTTAGGAAACTTTTTTTCACTGCACAAAATAATTTGGAAAAAAAAAAAAAAAGAAAGAAAATTGTTCACTATTTCCGCTGAGGCAACTAAGGCCACGAGATGACAGTATAATATGTCTGTAAATTACATTGACGGTTTGTTGGAAATGCAAACATTGAAGTTACATGGGGAGACAGAAACAGAGACAGAGGCAGAGAGACACATGTTACAGATGGGGAAAGAAAGAAAGAAAGAAAGAAAGAAAGAAAGAAAGAAAGAAAGAAAGAAAGAGAGAGACAGTGTAGATGGGGAGAGACAGATATAAAAGATGGGGAGAGACAGAGACTGTAAAACAACCATTTAAGAAAGAAAGAAAGAAAGAAAGAAAGAGAGAGACAGTGTAGATGGGGAGAGACAGATATATATATATATATATTTTTTTTTTTTTTTTTAATTTAAAACAGTTTATAGAAGTGAACACAGTAAGTTATAATTTAAAATGTTCTCCAACTTGTTGAAATTATAGGACAGTCTAATTTTACATTCTCAGCCGATGTTTTCCCCTTTTTTTTAATATGTGGAGAGATAGATAGATAAACAGAGAGAGAGAGAGAGAGAGAGAGAGAGAGAGAGAGAGAGAATGTAGAAAAAAGAGAGAAAGGATGAAAGAGAGAAACACGAAAGAATGAAAGAGAGAGTGAGAGACAGAGAATCTATAAAAAAGAGAGAAAGGATGAAAGAGAGAAACACGAAAGAATGAAAGAGAGAAACAGAAAGAAATAATAAAAGATAGAATGAAAGAGAGGGAAAAAGAAAGAAAGAATAAAAAAGAGAGAAAAAGAAAGAATAAAAAAGAGAGAAAAAGAAAGAATAAAAAAGAGAGATAAAGAAAGAATAAAAAAGAGAGATAAAGAAAGAATGAATGAAAGAGAGAGAGAGACACTAAAGTTACAAGATGGAGAGAGAGAGACAGAGAGATTGTAGAAACAGAGGAGAAACGGAAGATATTGAGAAAAAGAAAGACACTGGAGACTGGATACAGAGAGAAACTTTGAATACAGATTATTGAATAGAGAGAATACTTCCGCTTTCTTTCTCTCTCTCTTTCTTTGAGGAATAAGATACCAAACAAATATCTTGCAAAGTCAGAGCAATGTTGATTTGCAGTTTTCTTTTCTTGGAATTTGGTGTGTTCATCATTTCTATAATGTGGACTACTTAAGAGACAATATTTCCAAATGGGCAGAAAGATTTCATGGAAGATAAATATCGCATAAGGAGTGTACACACGTGGCAGATTACTAAAAAAGATTTACTGCCTATTGTTTCAGGGCAGTAAAGATGTCAAGGACAACTGAAAAGGAACCTCTTTTATTGTTTTTATCAGTGAGTGTTGTGAGTTTTTATGACGTGACACTTCCAGGTGTTGTTAGCAGCTCGCTTACTCTGAAAAGAGAAAACTGGAGCAAGATTTACACGTACATGCTCCAAGAGTTACGTGGATACGTTTAGGGGCTTCAATTAAATTTCCAATTTGTAGCTCGCTGATGTTCAGACTTTTCGCAACAGTTCTTCTGAAGATCTCTATCAAAAGCACACAAAAACTCCATTCACCAAAGGCAACAAAATAACAAAACACTTTCACGTATAAACTGCAACGCACCTTCTTTACCCTCTTCATATTTGTGGGGAGAGGGGGAGCTTTGTTATCTAGCAATGACTTCAATTCTGAGCGACAGTGGCTGGTTTCAAATCCACCAACAAATGAATTTCGCCGAAAAATTCCAGTTTTCAATCCACGAAGCAGACAAACTGATCATCAGAACATACAGACGCTTAAGCGCTCTCGAATGCCAAATAAAACAACCGTATTTTATGAATACATAGAATGGCAACTTTTATTAAGTACACTTGCTTAATATCCAGTATGAATCCCCTTTGGCATTTATATGATGTATAAGCTTGCTTTCTTGTATCATTTGTCATTGCTAATGCTAAAATTCCAAGAGCCTGGATCCCTTTAGACACCTCGAGTCCCTGCCATGCATTTGGACTCGAGGTGTCTAAAGGGATGCCGGTCCATGTTCACTTAGTTGCTTCCCACAGTTATTGGAAGTCGGATTGTTGCGAATCTTTACTCTAAAGAACTTATTGCACCTCATCTCACAGGTGCTCGATTGAATTTAGATCTGATGATTGGGGAGGCCACTGCAGTAGGATAAATTCAATCTCATGTACGTTAAACCAGATCTGTGTAACCCGTTCTGTGACATGGCATTATCCTGTTGAAAGAACTCATTTACATGAGGCTACACAGCGGCCATGAAAGGATACGCCTGGTTGAAAATAATTTCTAGATAACTTTTGGCATCCAAATGTTGCTCCATGGTATCAATGTGCTTAATATATATCACTTCTCCAAATGCCATTACACTGCAACCGCCAACCTGCACTGTTGACACATGTCAGGACAGATCCATGGATTTATAGTATTTTCGCCATATTCTGGTCCTCGAATCAACGTGAAATAGTAAGAAATGAGATTCGTCAGACAAGACAACGTCTTTTCAATCCACCGCTGCCCAGAGTTTGCTGTATTTCAGAGTCCACTGTAGCCGTATATTCTCCTAGCAGTAGAAAATATAATATCGCAACCGACGACCCGGTTCGATCGTCGGCTGCAATACCCCACCTGTGAGAAAGTACGATAAATTGTGCATTGTGAAATGCTTCTGGTTAACATTATTATGTTAGGTTGTTATCTGACTGTGGTCTCTGTCATCCTGCAAAAGTATAGTCAGCCTCCGTTGGTCCCTCGCAACAACGAACTATTTCCGACCACAGAACCACAGTTGGCTGGTTATTATTTGGTTTTTAGACCGATGTCGATACACCCGAGCCACAGGCATATGTGAAAACTCCAGGAGGATTGCAATTTCCGAGAAACTCAGAATGAAGGCTCTGGTGCTGACTACCATGCTACATTCACAAGTAAATTTACAACAGGACTCTACTTAACCGAGCTTGTGGCATTGTAAATAATGTCTCTCCCTGTCAGTCATATCGTCCCATTTCGATATAAAATGAAAAACAGGGAGAAAGAGCTTCTTTTTTCTTTCTCTCCATTAATTCGCTCTTGTGGGTAGCAGTTAGTGTAATCACCGCCCTCCCCACACCGGCTGGAAAAGACCTGAGCTGGAATCCCGTTCAACAACGCCAGGAATTTTTACTGGCCTTTTTTACAATGCAGCTGAGTTAGTTAGGCTCAGGCGAGGGTAGCATGGCTTTTTTACCAAAAAAGTTTTTTTTTTTTTTTTTTTTCCGCAAACAGAAAATCGACCAAATAACACACGCAATTTACAGATACAATACATATGGCGTAATATGGTCTAAATCGCTGATGCGCCTAAACCCAACAACAACAATCCCATTAATCGAAGCTTATTAAGAAATTTTTTCTCCTTCTTCCAGCTCTGTCTGTTTCTTTGTCTTTACCTCCAGTTTGCTTTTTTATTGCATTTTTGTTATTTTTATTTCTCTCTCCCTCTGTCTGCCTGCCTTGTCTTTGTGATCATTTATTTCTTCCCGTTCTATACGTCTGAATCTCAATATCTCAAAATCTCCGCATTTTCTTTTCTTTTTCTCTTTTTGTTTTGTTTCTTCTAGCTGTCAACAAGGTTGTTTCCATCTTTACCTGTCTATGTGATTTAATCTAATCTAGATCTTAAAATCCCATGCATTAAGTTAATAATTTTGTACATGCCTTATCAAAATATTGGCGTTAAACTAATTTCTGACTATCTGTTGTTAAGCTTACACAATCATTTGTTTGGCTTTTGTTGTGAGGCGAAAGCATGCCGAATACTTTCTTTGTGACCGTCCCAACGAACTCCCAAGTCAGTGTATTTTCTGACACATATTTCACTGCTGTAATGATCACCTGTCATTCCTTGGACAGGAGCGTTGAAGTCACGTGATGCAATCCCTGTGATTAGGGCGACCTACACCAGTCTTAGTGAGACACATTACAATGGACTACCGTGAAGATAGGATGGGCCAAAAAGAATGAAGTGATCACACTAGCTGTAATGAAATAACAATTATATGATCAAATGTATTTAGATCTGAGAGTTAAGGATTATTCTAGAGCAAACTGAATGCCTTCTTTTTCTACCCAATCTGCAGTTTGCCTTCAGCGCAATCAGATAAAGAGATTTAGCATAATGAAATACACTGGTAGGCAAGGACGGAGCATTCTAACACCATGCACGAATATGCTTAAGGAGTGATGTATCTCCTCTTGAGCAATCTATTGAAATGATGGTGGTGTTTTTTGTGAGTTGAAAAAACAAGAAGCAATCTTCTCGTAGAAAACACCACAGGCTTTTAGGAGCAGCCAACTCAAAACCGAGCAAAAATCGCCTAGGATGTTTCTGTCAAAATAGGCCTGGCAAGGCCTATTTTGACAGAATTAAAGTCTTGAGCCAGCTCAAGACTTTAATATCTCTCCAATGCATCATTCAGTTGATATTGAGTAAATAAGCTAACACGTCAAAAATCGAATTTTGTATTTAACAGAGCCAGTGTGTGTGTGTGTGTGTGTTCGGCTCACGCGTCGTTCAACAGATCCTGGAGCCCTTTAGGCACGGAATTGACTGAATTGGCTGCTGGGATAGACAAGGTCAGAAGGGGAATGTACGATGAGCGAGGATGCTCAACTATTAAAAAAAAAAAAACATACTGAATGAAGGAAAAGGAGAAATCATCGAGAGAAGACAAGACGTGGAAGGGTTAACCCGAAAGCTAACACTTACCTGGTTGAAACGTGAACAACTGAAAGTAGCATGACAGTTCTCGATGCAAAAGGATTGTGTGATTGCACGTTGTCACCTGATATTTAGCAGAGATGTGTCAGCTGTGGTATGTAAGTCGCACAGAAATGGGAGGAATTTTTATCACAGCTTACTTGCTCTGTCTATCGCTGACAACCGAACAGAAAGCAGGAGTTTAACGCTTCACCCCTTCCTGTCTATTGAACAGGGTTGATGTCATCAGTGACGTATCTGACAGCTTGGAAACACACCTGGTCTTCAGCGCTTCTACCATGTGTTTCAGCTAACCAAAACTCCTACTCATCTATCTATGGCAAATATCATTTAAGGCATTTCTCTTAAGCTGTGATTCCTGGTTTATTTAAAATAAACTAGGAATCGCAGCTTACTGAATTTTGCTATTCTACAACTTACCAATTGTCAACAGTCTATATAAAGATTTAACATTTTTGTCAATAACGTTAACTTCAAAAGGAAAATTTCTGCATAATTATAATTCGCAAAAATAACAAATAATAAAAGAATGTAACGAAACACTCATGACGTACTGTCTGTAACAAAACATCACTGACATAGTGCCTATTATAACAAACTATGACATAATACCTATTGTACAAAATGTGTATGACGTAATACCTATTGTACAAAATTTGTATGATGTAATACCTATTTGTAACAAATTACATTAGTATGCAATGTCATTATTGTTTTTGCGTTAATAGGTATTTTATGGTGAATCCACAAATTTTTGCTATTTTTGTCCGTTACATTTCTGAAACAGCAATGAAAGAATCTATCTTTCTATCTATTATACTTTTTATCAAAATCGTTCTTGAATGCATGTTTGTTCAAAATATTGGCCTCAAGTTTTTCATCTATAAAGATAAATCATATTATCATTCAAAAAGACCAAAGCAACAGTCGAGTTTGACATTAATCAGAATTTAATGAGTTAAAATTTTTAATTACAAAATTAAATAACTGATTTTCGGTTATGCAAATTGCTAACTGGCATTGTAAATTAGCAGTTGCACTAGTAAGTGTAATGAACGAAAGAGTTTCATGTGTGTTTTTATTACTTCGAATATACGAAGATCACATCCAAGGGTCAATCAAATCTACTTCAAATTATCTCATTCCATTCTGTTCACTTGGAAAAAGAAAGAGGAAAAAAAAAAAGAAATCTTGACCTTTTCGAAAAGGTTTGATAAGACGATCAGAAAGCAGATATTGCATGCGAAGATCTCAAGTTCTGTGCACGCTGCTTGATCAGCAGCCTGCTTGCACTTTTTGTGTGTGTGTGTGCATAGGACATCAGATCAAGGCGTCAGTAATGAAAGGAGAGCTGTGCGTTGCCTAACTAATTAGGCAACGCACAATGACACCTGTTTCGAAAAATATTCGTAAAAATTTGGTTGGCCCAACTTCCTGCTGCAAATTCCACTCCGCATAAAACTGGGCATAATGAAGAAGTGTGTGAAGGCACTAGATAAAAATATGACTGTTTCAAGTACTTCTGCAGTTATCTCACCTACGAAAAAGTTAACGGAGGAGAGGAATCGTCATACGATCTCAAAATAGGAATTTAACATTGGATGAATAGTTTGAAGGAACGAAGAACCAAGCTGAAAGAATAGTATGGATTTCCTCCAAAAAGTTTACATTTGGGGAAACAAGAAAGATCCAGATTTCGCTATCGCAGGTTGCACAATGCATATAAGCACTGTCCTTTCCACACTGGGTGGAAAAGACGGTGTGGAAAGTCCTGTAAACGACCCGAGGAATTTTTATGGACTTTTTTTTTTTGTCACAACGTGGCTGAATTAGACCGTTTCAGGCGAGGGTTTCGTGGTTTTTTTCTCCCGGAAATTCGGGTTTTTCGTCCAGCAAACAGGTAAATCGACCAAAGAATACATGCGATTTATAGACGTAATATATACGCGCAATATGGTCTAAGTTGCTAATGCACTTAAACCTCAAAAATAGTTTTTATCCAGATTTGATGATGAGAGCTAAATTTCAAGACTTCGGTTGCGATATCAGCTTGTAGGTTCACTTATAACATGCTCATTTGGATATTTTCTAGTAAATCTTGATAGTGTGGTCAGCGAAGAGCAAGAGAAAGTTTTCACCCGGGAATCAAGGCAAGGAGAAGAGATACCAAGGTAGGCAGCATGGTGCTGATACCTCTGGCGAAGGGTTCGCGGGAAGCAGTGTGGTTACGATAGCTGGCTTTCCACACTGTGGAACAGGCTTGGGTTCGAATCCCATCAAGGCTGGAGGAATTGATCTAGGCTTTTTTCACACAGTGGCCGAGTTATTCGGTCTCAAGCAAGAGTTGCACGATTTTTTCCTCCGGAGGTTTTGCATCCAGAGAAACTGACAAACCGACCATAGAATACACCTAATTGACAGATACAATATACAGATGCCCTATAGGGCTTTTAGGACCTTAATGCGCCCTCACTATGGTAGCAGAATTGTGGAAAGTAAGGCATAATATGGAATAATAATAATAATGCAATTGTTTTCCAGATTTGTAGACAAGTGTTATCATCGTATGGCTCTGTATATTTTATTTATCCATCGCACAAAGCAGAAATAATTTACGGATATCGGAGGACTACTTCATTTTCATTGCATGGGAATTTTAAGAGAAAACAACACCACTGAACTGAAAGCTAAAATCCAACATTTTATGTTAAATTATTGGTTGTTTCGGTGCTGTAATAATAACTCTACCAATGAGCCATAATTCTGGAAGAAATTTATTTTGCTTTAATACAAACTGTTGTTAACATCCGTTTTGATAGTGCTGCCACTGAATCCAGTGAAGATGTGTCATCAAGGCTGGCGTCCTGACAAAAGAGAGATTTAAATATCTCGACACGAGAACTATCAAATGGTATATGTTAAACTGAAAGAGCTAAAAATGTTTCTAAGAAAACAGCCATCCCTTTCGACTGCGCCTTGGATATGTGTATTTTTCATATCTATCACCCTGGAACAAGATGACAGATGAGTCCTCTGACCCCATGTTGCATCTCTCGGAATATAAAGAGAAATTTTATTTATATGGATGCTTCCTTTATCTATTTTTCGCGATTTTTGCAGCATATGACGCTATTATAATACAAATGGTATACAGGACATGTATTTTTATTTAAATCGATTAATGTATGGGTAAAATTCAATTCTGTTTTACGCTTTACTCAGATTAACTGCGATCACTCATAAACAAACTATTACTGTAATTTCATGCTAGAGAAAATATCTTCAAGTTACGTTGAGATATGGCTACCGAAAATATTAGTTATGTTCTTGTTTATACTCATGCATGACCACCAGGTCAGAGGAGTTTACAATAAATTATCAACACAAACATTAACCGTATTTAGCAGGCTAAGGCTTGAACCCCGGTTCACTCAAAGAGCGGGTGCTATTGCACTCTCGCTCCTGACCGCTTGGCTACGTCAGGTCTAAAATGTTCTTGTTTATACTCCGGCACGACTACCAGATCAGTGGAGTTTACAATAAATAATCAATACAAACAATCGCATTTAGCAGTCACAGGCTTGACCATTCGGCCACGTCAGGCCTTTTTCTTTTTTGGTATTTTAATAGAGTCCTTTTGGGTTGGGGGTAACTGAAGCCATCCCTCTGGGTGCGTCCCTGTCGTATCAGATGACATAAACCTCGAGTTGAGTGCGAGATTTCAGGGAATGTAAAGAAACAGGGTTGTCCATAAATGAGCCCTTAAGTCTGCGGTGGGGAGGGTTAGGCCTGATAAATGCTGAAGCGAGGAATTAGAAAAATTCCTGGTGATTATCTTTTCCTCTGTAATGTTGTACGGAGAAGATTGGACACTAATGACACTATGCAACATTCACAGAAGAGAAGATGATACATTTCCTTGCTTTATAAACACTAAATGCAGACGGTAATGCGTACATTTAGTCCTTTTGGTAGAGAGATTTGTAACTATTTCTTTTCCGCTTCAGCAAAAAAAAAAGTAAATAAACAAAACTCTATTACAGATTACATAGCTACGTAAAACAATACTTTTCTATGGGGATTAATTTTTTGGTTATATAATTTTTAAAACTGATCAAAGACTATAACTGCCCTGTAAATATACGTTTTCAGGGAAATTTTTTAAACACGATAAAAAAAAAAAACTTTTAACAAAAAAAATTTCTGAATAATTTCAAAATATTATTATTATTATTATTATTATCATTAGCCATATGGTGCAAGGAAGCCTGAGGCTTTTGCTGCAGCAGCCAAAATAAAATATTCAAGCGATCCTCCTGAGAATCTCCTCCCTCTCCTCATACCACTAAACTTAAAAAAGTTGCATAATTTTATTTTGGGATAGTCATCACCGCCCCCCCCCACAGTTTGAGAATCACTGGTACAGGCAATACCTTGTCCACATTTGCACGTACCACAAGTCTATTTACTAATAATCTAAAATCACTTTATCTAAAATCACTTTATTAATTTCTCCTGTACCGACTCTGTATTATCAATTTTTGTTTTTGGAAATAACAGAAATCTATTAAGCCCAAAGATACATGGGTTGTAGTATGATTATTGTCATGGACGACGTCATATCGTTGGTACTGTAATCCATAATGCGAATCTTGCTTCCATTGTTGCAAGGACACTGCTCCGGACAACCACATCAATTTTTAAAAGTACAATATTAATCTTTACTCAAACAGGATATTTCATTGTATAACCAAGCATTAGTTGTTAAAATAATGGCCCACCTCCTCTCCTTTCTGACGAACTACATTTTGATTATTTTTCTCCTATGATTTCTTTTCTACATGATAAACTACGAAACGGAAGAGCAAGGATGTGCATTCCAGCCTAGATTTCAGACATTACTTGATATATTTTTCTAGACAGACATTGGTTACATAAAGTCGGTGCTCTTACCTCCCTTCAAAAAAAGACTGACAATGCTTTTGCTTCCGTGTTGGGCTGCTTTTTTTTAATTTTTTTTTTTTTTTTTCAATGGTGCGAGTGCAACAACTTTGTCATATTGCACCAAATCTAATGGTCTCATAAAAGTTATAGCATGTGTCTAGTGCTATTTTGTTATCTGTACATATCACTTTGACATAGATATATAGAATTTCAGTTGGTTATACTATGTGATACTCGCAAACTGATTGAGTTTAGGAATTTCAAGACTGTTGTTACTTGTCCCGTGTACTCCAGAATGTCGTTTAGGTGATGCATCGTCGTGTTCTGCAGTAGGAAGTAAAGATCATTCTTCTTTGCCTTTAGTGTGCTGGGCATTCTACTAATATGGATTTTTTTTTTCTTTTTTTCTTTTTGTTTGTTTGTTTGTTTGTTTGTATGGGAATTCGACCCTCAGCAATAAAGCGTGATACAAATACGGCCGATCCATGGTCTTCTCGTTAAATCTGCTTCTTTTTGCAATTTTCCCGAGCTAATCGTCCAGTTTCAATTTTTTGTTTTATCTAAAAAAGGTTTCTCGTGTGTTTACCACAGTTTCTGCCACTGTTCATGACGAAGTTTTTTATTATTGCGTTATAATCATTAAGTGGAATAAATAAATATCTGTCAGGTGAATCTATAGCCGTTTTCGCTGCTCTGTCGGCCATTTCATCTCCTGGTATTCCTGTAATCCAGGAATTCCTGGTATTCTTGGTATTCCTGTAATATGTCCTGTACTCCAGGAATTCTTGGTATTCTTGTAATATGTCCTGTAATCTACACAGAAAGTTATATTTTTCTTCTGTTTTTCTATGTCGGTCACCAGATGCCTGATTTAACAGAGGATTGAGTGGAGGTCTGGAAGAGATCGTATTTTATATGAATAATAGGTGCAAGTTGTCTCCAATGGAAAGTGGTAGTTGTCCATTAGCTACAAGCAGTGCGTATGTGATGTACGGAAGGCTCCTATCTGCGCCGCAGGCTTTTGTTAACAGGTATTTGAGAATACAGTATTTCGGCGTTACATGAAATTTGTTCGTAACTGTTTAATGTATGATGAAGGTCAACTTCTGATCAAGGATAAGGCCTAGGAATTTTACTCTTGGTTGTACTGGTATCCTGGTTCCTTCTAATGTTAATTCGTGAATTCGATGGAGATTTCTCTTTCTACTAAAGTGTACACAAATTATCTTCTTCTGCGCTGATATTCTAAATCTTTTTTTTTTGGGGGGGGGGGAATTACATTTACTGATGAAGTTGATGGTACACTGTAATTGTCTTTTTATTCTATTAAAAAGGTAAACTGTAGCCATTATCTATCCACTGCACGACGGAAGCCTCCTCAACGATTCATGTTGAGGGAAATGGACCATAATCTGCCACGCTGGTCCAGTGCGGGTTGGCAGATTGACCGTATTTAGCAGCCAGGGGCTTGAACCCCGGTCTATTCAAAGAGCGTGTGTTACTGCACTCCCGCTATTGACCACTCGGCTACGGAGACCTATTCTGTTACTTTTCCTAAAAACCTAGTGAGAGCGGTAGAATAGCTTTGATCTTTCTCGAGTTTTTACCTGCTTCCGGAAAGCGGACTATGGATAAACAAACATAGAGACTATAATTCGCAATAAATAAATAAATAAAATTAAATAAAAGTTAATTTTTTTAATGCTTTGGTAGGTACAAATTTTCGGAGGTTGGGGGGGGGGGAATGTACAAGAAAACATACCAAAAGAGGTATAGAAAACTTTAAATTATTATTTTAAATGATATTAATAAAGCTCCTAATGCTGTACATATTAGTTTCTCAATCTATTTTATAACGTGATCCACCTAAAGTGTAAAAAAACCCCACTACAATCCATTATTTTAGAAGTTACATTTACAGACAGAAAAGAATTCATCGTTTTGCTTCTCTCAATTATTTTTAGTCAATCAGTCAATTTTCCATATCCAAATTATAAATATAATTTACAAAAAATTACTGTTTCATTACGTGACTGATTGTTACTTGATTTTACACGTTAAAAATAAAATAAATTTATTTTAATTTTAACGTGTCACCTAAATTTTCGCGATCCACCCAGATTTTATGCGGCCAAACGCATGGGTCGCAACATGCAGGTGGAGAAACGCTGCTGTAAATGTTTCTTATCGTTCTGAGAATGAATATATATAATATGCAAGCGTTTGTGCGCTCTGTAATACCTGTATTTTAATAGTAGCCTTTCCTGGAGACAATCGAGCAAACTATGCTTGGAGAATGCTTCAGGAAATCCCTGCAACATATCTGAGGTTACGAATCCAGGAGACTAAAATTAAGTATTTAATGTTTTGCCTCGTAGGCGCACAGGTGGCGTTGATGAGGTATTTAAAAATTTAGCGCGTCATGAATTCAGCCAGAAACATGCTACCATTTCCGGTACATCCCTTTTACCTCCACCACTACGGGGTCATGACCTTGTTGAACTCCTAAAGGCATCCGTAGCGGGAGAAGATTCCCAAGGACTTGCGCCTGAAAACGAGGTCGTAGGACCAAAACGTAAGAAAGGCTTCTAGAAACAGATGTCGGCACCTTCTGCATAACCTGATTGGAACCTACAATGTCACTACGTGCGTATGTAGGTACGTGTGTGCGTTTGTTAAAAGGAGGGGGGGGAAACTGGATTCGGCGATGCCTTAGGTTAAAGTAAGCCAAAGGAGATTGACCTGTTGAGGTATCATTGTTTACCAGACCTGGACCGCCCCGGGTTACTTTGGAAACCATTAAGCAGTAATGGAGAATTCGGTAAACATGTGGCTAAGGACGGGTTTGGGGAGTGAAATGTGGGTTTTTGTAAGGTATGCAAACATTTGACACTTTAAAGTTTTCATCATTGCATTTTCAGGTAAGAATTTTGATCGTCTGATCGTTATCTTTTGTTAAAAGTATTAAATTTGATAACAGAGAAAAGCTGATTTGCTGAATCCCACCTGTGCGATCAGTTTCCTTGAGGTAAGCTCCTAAGCTTATTGGTCCTTTGCAGGAAGCTGGAATGCATTACCACTCGGTCGGCATTCTAAACATTTTGTCGTATTCCACTAAGTATCTCAGCTCTAAAAAACAGTTAACAGTATCGCTTATCGCTGTTTATTAAACAAACACCTAACAATGCTCTGATATTGTTAGGTATTAATGACTCCACCAACATCCATTATCGTGATTTAAGGTTAATAGGCTGTTAAGAGAATAGCCATTAACAACGCGCAGCTATAGTTCATTAGTTAAAGCTTTAACTTGCTAACAGCGCCTCGATTAATATTTTTAATTGGACACTCGCAACTATGATATTTGATATCAAATAATTCTTTGGAACACGCTGCACTTTAACGTCATCGATACGCCACTGATGATGATGATGATGATGCAACTGCTGGACCCTGTATCCTGACAGGATCAAAAATGGGTATTGTTGACACCAGATATTTCGCCCCGTCTAGTAAATCATCTCAATTGCTTTACAAAAATAAATAAAAATAAAAAAGTGTCCTGTTTCACTTCAAGTATCATTAAGATGTTAATCATGTCTCTTAAAGATATGTAACCGTGTTTCTCATTTGTAGTAAGGTTATTGCTTGAATTGTGCCACCAAACGGGGTTAGTGACACTGTGTACCTATTCTACCACATATTTATTATAACTCTTTCCAAATCAGGGCAGGATATGGTTATGGGGTCCCCTTTATATAACTGCAAGTTTCTTGTCTATATTTAGTTTTTAAGTACCGATTTAAAATCTTTATCCATAACCTATTGAAATACTGAACAGAATACAGAACTGTTACAAATATAGAAAACAGTTGTAAAGGCATCCCATAGTTACTAATAAAAGTGAGATATCTCTAAATGTAAAGAATAAATTAATATAATGAATTATTACGACCAATGATGTTGTTAAAATGCACCAAAGTTATTTGGTTTGTACATGCGCAATTCAATTCGACAAAAACATTTTGGTGTGCAGTAGAAGAAACATGCTACCATTTCTGGTACATTCTTTTACCTCCACCATTACGGGATCATTTGAGAAATATTCTTTCTTTTTTTTTTGGCATGTTTTGCTTTTCATATCCAAAATTTGTAATTGGTATTTACTTTCTGCTACTTCTAAAACAAAACTGATGTTTAATAACATAGGACGAAAACAATTTAATGTTACTCCTATTAATAAGTTTAACAAAGTTTAAATGTACTCATTAACATGTTGCATGTTTTAATAAAGCACTTGTGTTGAGGAAAGTTTGGGGTTAAATATTGCATTTAAGGACAAAGCCAAGGTTTTCTGGTCCAGTACAGCTATCAAATAGTTTCAATACGTCTCTACTAATAAAAACTAAAGAACTGGTTTTTCTCACCTGATGTGGAGCAGTGATTGAGCTAGGAAAATTATTTCCATATAGAGTATAGTAGAGTATAATATAAAACATACAATACATAAAAAGGCCAACCAAGTAGGTTATCAAGAATTCAGTTAGGATTAAATAGTATTGGCACTTTGGTTTGATAAGGAAAACTACATAAAATGGCGTAAAATTTAAAGTAATAGTAATATTATTATTAATCGGTATGATTCAGAGTGGAAATTTTAAGAGAATATTTCAGGTTAAAAGGAAAAGATCAGAAGTAAAAATGAGGCTTTGTATTATAATAGGCAAGATAGGACGGTTTAACATGGAATAAGACTAGATGTATCTAGAACAATACATGAATAATACTGTAAGTGATATATAAGGAACAAGTATAAGAAAATAACCAATGAATGTAGAAAGAAGCATTTATAAGGAAAGTTCGCGAATTTTTGAAGGAAAAAATCTGTAGGATTCAGACGACTGCTGGCTGTTTCACCACCAGGAAGGAGGTGGTGAATACAATAAAAATCGTGAGGTGAGGTGTGTTTAGGTATAAACATCAGCTGGTATAAAAGAATAAAAATACGATACAAATTATATTTATTAACTTGATCCTGGTCGAAATTCGTGTGGAAGTGTTGATATCTTTTTTAGCTGTTTATTATTATTATTATTATTATTATTATTATTATTATTATTATTTATTTCGCTGGAAATTCCATTAATCCCATCCAAAGCTATCAATGGGATCTTCATCTAAAATGAAGCAAAGTGCTGCTTGATCCTTTTTTAAATAGGCCTGACGTAGCCCAGTGGTCAGGAGCGAGAGTGCACAGCACGCGTTCCTTGAGTGCACCGGGGTTCAAGCCCGTGACTACTAAATACGATAAATATTTGTATTGACGATTTATTGTAAACTCTACTGACTTGGTTGTCGTGCCGGAGTATAAATAGAAAATTTATTTTAAAAAGGCAAACGTTATTATGCGGACATACTACCTCTCTGGTGGACGCTTGTTTTTGCAAGTTAAACTTCTTGTGTCGCTGTTCAGCAACACTGCATATCCAGTGTTTGTTTTTGAATTTTGTGCCAAAGAAACTAGGACATGAGGCGTCTACATATCATGTCTGCAAATTGTATATACTCGATGGTTCGGTTTTGTTTTGCGCAATGAAAAGGTCGAGTTTACAGGAGAAAAAACTATGCACGTGTTGCCTGAGACACTAATTCGGCCACGGTAAAAAAGCTAGTAAAGGTTTCTCCGGTCGAAAAGGTATTCAAACTCTGCCCGTTTCTACACGGTAGAAAGCATAGCGGTTATAATCACTGTTCTAGCCTAGGTTACGTTCTAGCTGATACGTTCATTGAATATGTGCCTAGGGCACATATTCAATGAACGTATCAGCTCAACTAGTTCGTCACATGTTTGACTCATCAAGAGGACATCTTATTGTCTATACAACAACCAAGCGCTTCTTCTGTTCATATAATATGTTTAAATATTAAGCTATTTAATATTCGTTATATCTGGCTTAGAATATGAGCAACAGATATTCACGCTTTCCAGAAGTAACTGCGAAATCTAAGGCACCCCAATCCCTAGAATTTTCGAACGCGCTTCCCTCCCTCCTCCTGTTTTTAACAACTATGCTACTACAATCCAATCTTGAATCCCTCGACTATTCGTCTCCCTCCTCCCCCTAACGAGATGGTGGACCTAGCTTATAATAGTTCGCTACAGTTCTTTTCCCCTTGTCGAAGACATCAGCAGCATTGAATCACTCTAGTAGAGATAAAGCACCGGAAACCGAATCGACTATCGCAGAGGGGTGTGAGAGGAAAACAAAAGGCTTTGCAAAATCAGCGTTTCTACAGATACCACACAAAATAACATTTGTATGTTGGCATTTCTACATCAAACGTACAACAAAAAATCCAGAGTTTCTAGGGTTTTTTTTTTTTTTTTTTTTGTGTTTTTGACCTCCTGGAAACTCGTGTTTTTCATCTCGAAAAATAGACACACCAGACACAGAATGCGCGAGTTACAGACACGATATACACACTCGTGCCATAGCTGCTTGGACGCATATCCTAATACTGTACAACCATTTTTTAATGATACTGATATCAGACTTAATGCCTAGTTCGCAGATGATAGATACAAAGGTTGGCAGGGTGATTAATGATAGTAATCAGGATGAGCTCCTGCAACAAGATCCAGGAAAATTAGTTGATGGACTGAGAATTGGCAGTAGAAGTTTAACATTGACAAATGCAAGGTACTACATACGGTTGCAGTAACCCCAAATTAACATACCAACTGCATGGTACTACATTCAGAGAAGTGGAAAATTAAAAGACATGGCAGTAATTGTGCAGTTAGATAAAAAATTCTCTGAGCAGTGTAGACAGGCTGCCAGCACAGCTCATGGGATTTTGTCAATGATATATAGGGACTTTGCTAGCAGGGATAAGGAGGCGATTATCCTCTTATACAAGGCCATGGTTAGGCCGCATCTTGATCTGTATACACGTTTCTAAGCCTCACTTTAGGAAGGATATATAGATCTGTTGCAATGGGCGCAGAGAAGGGCAGTCCGATTGGTGAAGGGAACAAAGGGTGCTCTTACCAAGAAAGGCTTCAGTTCTGGAGAGGTGTTTAATCCTTGAATGGATTGAGTAAGATAAATATTGATGGCATTCTTCCTCTTGCTGAGACTACACACACACACACACACACACATGAAGGAACATAAATAACTTCAAGTTGAGGAAGGATGGTTGCAGGATAGATATGCAGAAGTTTGCCTTCAGTCAATGGGTGGTTTGAATAAATTCAAAGAACTAGACAAATTCTTAGAAGGTATGGATGTTTTTTTTTTTTTTGGGCTGATGTATAATTTTGCTTTCTTGCATCATTCGCTAATACTAATACTAACAGTCATAAAGCTAAGATTTGATCAGTGGCAAATTTAAGGATAAGCGCTGCTCATGGTTTCACAATTTAGGGATCCCTCAAAATAACTCTATATATTTGGCACAATAACATCGAGACATTTGCTTAAAATGCATTTCAAAGCCGACTGATTCATTTAAAAAAAAAAAAAAAAAAAAAAAAAACACTCGTCATACATTATGCAATTAAAACAGCTTGTAACAAAAAGAGCGGTTATCACTTTGGAGACTGAAAAAGTATCGTCCGATATACTTTTTCAGTCTCCAATGATCTAAGCTTAACGTGATGTGAGAACAGAACTTTTCAATACAGCGTAAGATAGAAACATACGCAGCATTCTGGAATATCCGCCAGGAGTTCGTAGGCACTAGGGACAGTGAGTTGATCTCTCAGTATATTAAGAGATGCCTCCTCCCTATCCCTTTTTATGCATCGGAGATTTGGTCACGTGAGCCGGAGAGCAGCAAAGCTAAAATGTCTTTTCCACAGAATAGTGAGGTGAATGAACCGGATCTGTGGTTTTTCGCTAACCATCTCAAGATTTGCACTTCTTGCAATTCAGATCTACAATCCTGGCGTCATTCAGTAACGATAAACAACATCATGCGCGTTTCTAAACTAATCACTGGAGTGATGAGTACTCCCTTAACGACAGAAATCATTAAGGAGCCGAAAAAAAACCAACCGAAACTATTAACTATTCAGTCTTATCCCTTCAAACCTCCCTACCATTAGAAGAATGTTTCCAGCAAACATATTGTCAAACAGTTATACAATGAAAACAGACCTACATATGTATGCCAATGGGAAGAAATACAGAAGAGAAGTCGAGAAAACATATACAAATACGTTTCGGAGAAAAAGTCAGGAATGATAACCGAGAGCTATTAAACGTAATCACCATAACATGGATAGGTTGAAGATTAAAAAGCAAAGGAAACTTAATAACGTTAGATTTGAATTTCTGTAGGTTACAATTTTATGGAGATACATAAAGAAGGGAGGCTGGAAGGAAAGAAGAAGGTTGTTTTGGAGACCGGAAGTAGATGACTAAATGCAGACAGAAGATCCAAGCTGGTATTACAGATGCTAATTCAGAAGAACAATGCCCAAGCAAATAGCTATAGAAAAGTATTTCCATGGATGTTTCTGCGAAAGGGAGTGGACTATTTTGTGAGACGGGGATTGTTAATTAATTTTACTTTATTCTCTTTTGAATCAAGTTAAAAAGCTTGAATGATACCATCCCTAGTGTGAAAACAATATTCCAAGGTAAAATGGATTTGATTTGTTATTTTTACAGCTGCTTAGAAGAAAGCTACCTGAGAGTGAGAGAAAGAGATCTAGTTTTCATGATGTAGAGAAAGTGATATTTGTGCTATGTCAAGAGACATCAGAAGTAAAGAGAAATCTAGAAATCTCCGTTGTTGAAGATGACCATGAGAGAAATAGATTCTTTTTTACTTCAAATAGACTAGATTGGTTCAAAGGACTAAAATCAACTAACGTTCTTTTCTCCCTTTTGCAGAGTAATATGACATGGACATTTCAGTAGCTGTGGCTGTTTATTTGGGCAGAGTTTATCAAACGAGAAAATGTAATGTAGTGTGTTATAATTAACAAAATTATGCATAGGGCGTCCTGTAGCGGGTAAAAGAACAGAACACTGAGGTTTTCAAGATTAGTTAAGAAGTTAGTAAGCAGAGAGTAACGTCCTCTTCTAACATTAATGGGTTGCAAGTCTCTGGCCGTTAACTTCACATGAAGTGAGTGTGAAGAAAGAAAAGCAGTTGCGAAAAGTAGAAGAGAGCCCATAAGATGGGAGCTTATTTAAAACGCCTTTCTGCCAAACATGAGCAAATGCCTTTGAAATGCAAAAGCGAAACAGCTTACGTTTAATGCAATGAATGCAGTACAAAAAGCAAACTCTAAATGAGGGATGTAATCTCATGCTCTTATATCTGCAACCAAATCAATTATTAAAAATCCATCTTGGAGTGGGGAGAGGAAGAGAGCCCGTTAGCTATATTATACGTAACCATATTAACTATCTCATAACCATTAAAGAAGATATGAAAAAATGTTGCAGTTCAAAAGAAACCAGCGTAGTGATTCCAGCCTTAAATCTAATCACAAATCCTTAAGTCTTTCAAACTTACTTTAGTATGAAAGAAGCAGGCAATTTAAATCTAACCTTAATATTTATTAAACCTGTATATAAATAATTGTGTACAAATCTAAGTAAAACGTTTTACACAACTACAGTATATGTATATATATATATAGTCCTCCTAATCCACAAGGCTATATGGGAATGATAATCTTCAACAAACAGATTAAAACAATAAATAAAAATAAACCAGTGTTTTCCCGAGAATCGGCAATAATTGAATTCATATTGATTTGGAATTCAATTCAGATGGAAGGTTTGAAGATAGTATAAGAGCGTGCAGTATTTTCCATAGGCAATTTTCCGTGCAGAAAGAAAACACTAGTAGCATAAAAAGAAAATGCAAAGAAGGAATTAACTTTGAAGCTTCGATTTTCATGAATCCAAAAATTACGTCAGGACATGGGGACTTTTGCTATCTGCCGAAAAACCAAAATAAATACTGAGTCGGATGTGTCCTGTTTGTTGGATGATATATATACTGTATTTTTTTAATGTAAACCACAAACACGAGAGGTATTAGAACCTATAATACTTAGTACCGTGCTTGGGTTGGAGGTTGAGAAGATGAAAGAAGATATTTGTTGACATTGGACTTGAACTTCTGTAGACTGTAATTTTCAGGAAATACGTATGAAGGAAGGTTGTTCCAGAAAACGGCAGTTGAATGAATAAACGAGGAAGATGAAAAGTTGGAGTTGGACAGTAAATGGATGTTGGCTGGTGGCTGCACGTGTTCGGACTGTTTTGAAAGAGAGAGCGGGGTTTATAGAAGCCAAATCAGAAGAATAGTGCCCGTGAAAATATCTGTAGAAGAGTCATGCAGCAGAAACAGTACGTCTATGAGACAGCGAGTGGAGAGACTGTTAGAGATGAATCATTAATTAACCTAACTGCCCTCTTATGAATGGAATCAAGAAGCCTGAGAGAGGTTTGGGGGGCACCACCCCAAATGTGGGAACAATGTTCCATGGTAGGGCGGATTTGCGATTTGTACAGAGTGAGCAGCTGTTTGGAATAAAAGTAACGCCGAGGGCGAAAGAGAAAACCACGTTTTTTAGATGCAGAGGAAGCAATATTTGTAATGTGCTTGTGCCAAGAGAGATTAGAAGTCAGGGTAATCTCTAAAAGAGATATACTATTTTGCCTAGAAATCGGAGTGTCACCAAAAATAAGCATAGGAGCAGAAGAATTTTTTTCGAGATATAAGACAAGACTGAGTTTTAGAAGGATTGAAATCAACTAAATTGTCTTTGCCCCACTGGAGAATTACCTAAAGATCGTCATTTAAGGAATTGGTAGCAGATTTTCGAGAAGTTGAAGCTGATTGAGCAGGGCAAGGTTTCTCAAAATGGAAAGTGGAATGCAATGTGCTACAATCGGCAAAACTATGGATAGGATTTCCAGTCAATGGAAGAAGGTCATTAATATACAAGAGGAAAAGAGTGGGAGAAAGAACTGAACCTTGGGGGACACCGGCATTAGTGGAAAAGTTAGAAGACAGAGAGCCATCTACCATCACCCTCAGTGAGCGATCAGAGAGAAAACTGGATAACCAATTACAAAAGACGGTTGGCAAACCATAAGATGGAAGTTTGTTTAGAAAAGCCAGAATATCACCAGTTGATCGGCACTGAAGGAATCCATACTGGCGATCGTTGATCAGATGGAAGGTTTCTAGGTAATTTAAGAGTTGGTGGTTAATTGATTTTTCCGTTACTTTAGAAACAGTAGAAGTAATTGCAATGGGACGATAATTGGATGGGATAGATTTGTCACCCTTTTTAGGAACTGGCTGGATATGAGCACATTTCCAAGTAGAAGGAAAAACACCTTTGGAATAAGAAAGTGAAAAAAGGCGGCAAAGAATAGGAGTAAGTTCAGGAGCACAGGTTTTGAGAACAAGTGGAGAAATGCCATCGGGACCTGGAGCGTTCTTAGCATGAAGATTCGTCAAAATCCTTCTGACATACGTTTGAGGGAAGACCACAGGAGGCATTGAATGGAGCGTGTTGGGAATGATGGGAGGTGTTTTACCAAGATCATTATTACCTGAGTTTGAAGAAAAATGGGATGCTAGCAGGTCAGTTTTTCCTTGGCTGAAGTAACAACAGAACCATCTGGTTTGGACAGAGCTGGGAGCAGAGATGGGCAAAAGTTGCGGCCAATAGCTTTGGCAAGAGACCAGAATGCTCGGCTACCATTAGGGCAAGAAGCAAGTTTTCTACTCTTAGCCTGTTCAAACTCTAGTTTGGACTGATTAATAACTGCTTTACAATTGTTGCGAGCTTTGGTGTAGGCAGAAAATGAAACTGAAGAATTAGAAACAAGCCAATTACGATATGCAACGTTCTTCTCTTGACCAGCTTTAGCACATTTATTGGAAAACCAAGGTTTAGATCAAGGACGAGATTTTAAAGTGGAGTCCTGCAAGAATAATTTCACTGATACGATCTGAGCAAATGTTGGCATCAGAAGTTTTGAAACAGTAATCCGACCAAGGGAAAGAAATCTCGCAGGTCATCCCATTTTGCATTCTTGTAATGCCAAACAACACGAGATTGAGAATAGCCATGAGATAAAGGCTCCATTGGAGAAGAGACAATCACCAAGTTGTGATCTGAAGTGCCTAAAGGACCTCTCACTTCAAAAAGATCAAGCGTGTTGGCTGTATGATTAGGATTGTCCGGTATTCTTGTAAGTAAATGAACAATCTGTGCAAGATCATTAGTAGTTGCAAAAGCCTCAGCATCTCGACCAGCTGGGTCGGTGTGACTAGAAAACGGAAGCCAGCTGGAGTTGTGAACATTAAAATCACCAAGGAAAATTACCTCACCGTTAGGAAAGTTGGACTGGAGAAAGTCAAGTTGCAAAGAGAGGAAGTCAATTTGCAAAGAGAGGAAGTCAAAGAGCTCCAAGTGATTAGTGGAGTTGGGAGAACGGTAGAGACAACAGATGAATTTAACACAACGAGGTACAGAGATTTTAAGCCAGAGAACATCGAAGAGAGGAGATTCCATATCGGACATATGCACAAGTATCACCTTTGAGGCGAAAGGAATCATACAGCGAATAATTTGAGCATCTGAGATGAGCAGTCGTTGAATCAACCGATAACTGAAATTTTGTCAGAAAAAGTACATGGTGTTTGTTAGACTGCAAGTGGAAATGGACATCGCTGAGATTAGAATTGACAAAGAATTGACATTTACAAGGTTATTAATGTAAGAGTAAGAAAAAAAGTAAGAAGCAACTCAGATTTATCTTTAGATGTCCTGAATTGGAGTGTAAAAGAGAATTGGAGACAGAATTGGAGTGTAAAAGAGGTGGAAGTAAAGGTGGGAGGACAGTTTTTGGACCAACAGCTTCAGCAGAATATCATAAAGTCCAACTGTCATGTGGATTAAATGAAAATTTCTACTGTTAGATTTTTCAAAATCAATTTACGAAAGGAACTTTTCTGTAACTACTGTGAGCTTTTGTGCAGACAAAAAACTAAGCTGCAGATCTCGATGCAAGCAGGTTGCGATAAGATTTATTCTTCTCTTGCATATCCTTAGCACATTTTTTTTTTGGAAAATCAAGATTTAGATAAAATATGATGGGAATAAAAGATTTCATTCATACAAGACTGATTTCAAGATCGGAGCAAGTATTAGAATTAGGAGATACCCAACCTGGACTTGGAGCTGTTGTAAAACCTCTATGGGAAAAGAGAATACACTACCTGTGATATTAGGTGCAGAAGAGCAGTGGGGGAATTGCCGACACCGCAGAGTATAAGTAAATTGGGACAAATTCCGTGCATTTTATTTTAATTCAATTACTGTTAATCACATATATCATCATCATAATTATACCATTTTCCTTTCCTAGTAAAGCAGTATCGTTCGGAACCTGTAGGAGAGCTGATATTAACTGTATACCTTGAAGAATTATTTTCAAGGAAAACACCACAATAGGATTGTATGGTATGTTAATAGGAGAATAACTCGCAGTTAAGGCTGTCGTTGTCTGATTTTGTGCCACGAAAACTAAAGCCAAGAAGCGTCGGAGTTTGTGTTTGTAAACTGCGCGTATTCTATGGTTGGTTTGTCAGTTTCCTGGATGAAAAACCCTGCACTTCCCTATAAGACAGACTAACCCGGCCATGGTTACACAAGTATCACCTTTAAAGAAAGAGGAATCACAGAATTAGCAATTAAGACAAAGGGGATGAGTTATGGTCGAAGGAACCAAGTTTTGTGATTTAATAGATTGTCAATTAGGAATTTCTTTACTTATAAGGTTATTAATAATAACAGTAAATTGATTTTGCACGTAAGTAGCTATCTGGAAGTTGCGCTTTGTAGGTTGATAATTATCCACTGTATGTGGAGATCTTGTTTTATTTTACTGTAAAAGAATAAAATCCTTATAATATATAAACTGAATAGTATGCATAGTGCAGTATCGCGTGATTTTCATGTGGTGACACACCTTGTTGACACGTTAGTGTCTCATGACAAGCAAGGCCGGTTTCCATCAGAATAGTAATCCATCTTAATATAGATCTTAAACCCATTTGCAATTAAAGTGAGACTGCCTATAAAAAGGACACTAAGTCCTTGGAGTAGGCTTTGGTCTTTAGGATTGCGATGCTATCGCAACGATTTGTATGGTGTCGCACTACAAATAACAGCACTTCCCACATTAGAAGTATAATTGCTATATAATTAAAAAATTCTTCATACTGTGTACGTGATGATGAAATCTTTCACTTTGATGAAATCGATACCCAATCAAATTCTTATAGTAATAATAACAATAGCTGAGAGAGATTATACATAATAGATGAGAGAAATTATTTATTGCTTAAAAGAAAAGTAATCTATACGTTATTTTATCAAGATTTTCAGGTCCAATTAAACATGGGCTGCAATAAAAAAATAATAAGAAGAAATGGATTTTATTTGAAATCAGGTATAATGTCTTCAGTTAATAGTTCTTTTGTTTCGAATATCCGTTTAACCTGTAAATCTTGGATTAACAAAACTGAACACAAAGACAATTTGTTATCCTGGCATGGACAAGCACAACAAATTTATCATAATTCCAACATCCCCCCGTCCCCAATACCCCACAAACAAAGAGTCTGTAAAACTGTCAGAAAAAAAGTAATAATAATATTATGCTTCATTTCATACTCTGGATATCAATCCTGCCAACAGCTGGAAGAACTTACTGAGACTTTTAAGAGGGAAGGGTGGGGGTGGAGGAATGTGGATTATCTAGTCGTCGGGCAGAGATGCAGGGATTTTTTTGATATTTTATCTTACTTGTTTCTACTAGAAAGAAACAGACAAACTGGTCTTAGAACGCTTAATAATAAATTAGTAGAAAATTCTGTTTTATTTTATTATTATTTTATTTTTACAAGTATTATTATTATTATTATTATTATTATTATTACTTTTTCTCCTTATGAGATTTTTTCCATCCTGTAACGGATACTGGTACCAAGTGCATGAGGTAGGGGGATGGTTGTGTCCGGATACTATTACTGTCCGGCTGTTACTGTTTGTCGAGGAACTCTCTGACTATTCAACAGGCGTTCAGGAATTGCGACTTTCTGGAATTCAGTGTAGGTGTTCTCTGCTAGGCTCTTGTGTAGGATATTTGGCACTATGCCGGTGATGAGGATGGTCGTTACTTGTTCCATATGCCACATTATTATCATTATTTCTCCCCGATTGGGGGGGGGGTTT
The DNA here is from genome assembly GCF_048544385.1 of Mastigoproctus giganteus. Classification (NCBI taxonomy): domain Eukaryota; kingdom Metazoa; phylum Arthropoda; class Arachnida; order Uropygi; family Thelyphonidae; genus Mastigoproctus; species Mastigoproctus giganteus. The sequence continues at coordinate 209,296,946 of NC_143584.1, read as the reverse complement.
CCTCCCATGACGGGTATTGCTACCAAGTACACAGGGTGGTTGTTATGTCTGGTGTTAAGTGTTGGTCGAGGAACTCTCTGACTATCCTACAGGTGTTCAGGATTGCGACTTTTTTGGAGTTCCTTGTAGGTGTTCGCTGGGAGACCTATTGCTGCTAGGCTGTTTTCAAGTATCCTGTGTAGGGTCTTTGTCACCATACGGTGGTTGACACGATGAATTATTGTATTACTATTATTATTATTATTATTATTATTGTTCTTGTTGTTGCTCTTATATTATTTCTCCCTGATTGGGGGATTCCACTCCGTGACGGGTACTGCTACCAAGTACACAGGGTGGTTGTTGTTATATCTGGTGTTACTGTTGGTTGAGGAACTCTCTCACTATACTACAGGTGTTCAGGATTGCGACTTTCTGGAGTTACTTGTAGGTGTTCGCTGGGAGACCTACTGCTGCTAGGGTGTTATGTAGGGTCTTTGGAACCATGCGGGTGGTTGGCACAATGATCGGGATGGTCGTTACTTGTTGCATATGCCGCATCTCTTTGATCTCCTGTCTTAGATTCGTGTACTTCCTGATTTTTTCCTCATGGGTTTTCTGGAGGTTGCCAATGTTGGGTACAGCTATCTCAATCAGATAGGTAGCCTTTTCATTCATTTCCACAAGGGTTATGTTAGGTCTGTTGTGTGGGATTGTCTTATCCGTTATTATGACGCGATCCCAGTACAGCCTGTGGGTTGGGGGTGTCTAGTAATACCTGCGGTTCGTACTTGTAGTACGGTACACTTTCTTTGATCAACTGGTATTTCCTCGCTAGCTACTGATGTATTATCCTGGGTACCTTGTCTTGTCTACGAGTGTACGCAGTCTGGGTGATCATCTTGCATCCCGCGGTGATGTGTTGGATCGTTTCTGAGGCCAGGTGGCATCGTCGACATGAGTCATCTGACATTCCGGGCTCCTTGACTGTATTTTCTATATTTTTGGGTGTTTATTACCTAGTCTTGGATGGTGAGCACGAATCCTTCAGTCTCAGGAAAGAGCCATGCGTTGGAAGCAGTTTTATCTATGTGATCTTGACGGAGGTCATGTAGAATCTGCCATGGAGTGTCTTCTTTGCCCATCTTTCTAGCTTTGTTTGTGCCGTCTGGGTGAGAAGGGACTCCTCGCTTAAGTTGAGTGGGGGTATACCGCCTATCTATCTTCCTTATGGCCTGGTAGAATGCTACTGTGTGTTTCTGGAAGTAATCCTTCAGGTTAGCTATCGCTGTTTTCCGTTGCTCGATGAGGTCTATCAGGCCTCTTCCTCCCTCTTTCCGAGTTATTATTATTATCTTTATTTTCTCCTAAGAGACACCCGCTTACGGCTATTAACCAGGGGATGCACATTCATATATACAAATATAAGTTATATACATAATTATCCATTTATAATTTATACATATCATTGTATTAATAAATTATACAAATTATACATTGTCTAATTAATTATATTATATATCATTGCCTTATTTTTACATGACAGGCAGATAGGAAGAGAGCACTAGCATAATTTGCAATTTTACAAGGAATTAGAGAATTCCTTGTGAGATAACAGAAAGACAAGACGTCCAATATAAACATAACAGGAGCACCAGTGCGGAGCAAAATCAGTCCCGACCAGTTCATTCTTCATTTCCTGCATTCTCGTTTGTTTTCATCTGTGGGCTTCACTCAACATTTATAGGTGGATTAATGCATTCTGAAACATTTCAGTCCTGTACCTCTTCTCTGTGCAAAGCCTTTCTGGGTCTGCTTGAAGATTGTTGTATATCTTAATGGTGTTAGAAGGAAAAAATCGCTGAAGGCTTCCCAGCTGCGTGAGCGCGCTACTGAGTGGAGGGGATGGTGTCCTATTCGCCCACCTTTGCGTCATGCGGGGCCGAGTCAGCAGGTAGTCAGTTTTCAGCGAATCGAGTCTCCCGGTCAGCAGTTTTGCAAGCGTGAGAATGTTCTTGGTGACAATTATGTGAGACCAAGTTGGCATATAAAACAGCCCTTGAGATTGTAAATGGCTGCGTAGTGATCCTGTTTACCCATCTCAGATTCCAGTACTCTAAACCCAGGAAAGTCTTGATGGTAGCATCTGGGGCAGACGACCAAATCTGAGATGCGTAGAGAGGAATGGGGATAGCGCATCTTAAAATATATTATTTAGCAAGTTCAGGATTCCTGATACCTACCAGTTCCTGTCTGGAGGTCCATACCGCTGCGTAAGTTTTCTTCTTTACATGTCCGAAATGGGGTGTGAAGTTTAAGTTTTCGTCCTAAACTTCACACCCTTTACACCCAAACTTAGTCATTTCAGACTAAGATCAATATGTGTCCTGGCTTTTTTGACCACGCTGCCAATCACGCGTATGGTTGATATTGATATGTGGTTCTTTATTACCTTGTTTGTTAAAACTATTTGTGCTGTCTTGTGTTCATTTAGTCGGAGCCCCATGCAATTAAGGTATTCTTGCAACTCGGCGATTTTGGAGTTTGCTTCGTTGTTGCATTGTAAGGATGTGTTTTGGTCGTTCGAGGTGATGAAAAATTTCAAGTCGTCTGCATATACGACAAATTGTTTTTGATTTTGGGTCAGGAAAGGATGCAGTGCTGTTGCAAAGAGAGTAGCAGAGAGGACACCACCTTGTGGGACTCCCCTGTTTAATTGGAAGGTCTCTTTGGAAATTCCATTTATGGCAGTGATGTGTCTCTCCCTCAAAAAACTCGTTATTATAGCTAATACGTGCCGAGTTATATGGAAATATTCCTCCAAGATGATAGTAATAGCCGAGATGGATATACTGTCGAAAGCGGATGCAACGTCTAAGAAGACAATATCTAATTGCTGAAGTTAAGGGCGTGTTGGATTCGAAACAGAGTCTCCATAAGATTCCTGGTAGTAGATCTTTGTGGGATCACTGAATGAAGGTACTCCAGTCTATTCCCGAAGCAGTGATGGTTGATGGTATTTAAAATGGATTTCTCAAATATTGTCAGTCTCTCCACCGCTGACTTCGGGCGGTGTTGGCGGCTCTTGGTCATTATTGTCCTTATCTTTCTCATGATTGCTCCAGTTCGGTGTTAGTCCAACCTATACCCAGTGCTTCTATGGAGCATGTTAGCACTGGGGCTGAATAGGTGTTTATGCCTTTAACTGTGTTCCCTCCATTCAGCTTGGCTTTCAACATGCTTCTGAGTCTCTGATGGTATTTTTCGGCCAGGCTAGCCTTATTTCCTTGTGCTCTAACTGCTGACCCTGCACCATCCCCAGGTATTTGTAGGTCTCTCATTCTGTCATGGCTTCGATCTCTTTATCAGTCTGTAGCTGGTAGTTTCGGCCGACTAATTTTCAGTGGTGCAATCCGTGGGTCTTGCATTTGTCTAGACCAAATTCCATCCTGATATCATTGCTGAATTCTTCAGTGATCAGGAGTAGTTGCTGGAGTTGAATCTCAGTTACTGCATAGAGCTTGATGTCATCCATAAACATCATGTGGATGAGGTGTTTTCTTTCCTTCTTTGAGGTTATTTCCGTACTTGCTGCTGTTGAGCATGATGAATAGCGGGTTAAGTGCTAGACAGAACCACAGTGGGCAAAAAAACTAAAAAACTATTATATTTAGGCCACCCGAATAATTGAATTAATCTGCCATGCTGTGTTTTATGTCTGTTAATTGCGTGTGTTCTATGGTCGATTTGTCTGTTTGCTGGACGAAAGACCTCAGTTTCTGGGGGGGGGGGGAAACCTGCTATCTACGCCTGAGACCGACTAACTCAGCCACGGAGTGAAAAAACCCATTAAAGTTCCTCGCGTCATCGACGGGATTCGAACCCGGGCCTTTCCCACCCGGTGTGGGGAGGACGGTGACTATACCACTGTGCACGCGCAGACAACAACAGTGGCCACAGGGCATCTCCCTGAAAGATTCCTTTCCTGATGGGGATTGGTCCGGTTGTGATGTTCTCGACCTTAATGGTAGTACTCCATTCCGCCATCGTTGCTCCTAGGAAGTTTGTCACTATCGGATAGACTTTGTAGATCTACAGCGTCTCTATTAGCCAGCTATGAGGCACGGAGTGGAAGGCCTTGAGATAATGAACGTAGGTCGTGTACAGGATGCGTCGCTTCTTGTACGTACGCTTGCTCTATAACCGCGGCATCTATGGTTAATTGCTCCTTGCATCCTTTCTGCTGTTCGGCCATTATGTTCTGGATCTCCAAGTGGTCTGATACTTCTTGGTTATGCAACTGGTCAGGATCTTGTACATCGTTGGGAGGCAAGTGATTGGCCTGTATTTCACAGGGTTTCTTGCATCTTCGTCTTGAGGCTTCAGATATGTGATTCCTTGAGTGAGGAACTTCGGGATTGTCTCTGGGTGCCTTATCATTCAAACTATTATATTAGGCCACCCGAATATTTAAATTCATATGCCGTGCTGTGTGCTTATGTCTGTCAATTGCGTGTGTTCTATGGTCGATTTGTCTGTTTTGCTGGAGGAAAAACCCCAGTTTCTGGGGGAAAAACCTTGTTATCTACGCTTGTGACCAACTAAGGTGCCTTATCATTCTGGTGAACTGCTTTGCTAGGTGCTTGTGTGTGCAAATGAGCTTCTTGTACCAGTAATTATGGAGATTATCTATTCCTGGAGTTCGCCAGTTGTGAGAGTTCCTGATCGACTGTTTTACTTCTTCCTCTCGAAATTCCACTCTCTCATCTCTTGTACGTCCTTGGTTTTCTTCCGTTCTAGTTCTATCCAGGAGGCTCGGCTGTTATGTCTTACTTCCCTGCTCCGTATGTTGCCCCAGAACACCTCGATCGTCTTCTGCTCGGGTGGCCCGTTCCCTTCATTCTCGTCTTCTCTGAGACTCCTATAGAAGGCTCCTATAGAAGGCTCCTATAGAAGGGTTTTCATCGAAGATTTGGTTATTTATTTTCTTCTGGGAGTTCTCTTTGTAACGGCGTAGTCTCTTGCTGAGTCCGAGGAGGTTCTGCTTCAGTGTGTCCATGTATTCTCCTATTCTCTGATTTTTGGTGTCGTGTTTGCCGTGGACGCAGTCTGGTCTGCGCGGTAGCACAGTAGTATCGTCATCGTCCTCCCCACACCGGGTGGAAAAGACCCGGGTTCTAATCCCGTCGATGACGTGAGGAACTGTAATGGGCTTTTTTCACTCAGTGGCTGTGTTAGTCGGTCTCAGGCGTAGATAGCAAGGTTCCCCCCCCCCCAGAAACTGGGGTTTTTAATCCAGCAAAACAGACAAATCGACCATAGAACACACGCAATTAACAGACTTAAGACACAGGACGGCAGACGAATTTAATTATTCGGGTGGCCTAAATATAATAGTTTGGTTGTGGACGCTGTCTGAGGATGCTCTTCACTTTTCCAATTAATTTCTTACTCCTATTATTATTATTATTATTATTATTTTCTTCTCAAAATGAATTCTTTTCCCATCCCGCGAGGGGTACTGGTACTAAGTGCGTGGATAGCTGGTATGTCCAGTTACTATTATTGATCGAGGAACTCTGATTATCCTATAAGTGCTTAGGATCATGACCTTCCGGAGTTCCAGGTAAGTGTTTTCTGGGAGGCCTATTACTGCTAAGTTCTTATGGAGGCTCTTGGCCCATGTCGGTGGTCGACACGATGATTAGGATGGTCATTACTTGTTCCATATGCCACATTTCTTTCACTTCCTGTCTTAGATCTGTGTACCTCCTGATCTTTTCCTCGTATGTTTTCTGGAGGTTGTTCATTATTATTATTATTATTATTTTGGCTGAGCCAAAAAAGTTCCTGTGTTTCCATCATAGCCCTCACGGGCTATGATGGAAACACATTCGATTCCCGTGAATGACGTGAGGAATTATTATGGGCTGTTTTCACAAAATGGCTGAGTTAGTCGGCCACAAGCGAGGACTGCAAGGTTTCTCGTGCAGCCAACAGGCTAATCGACCACAGAATACATGCAATTTACAGAGACAATATAGAGACGCGTCACAGCCGTAGTTGCTTTGGCGCTTAGCACTCATACAGTTACCTATGCATACATATATACCTTGCGTCAGCTGGCTTTACTAATATTAATATGCCTTCCTCGGTACACTATCTCATGGCCTCCGTTGCCTTAGCGCTAAAGCAAAAAACCAAAGGAATTCTTACCCTTAGAGGTTTTATTATACGGTTTTTAGGTACGTTCGCAAATGCGTTAAAGTGCCAACTATCCTAATGTCTGGTCGTCCTCATGTAACAATTCAGCTCTCATTTGACGGATTATTTTCATTACATTTTATACAGTATTTGGATCCCTGAAAAAGAACTGTTTCTTTAGGTCCCTAAGCCAACCCAAACTTCATTAAAATCGACTAATAAAAATCCGGCAATTATTATAATTTTTTCCCGTAAATTTCGAGCTATCTCTACATAGATCAAAGCATGTTTTGGTTTTTCTACAAGGACTCTACAATACTCTACTGTACTACATTACAAGGAAATGTCAGACTGACACAAAATTTTCAACGGATGTTTGGTTGGTTCTTGTGGTGATTTACTTTTCAGAATTTTAGCACTTATTTAGAATATTCTTCTGGGCACTTGTACCAAATATCATGCCATTTATTTAATCCATGTCCCCTGTGCACTCTTCCCTCCTAAAAAAAGGAACTGATGCACAAATCTCACCTCACAGACTTACCATGTGATGTTCACCCCCACATCACGTGGTACGATTTTAGCAAACACTTTGAATACAGCATAAAAGTTTTGAACTCCCGTGATATATTATTTGATAATCTAACCTGATATGTAATGCATTACTAGATTACCTACCTTGTTTTTACTAATACTGACTACAGGACATGCAGCATACATGCTTCGAACTCTTCCGTCAATTCATTTTATTATAATTTATTAACTATTTTATTATTTTATTTTAATTAATATTTATAATTTATTAAGCACACGTATAGGGTGAATTATTTGTTCCCTCATGATAGTTTTATTAACTGTGTGGTTGTTATACTTGTGAGTCACGTAATTAGCTGATAAAACAAGGCTGGACTTCGCAATTGTCAAAGAGGAGCTTGTTCGAAAAGTATGAGCTTTAAAATCATAATAAAATACAAGTATTAGTACCGTTGTCATGACAATTACCAAATAAGAGGTGCCCAATTTTGGTTTCACTAAAGTGATCTATTTTAATACTTTACATTAATTGATATTTTGGTGATAAAATAAGTTATGACTATTTTAATACTGAAATTTGATAGACTAACCGATTGTCTGCTCCGTCTACAATTATAAGACTAGACATAGGTCCAGTCTCAAGATGGAATGTTCTTTAATCGCTAAAATGCATTTTAGAAAAACAAATGCCGTCATCAAAGTCCCTTATCCAAGGACAAAACTAACATTTTACTGTTGCAACACACTTCCCATTTCTTCGTGGGTAGCACAGTTGGTAGAACTGCAGCCCTCCCAACGCCGGGTGGAAAGACCTGAGTTCGAGTCCCGTTGGTGACAGAAGGAATTTTTATGGGCCTTTTCACAACTTAGCTGAGTTAGTCGGTCTCAGGCGAGGGTAGCATGGTTTTTTTCTCTCTGAAACTCAGGTTTTTCATCCAGCAAACAACAAATCGACCACAGAACACACGCAATTTACAGACAGTATACACGGAGCAATATGGCTTTATATAGCTGATGCTCCTAAAACCCTACAACAACAACAGTTCCAGTTTGTAAGACAAACTGCAAGTGTTGACTAAAGACAACACGTTTCCTCAGAACTGTTCAAGTAAAGACAATCAACTGATCGTCGAACTTTATTAAAAACTTGAATTATCTTTCGAAAATTCGCTTCCCTTTCCTGAAGCCTTTTATTGATAATAGAGTAACACCAACCTGACCAGCTGTTTCGACAGCACTGAAATCTCATCAAAGAACGGGAAGATGGCTCGTCGCATTTTGCATATTTTTTCCTGATTTTATCTTTTATTCTTTATAACCAGCCTTACATAATTCGGAGAACCAGCCAAGTGGAGTCGCAAAACGTAGCTTTGCCATTTAGTGCATTGAGAAATGCGTCTGTTGGCACAACTAAAATTAGGCCTAGTAACTTTGAAATTTATGTTCTACTTTTTTACAAGATTTATTTCTACATGTAATTACACTGTACTTTTTTTTTGTAATTTCCTCTAATAAATGGTTGGAAGCATTGGGAATGTTGATTAAGTACATAAAAATTACGACTGCATTTTAATACAGAGATAATGACACCTCTTCAGTGTTTTATACATTCCAGTCTGTATCTTTGATGGCGCCTTTTTTAATAAATCGTCCTAACTCTAAGACAGGTTTGATTTTTTTTTTTTTTTTTATAATAATAAATAAAAACACACCTAAGGTTTACAGACCTGCCACGAACACACAGGGCACAAGATTTGCTATCATAAAATTAAATAAAGATTTACCAACCACTTAACAGGTCTTAAAAGGGTTACTTTTTTATACGAAAATAATCAATCCCTTTTCGACGTCATGAAGTCGCGCAGCAAATACGTATATTGAACTTCAGAAACAAAATTTTACAGAAATGCTTATCTTCTTGATAGGATGCTTTTCAGTATGTTAGAATAGAATGGAAGCACATCCTGTTTCCGGATAATTTCGATAAATGGTATGATTATGAGGTTTTTTTTTTTTTCTTTGATAAGGATAATTTCATAAGATTTGTTGCGAATTCAAATAAACACGATGTCGGACATTTCATGAGCAGACAAATATCCGACGCCATCAAACTAAATAAGGAAATAAATAATGGAGAAACATAACCTCCCCTCCCCCCCTACCCAGTTCCGACGTTAATGTCCTTGTTCTGTTACGTGATTGAGCTACCAATCGCAGATTAAAGTTGTTTGTTAAAATTCGATGTAAACAAACATTGGCAGACCTAAAGTTCGGATATGCAACGTTAGAAAGAGTTAATTTTGGAGTTCTTACTAGCTAGCAGTGTTCACAACCGTTTGGTAATCGGCTCCACTTCAATTATTAATGCTTTTCCGCTCTGTAATACTGTAAGTATAGCATTAGCAGTGGCAAATGATGTAAGAAAGCAAGCGTATAGAGCAGAAGCAAAAAAAAAAAAAAAAAAAAAACATCTCCCATTTCACCTATTCATTCCCTCCAATAGTTTGTCTAGTTCTTCCTTGAATTTATTTAAACTATCAACTTACACAACAACAGGTGGAAGTTTGTTCCAACAATCAACCACCCGCTGGCTAAAGGCAAACTTCCGCACATCTATTCTGCAACTGTCCTCCTTCAATTTGAATTTGTGCCCCCTCATGTGTGTAGTTGGTCTGAGAAACAGGAAGAATCTCATCAACAATGAGCATGCTCAATGCATTCAAAGCCTTAAACACCCCAATCAGATCACCTCACAGGTACCTAGTCTCCAGACCCTGAAACTTGCAGAACTGCAGCCTTTCTTGGTAAGAGCATCCCTTTGTTCCGCTCACCAATCTCGTTGCCCTTCTCTGTGCTGATTCCAGCAGCTCCACATCCATCCTAAAGTGATGTCTCCAGATCTGTATGCAGTACTCAAGATGTGGCCTGACCATTGCATAACTATGGCCTGACCTAGGGATAATGACATCCTTGTCCCTGCTAGCGTATCATTGACAAAACCGCTTGAGCTGCTCTGGCAGCTTGTCTGCACTGCTTAGAAAATTTCATATCTGACTGCACAACTGCCGCAAGCTCTTTTTCATTTTTCACTATCCTGAGTGTAGTACCACACAGTTACTCAGGGGTTACTGCAATCCGTAAGCAGTACTTTGCATTTGTCAATGTTAAACTTTAGTTGCCACTTCTCAGCCCGTTTGCCCAACTTTTCCAGATCCTGTTGCAGCAGCGTACCGTCCTTACTGTCATTAACCACCGCACCTTTGTATCATCTAAAAACTTGGACATTAAGCCTAATATGACTTCATCGATATCATTGCTAGATATTGAAAACGACAATGGGCCCAACACCGTACCCTGGGGGGACTACATTAATAACATTATACCACGAAGCCCAATGTCCATTGATTACCACTCTCTATCTTTTCCCATTTAACCATCCCTTTATCCATAGGAGCACTTGTCTTAATATCACACTGCTCCAATTTGTACAGCAGTCTTTTGTGCAACAGTATAGAAAGCTGTCCTGAAAACCACATATATGATAGCAAAATTATTTTTTGCTATCATATATGTGGATTCCAGTTTCTTTGTGACCACATTGTAGTGGAAGTGCACAATTGTCCAGGCTGTCCTGGTATTGCACAGCAGTCATGGTTTTTGTCGATAGCGATTAATGGGCCCAAGCCAAACCACGTAAAGCAGCCCCATACCATGACACTGCCTCCACCAAACTTCATTGGTGGGAGGATACAATCAGGAAGGAACTGTTCCCCTGGCATTCACCATACCCAGAAACGGCCATCAGACTGGTAGAGTGAGAACCTCGACTCGTCTGTCCATAGGACTGTTTTCCACTGCTCTGCAGTCCAGGATTAGCGCTCCTTACACTATGTTAATTGGCGTCTAGCATTTGTTGAGGCAATCAATGGCATGTGAACAGCTGCACGACCATTATAACCCATATCATGGAGTGTCCTTCGTATTGTACTAGTGCTGACGTTAGTTCCAATACTCTCACAGAGGGTTTGCGTGACTTGAGACAATGGCAAATTGCGATTTGCGCGCACAGTTCTTCGCAGAATTCTCCTATCCCGTTCTGTTAGTTTTCGGAGTTTACCAGGCTGTTTTTTGGCAGATGCAGTCCCATTCCTCTGCCATTTGCATATGACGTCACTAACCGCTGACCTAGGGATCCCCAGAATGACTGCGATGTCTCGTACAGAACGCTTGCTTGTGGCATCCTACTATCATTCCACGTTGTAAGTCCGTTAATTATGTTGAACGTGTCACCTTGCATGACCACTTTTGAAATTGTCTGTTAGAAGCCCAGTGTGCATATTTATAGCAGGTTATGTGACGTGTTGCCTGCATAGGACCTGTTTCCCCATCCATGAAAGGGTGTCCGGATATTAATGGTCGGCCAGTGTATATTTAATGCAGTAATAACTCTATGCACCGGTAATACTATGAAGATTACGTTATTAATTATACATAATTAAAATTCGAACGTTCTCATCGATACACCACTTACGCAACAATAATACTAAAACGTTACCAAGTTTGCGTTATACAGGGTGATTCACTACCAGTGCGACAAACTTGCAGGAGGTGTAGGGGGCACAAAGACGAATCGGAATCACATAGCATTGCAGGGTCCGAAATGCCTTCGTCATGCGGTAGAGGACGTTGAACGGGAGGTCGCGTGAACAGCGATTCCGCTGGAAGTCAGCATTTGCGAACCGGTTCCCGAGGCAGTATGATGGACGAGTATTCAAACGTTGAACTGGCCGACATGCACCTCGCGTATGGAGCTGCGGACTGTAACGGGCGCGCCGCTCTGCGCTTGTACCAGGAACGTTTCTCGCACAGGCGTGCTCCTCATCATACGATTTCCGCATGTGTGCACAGAAGGTTACGTGAGACTGGTTGTTTCACGAGAGGTACCATGAATAGAGAGCGAACGACGAGGACGCCAGACAATGAGGAGAATGTTCTACGTCTTGCAGAAGGCAATCCGAGTACAAGTACTCGAGTGATAGGCCAACGATTGGGTATTTCCCAATCCACTGTATGGAGGATACTGTCAACAAACCAAATGAGTTCATACCATTTGCAAAGCGTCCAATCATTGGAGCCTGCGGATTATCCACTACGGATGACTTTTGCTACTTGGTTTCTTCAACAGAGTGCGGCAGACAGCGCATTTCTGCGTCCGTATTGTTCACGGATGAGAAAAGTTTCACAAGAGAGGGAACCTTCAATCAACATAACGCCCATTTGTGGGCTTTGGAGAACCCCCATGGTACGCGAACACGTGCAACTCAACGCCGTTTCTCTGTCAATGTTTGGGCCGGCATTGTTGGAGACCACCTCATTGGACCGTACCTTCTGCCCCCTCGTCTGGACGGTAGGGCATACTTGATCTTTCTACAGCAAGTCCTGCCCGAACTTATTGAAGAAGCACATGTTCCTCAGTCGTTGCGCCGCTCAATGTGGTTCCGGCATGATGGGGCTCCCCCACATTACACCAATGACGTCCGCCAACACCTAAACGTTACATTTGGACAGCACATTGGATAGGTCGTGGTGGTCCGGTTCATTGGCCTGCTAGATCGCCAGACATATCATGCCTGGACTTCTGCTGTGGTCAAATTAAGACATTGGTGTACGAGACCCCCGTTGATTCAGTTGAAGACCTCGTCGCTCGCATCTCTGTAGATGCCGGGGAGATTCCAGACACGCCAGGAATCTTCCAGAACGTTAGGGATTCCATGCGGCGGCGCAGTGAAGCCTGTGTGACTGCTTCTGGTCGAACTTTCGAACACCTTCTGTAGCATGGCTTTTTGCCAATGATTTCTGTTACACTAACGAGTTGCTGTTTCTGTTTTTTTTCTTTGCTTCTTTGTTCACGCGACCTCCCGCATGACGACGGCATTTCGGACCCTGCAATGCTATGTGATTCCGATTCGTCTTTGTGCCCCCTACACCTCCTGCAAGTTTGTCGAACTGATAGTGAATCACCCTGTATATTAGCATTAGTAGAGGCATACGATGCAAGAAAGCAAGATTATGCAGAATCAGCCAAAAAAAAAAAAAAAAAAAAACGGCTCCCATTTTACCCCTCCGTTCGTTCCAAATACCTGTCCAGCTCAGGCTTAATTTATTTAGGCTATCAACTTCCACAACAAAGGATGGAAGTCTGTTCCGCCAACCAACTACCCGCTGGCTAAATACAAATTCCCGCACATCTATCCTACATCTGTCTTTCCTCAATTTGAATTTATGCCCTCTCAGGTGATTATTCTGAGCAAGAGGAAGAATCTCATCAGCATTGAGCATGCTCAAATCATTCAAGGCTTTATACACCTCAATCAGATCACCTCGCAAGTGCCTAGTCTCCAGATACTGTAATCTGCAAAAATTAAGCCTTTCTTCGTAAGAGCAACCCTTCGTTCCATTCACTAATCTTGTTGCCCTTCTCTGTACTCGTTCCAACAGCTCTACATCCTTCTTAAAATGAGGCCTCCAGACCTGTATATAGTACTCAAGGTGTGGCCTGACCATTGCTTATACAAGGGGATAATCAACTCCTTATCCCTGCTAGAAAAATTCCTGTATATCATTGACAAGACTCCATCAGCTACTCTTGCAGACCGTCTGCACTGCTCAGAAAATTTCATATCTGCCTGCACAATTACCTCCAGGTCCTTTTCATTCTCTACCACTGTCAGTGTAGTACCAGAGTTGATAAGCTATTCTGGGGTTACTGCTTCCCATATGTAGTAGTTTACATTTGTCAATGTTAATCTTCATTTGCTACCTCTCAGCCCATCTGCTCAACTTTTCTAGATCCTGTTGCACCAGCGTACTGTCACTAGTGTCCTTAACAACCCTGCCAACCTTCGTATCGTCTGAAAACTTGGACATTAAGCCTGATATACCATCATCAATATCATTTATAAATAGAGACAACAACAATGGACCCAACACTGAACCCCGAGGGACTCCACTAATAACATTAGTCCACGAAGAGCAGTGTCCATTGATTACCACTCTCTGTCTTCTTCCACTCAACTATCCCTTTATCCATAGCAGCAATTTGCCTCCAGTGCCACACTGCTCCAATTTGTGCAGCAATCTTCCATGTGCAACAGTATCAAAAGCCTTTCTAAGATCCAAATATATAATATCAAAGTTATTCCCTGCATCCAGTTCCTTTGTGACCACATCATAGTATCCAATCAAATTGGTCAGGCAAGACTTCTCCTTAACAAAACCATGCTGTGTCTGAGCTATAACTGAAGTCTTGTCTAGATGATCCTGCAGTGCTTCTTTAACCAGTGCCTCCATTAATTTCCCTGGAACAGAAGTTAAACTAACAGGTCTATAATTACTTGTGTCGCCCTTTGATCCTCCTTTGTGAATTGGGGTCACATTTGCACATGTCCAGTCCATGGGTACCTTCCCTGAGTCCAAGGAGGCTCCCATAATTATGGCTAGGGGTTTGCTTACTTCCTTTCCTGCCTCCTTTAATATAACTGGATAGATCCCATCCATCCCGGGTGCCTTTTTTATGTTTATCTTCAACAATTTCTCCTCCACTTTCCTCTCAGTTATTACAAAATCATCTAGCTCACTGTCAGAGTTTAATTCACCTCTGGCATTCCCCTCCCTGAATAACTCCTCATGTGTGAATGTAGATGCAAAATACTCATTTAGTTTGTTAGCCACCTGAGAAGGATCATCAACAGTTGAACCATCAATATCCAGTGGACCAATCTGATTCATCCCTTTCCTTCTAGAGATTATATAGGTAAAGAACTTATAACGGTACATATACAGTAAACCCTCGCTATTCGCGGGGGTTACGTTCCTGAGAAATGTCGCGAATACCGAAAACGCGAATACTGAGTTATGGCTCCCATAGTAATAAAGGGGTTCCGTTCCAAAGTATGAAATATATAAGAAAAACTAGTCTAAAATTTTGTCTATGTATGTATTATATGTACCTTCATAATATGACTGTACATGAGAGTACATAGTGAAATGCAAGCATATGGCATCGAAATGAAAATAAGAAACAATTTAATATTAAATGCAATATTTATTAGAAATTTCAAACAAATCTTTCAAATCAGCGCCTTTGCTAGCAAAAAAAAACATCCCGCCAGTGGCCAGTGCTATCACCAGTTTCGCTAAAGTGTTGATAAAGAAGTTTTGCCTTTTCACGAATGATGAGTGAACTTAACGGAATTTTATTTTGAATTCGGTCTTCTATCCACAGATTTAAAGGTTTTCCATTTTTTTAAATTTAACATCACGAGTTACAGAGCAAATTTTTGAAGCAATTAGCGCGGTTTCACGGACACTACGGCAGATTTTTTCTTCCGATTTCTTGTTTGATCGTACCGTTGACTCATTGATTTTATAATGTTTTGCCACTGAGGAGACACTTTCACCTTTAGAAATTTCGTCTAATAACTCAATTTTATTCGCTAGTGTCATCACCTTCTTTGATATTTTCACATTTCTCTTTTTATTCGTAGCCATATTTTTGTAGGGGTTAGAAAGAACTTGACCACAATAAAGTCACTTTCTTCCGTTAACGCACTCGAAAAAGTCTGTTTTACACTGCAAAACGGTAGAGTTATCATTTTTGTAAGCATATCAATTTATAAATTGATAAATTTATTCAATTTATAAACATATAAATTAAAATCAAACGACGAAACCTTCCATGACTAACACATACTGAACAAGGATTAGCGAGAAACATCCACGCTCGCGATTTTTTTCACCCCTCTACCCCCACCCACTGAGCGCTGTTTTGACCGGGAAATATAATTTTAGCCAGGCCCATGTTTTTTATGGCGGAAAATATTCACGGCGTTTTAAAATTCACATTTTTTTAGGTTTCATTTTATATTAAATCGGCGATCGCGAATACGCGAATACAGATACCGCGAATAGCGGGGGTTTACTGTATTAGGCTATACCGTTATGCTTGGAAGTTATAAGTTAATTATAATACAACACAATTATCCAACTAACGTCGGCCTAAGTGATTCGAACTTTAGAGCTACCTATTTACCACAATTGAAAATTTTGAATTCTCCTATCACTCACTCCATAACTATAATAATGGCGGCAAGATTCGTACGATACGAAGGTTCTACGTATATTAAGTAGTAACCTACAAAATCTCTAGCTAAATTAAAAAATAAAATCACGAGCGTGACTAGGACTATAAAGCTACTTATAGGGTACGATTTAATATGGCCATTAAGTCAATAAAACGGGAAAATTATTCAAAAACTTATCCGTTTCTCGGAGCTGAAAATTTTTTGACTAGCGCATGGATACTCTCGTCCCCGAATTAGAGTATGTAATAAATTATACTGTATTACAGAACGAATAAATAAATATTTTTCAGTTAATACATACTAATGAGAAAATATTCTATAAAGATAATCACAGAAGCGGGATCCATTTTGGATCAGTTTGGTCTAATGGATCAATTTTTTCCTGATAAAACTCTTAGTATGCAGCAGTTTACAAGATATGCATTAGGGAATTTTTTTTTTTTTTGTTCCAACTGCATTTTATTTACATATTGTGGGCGCACGCATACTATTTCTGACAATAAACTTCTCTACACTTATTAATGTACGCAGGACAAGTTTTTAGCATTCCGATCTCAATGCCATCACACACACCAATCAGGGAGAAGTGACCTTTTAAGACCTGTTTCTTATAAACATTCGATCCTTGTGTCATATTGAATAAGTATAAAACATGCATGCATGGGAGAGAATAGAATAAGCAAACTTGATGATTATATATCACGAAGCAAGCAAACAAAACAGCTGGGTTTCTTAATCTTCACTGATGCAAATATCTTTCGAACATTATAAAAATCACTGATTGAGAGGGGTATATGATACGAGGGTATTTGTCATAAAATTTTGAGGGTATACTGCATCAATCACCGGAAATCACATTCGTAGCGAACTTATTGTATTTATCAAGGCAGTATCGTTTTGAATTATCTAGCCTTGAAAGATATCAGAAACGCGGCAAAGTATCACCATCCTCCTTTTATACTGGCACAAAAGAATGGGTGGGAAGAGTGCAGCGCCAAGCATATCCCTTCAAAATGAACGAATGAGGTAGGGTCAAAGCGTAACCTTTACAGACCGCCTACTTAACCCGAAATAAACGGACAGAGCGGGAGTCCTGAATAGGGGCGATGACCACCCTTAGGCAAATAGTACTATCAATGAATGGGGGAACTATCGAAGCAGTGCACACTTATCCCCGAAGCAAGTCACTATGAAAGAGTGAATGAACGTGAACCCATAGTGATTTAATGAAGATACGCAAGTCTCGTGGTTTGCGCGATACAAGAGATCATGTTGATGTAAACTGTAATGGGAAAGGCAATGATAAAATACACTCTGCCAGAGAGTGTATTCTAGCACTGCATTTCCCATCCAAAATCTCCGAACTGATAAAGATAACTATAGGGAAGTTTATCTGCAGATATCTCGTAATAGCTACGGGATGTGTCGACACCTGTTGTCGGCACATTCCCATACCTGTGTGTTGCGACATATCAAGAACAGGTAAAAGTACAAAGAAGAAGAAGAAAAGGCATTATTGGACTTTGCTCTAGGCTTAATAACACAGGAAATAGCTGGCCACTCCACCAAATAGTTACCCAAATTACTCACTATTACTGTAAGGGTTAGACTCATTTAAATTCTTTTACCGAACGATCGATCGTTATAACCAGATGTTCTTCTATATCTTTATACTTAATAGACCTCTTGCATGACTCGTAATCATTAAGAAATTAGAGGTCAAAGGCTTTTATTCTAATGAATAGTTGCCAAGTTTCTGATCGAGCTCTTTGAAGTCGGTAAGGTTACGGAGTACGAGCTTGAAACTTCATAAGATGTTTAATCAATATGAAAAGAAAGCTGACTTGATAATTTGAACCTTCTTTATATCCAAGCTACGGTTTTCTACCTCTTTCTTTATCAGGTATATTCCCTTGGTCTAAAAATTTAGGCTCATGTACCTATTACTATCACTTCTTATTTTTAACATTATAAATGAAGTAATATACAGAGTGGTCCATTAGTAAGGAAACACGTTTGGTTGTAATTAATGCCAACACAATATACATAAACTTTAAAAAAATTACATAGAGTATATTAAATATGGCAGCCATTTTGGTCTTCACAAAATTGAAGTCTTTTGGCCACAGCGTGATACCCAGCGAGGCACAGTTCCTCAGAAATGCTCTCAAATTCTCTATTGACACTGAAGCTCCAGTGGAAACCCGTGATTATTACTAAATAAATACCTTATCTCCACAAAAAGTAATCACAATTAATAAATCACAAATAATAACACCAGGGAGCGCGGTGGCCCTTCAATGGAAAACGCTGTCCGTTCCACCGACCTGGGAAGGTTTCGTCTGACCTGCATTAAAAAAAAATAATAATAAATAATTCTGAATTTTGGATTGCATTAATGGAATGATTTGGTCTTTTAACAGTCTCAGGTAGCTTTCTCCTGCCATGGTTTCCTCAAAAGAAAAGAGATTCGAGAACGCCTCCTGTCCAAATTCCAGCGCAGGCTGTTAAGCCAGGAGCGTTTAAATCCTTGTTAAAGAATAAATGGGAGTTGTTAAGAGAGTAACAAACACAGTTATGGCGATTAACAGTTCCATTTAGTTTAACTGTGGCTTCATCAATCCACAAAACATTGTGAACGATATCTGGGTTTGCAACACTCATTGCCAAAAACCGTTCGTTAAATTCCAGTCTTCTATCAGGGTCGTCCTTATTTATACTTTGTAGTAACACGGGATGATAAACCTCGTATTTAAGTTCCTTTATGATTCTAATTTCAGTTTGTTTTAGGTATTTTAAGTTCGCAACTTCGTTTTCTTTGAGATTTTTTCGTATTCTTACAAGTTTAAAATTGTCAGATGTCATTGATAAAAGGCCTACCAGGTTTTGGTAGATTGTGCACTGTTCCCACTTCATCAAACTTCTTCACAGTTTGCTTTATGGTCTTTATTGTAACTGGTTAATGTCCAAAAACTTCTTGAATTGGCGAAGTGACCATTTTCGAAGCACACCTTTTGGCATCTCTCATATTGTGAAAATAAGTCACAGCTGGGTTGTCAATCCTTATACCTCTGGGTACCTACCCGCTCACTGATGAGAAGCCAAATATCTTTGAAACAGTGCTGTCTGAGTGGTAGTACTCAGCAGAAAACAAGTAACAGTAGTCTTCTCTAATGGAGAACCGTTACTTATTTTAAAAAAGTGATCTCTGGTAATATGAGACGTTATAATAATGATGCCAATGTACAAACTTCAGTTTGTCTAAAAATTTCAACTATGTAGCAACAATGCAAATGCTTTAACTAATATCACAGGGACCACTTTCTCAATTTGCGATTGTTTTTCATATATTTTGCCGGAATGGGTGGTTTTCCGTCTATTTTTACAGGGTGGTTTCATCTATTTTGCCAGAGGTCACTTTTTGCAATGACCAGAAGTAACCAGCTATCATGTTTGACATTCCACCTTCCTTCTGATAACTGTTTTCTATTTTCTTGATGTCCTGATAAAATATTTTTCATTGTTTTTCGTTGATATGACTAGGATTTTCGAAAAAGTAGGCCAAATGGGAATATGAAGTGAACCTCCAAGCACATATTATATTTTAATATTCTGAAATTTAGTCACCGTTTTCAAGAGGTCATTTTGAACTTTGGATTCTTCTTTCGCTACAAGAAGTTCTGAATAACATTTCTGAAGCCAGCGCATGCTTCTCAATTTTCAATCTGAAGCACTGTTCAGCCAAACTGTTCATTCAATGTTGATTCGTAATTTAAGATCCCACAAGAATCCTTTAACTTTCCTGTCGGCGAGGCGGTGAATGGAACTTTCTGCAAATGCACCTGAATTATTCGGCATCTTGATTAAATTCCCACGCAAACTGCTTCATCAAGAACAGTTTTAAAAGCGGCGGAGGTAACAGTCTTTTAATTCGTTGATTGTTTTGAATCGGTGCCGTGATAACCAAGGCCACGAGACATCAGTACTGTACAGTGTGTTTGTAAATTGCGTACATCATGTATTGCGCGTAATGGTCGGTTTATTTGCCTGCCTGTCTTGCCAGATGTCACTTTCGTCTGGTGGCCACAGTTTCTTTAATGCTAACTCCTCGCTCTGTGTCCCACTTGCATAAAAAAGCATACCATTTTCGGGATTGACTAAGTAGTACGTATAGAACTTTCAGGTCTTCACGTTCAGGATTTTCATGTTTCTTTCAAGTTAACAGAGCATATTAGTTACCATGTGAAGGAGAACATCTTTCAAACTTGTCTTAGAGGGGCTACTAAACACACTCCATTCACTATATATTAGGCCAACTTCAGTAGGCCAGTGGCGATTCCCAAAAAAAAAAAAAAAAAAAAAATACGGAACACATTTTATCTCACAGTTTCCGTATAAAGTAAATGATGTGTGCCAAGAGGAAGCAAATTCTTGGCTTGGGTGTGGAGGTACAAAAAAGATACGCGAAAATACGTAATGTAGAGGATATATACAGGTGTATAAAAAGTGTCATATTAGGGTCACCCCAGAATTAAATCATCTATCCGTGTGTAATGTCTATAAATTGCGATTGTTCTCTGGTTAATTTTCCTGCTTTGCCGAACGGAAACTCGAGTGTCGGGGGAGGAACCTTGCTATCATCACCTGAGACCGAGTAACTTAGCAACGGAGTGAACAAAGCCCATGAAGGTATTCGCGGACTGGTGCAAGATTTAATTCATTTAAGGGATCATTTAATTCGCGGACTGGTGCAAGATTTTGTTTACCGCTCGAACTTTTCGTAATTGCCGCTAGAGGCGCTCTCCCTGATCGTTATTGAGCAGACTCTCTGTACGCATGCCAATACTTGTCGAGCTAGTGTTGCGTGAAGAGAGTTTTTTTTAGTCGCGTGTCACTGACGATCGTTTTGAAGCAAGTATCATGAAGGACATACATATTGAACAGCGATATGTGATTCGTTATTGTGTCAGACGGGGATTAGATGCATCGGAAACAGTTAAAGAGATGGATGAAGCGTACGCTAATGAGCGGCTTGGTAGGACGGCCATATTCGGGTTTGAAGTGGTTTCTCCATTAAGACAATGCCAGGTCCCATTCCGCTAATAATGTGCAGGCAGTGTTCACTGCCGTAAGTACCCAGGTTCTGCCACATCCCTCTCATTCACTGGACTTAGTCCCGTGTGATTTCTTCCTGTTTCCAAGTCTGAAGAAAGCTCTGAAAGGAAAGCCTTTCGCGTCCAACACAACGATGCCACAACGGAAGCACTTCGCAGTCTTTCGAAAAAATGGCTTGCAAGAAGCATTTAATGCGTGGGTAGGACGGTGGCGAAAGTGTGTAAAGTTCAAGGGAGAGTATTTCGAGAAGGAGAAATCCACAGAAGATTCAGATGATGACAATTAAGATAAGATCAGTCTGTGGTCTGCGCAGTATGGGTATATGGGTATATATAATCAATTACGGATGACTCTATAATATAATGATTTGATTTGATTGCACCAGTTCGCGAATTAAATGACCACTCCTCGTAACTTGCGTCATTGACGGGATTCGAATCCGAGTCTTTTCTGCCCGGCATGGGGAAGGCGGTAATTATAATCGCCATTTTATACCACAGTGGTATCGTCACTGTCCTCGCCACACCGAGTGGAAAAGTCCCGGGTTCGAATCCCGTGGCTGAGTTAGTCGGTCTCAGGCGTAGATGGTAAGGTTTTTTCTCCCAGAAACTGGGGATTTTTTGTCCAGCAAAACAGGCAAATCGACCAGAGAACACACGCAATTTACAAACATAATACATATATGGGTATATATAATCAATTACGGTTGACCCTGTAATATAATAATTTGATTTGATTGCACCAGTTCGCGAATTAAATGACCACTCCTCGTAACTTGCGTCATTGACGGGATTCGAATCCGAGTCTTTTCCGCCCGGCATGGGGAAGGCGGTAATTATAATCGCCATTTTATATATGCACTGAAGTCTATGCCCGTTTGTACAAATAAATAAATAAATAAAAACACGAACTATTGCCGACCTGTCAGTGTTCCGTTACGTAAAATTAAATACAATAAAGCTAACTTAAAAACATATATACGGTATATATATATATATATATATATATTTTTTTTTTTTTTTTTTTTTTGTTCATTCTAAGTATTTCCTACGATTTTCCAGTTTCCCGGAGAGAGGTACGTGTCCCAGTTGATAAATACTGCCATACAGTATTCGAATCTGTTCATTCCTTTAAGTGGTATCTGAATTTTTTTTTTTTTTTTTTTTTTTTTTTTTTACACTCAAAGGGGAGAGTGCTTAGTTCGAAATCCTACGGAAAAATAATTTAACCGCTGCAAGGTGATCGACCGTGACCTTGTTGGGGTGGAGTTCCGCACTGATTCATTCAAGCTCTCTGTCTCTCTCTCTCTCTCTCTCTGTCTCTCTCTCTCTCTCTCTCTCTTGTAACTATAATTATGTTATTAAGAGTTAATTATAAGGTTCAGTCGTTTTATTTGAACTACAAAGGGCAGTTTAACATTTAAGCAGACTGGTTGCCTTTGTTATGGTCAGTTATTCCAAACGAAGAACGGAAAAACCTGAATCACTGAAGTCTATGACCTGACTGTTTATCTAGTATAAATTGTAGTCCAATTAAAACCCAACCAACCCACCACTGCTTAAAATACGATATGTATTAGAAATTAGAATTCGCAATCACTTATCTTGATTTAGAAGCGATCTTTTATGCGTTCATGCGTTCGTTGGAAATGCACTTATAACATCTGTGGCAACTCAGCTTCATAAGATCTCTCCTTCAAAAGCATATTTCCTGAGCATACTCCCACATTTCCTGAGAATATCAAAATATTCTCAGGAAATATGGGAGTGAGAAGTGACAACTGACGTACCCCAAAGCAGTGTTTTATCATATTTGTTGTTAACTTTGTTTACTGCCATTACTGCACTTCTGGTGAAAAATAGCCAACATCTTAAATAGCCATACCGTTCTACAAAGGAGATCGACAACTACCAATCTTCTTGATACCCTCTTCAGAATTCAGCACACTCTTAACAACAAATCACAGATTGACATCATATTCCTCGACATAAAATCGGCTTATGACAGAATACACCTCCCAGCTCTTTTTACCATTCTGAAACACTACTTCGGCCTGGCGGAAACCTTACTTCAAATTTTGAAGTCTATTTTACTTCCTAGACATCTGTCTGTGACCCACAATGACTTTCAAGTAACTATTGACGTCTCAAGAGGCATTCCACAAGGAAGTGTACTGTCAGCTATCCTGTTTGCGGCAGTTTTGGAGCCTTTCCTTGCTCAGAATCCGAACTTTGTTTCTTATGCCGACGATCTGAAGTTCTACGTGAGCTCAGATCATAATCATCAGATTCATGATATCAACCAACAAGCTTCTAGGCAGATATCGAGCTTGGAAAGTTATCTTGCCACAATAGGACTGCATCTGAGCCCTTCCAAATCAGCACAACTGACGATAACCAAGAAGAAAGCCAAAAATGATATCCAAATCTTTGTGAGTGGGGAACCGGTGCAAAAGGTGACCTCTCATACTGATCTTGGCCTCACCTGGGACGTTGGGCTCACATTTCAGCCTCACTTTGCCAGGATGAGGCAGAAGACGTACGCTGCTCTTTGGGCAGTGCGGCAAGAGCTCGTTGGTGTGCATCAGCCAGCGCTGCTTGTTCGGCACATCCTGAGGTGTATTACGCCGATTCCTCTCTATGCTTCAGAAATTTGGTCATCTGCCCCTGCCTCATACCTTCAGAAGTATCTTAGTTTAGAGTACTGGTTGCTTAGATGGATGAACAGGGTAGTAGGCCACCCCCTAACTATCTCCAGATCTATCCTACAAGCAAATCTAGGCACCACTCCCTGGAGACATATCATCATGACAAAAAATGTTCTCACGCTTGCACGGCTTATAACGAGGCGAATTGACGCTCCATCAGTATCCGCATTAATCTCTGGCCCGAAGAGGGCAAGAGGGAAGCACCCCGACTCCTGTCTCCCTCTACGTCTTACGCTGTCAAGCATTGATTCCCTGAGGAACATGTTTCCAGCCAATTGTCTTCGGATCTTCAATAAATTTAGGATCCACCCTGATAGGTTCTGTGAAGACAAGCCCTACAGGAAGGAAATCCTCAAGAACTGTTACCAGATTATGAACCTATAATACTCACCTGCTCCTGGACAGACCTTTATTTTTTTATTTATTATTATTTTTTTTTAACTTGCCTCTTTGTATATGACAAAGACTTTCTGTCTTCAAGTAATCATGTATATTACTGTATATTTTGTACATTTTTGTTTATTTAATCTGTAAAAGTCTCGGGTCGAGCACGAATGTACCCTTGTTTATTGTACATTGTGTTCCTCGCACCTTAGTCTGTATTCACACCCTTCTGGCACAGAGCCGTCCCGGGGTGACCCAAGGTTTTTTTGGGAAATAAACTGATTTTAATAATAATAATAATAATAATAATAATCTTCTAAGCTACGCTTGATGATTTAAAAATTCATCAGCACGACAGCATATCCACCACTTTTATATGGAGTGGAGATTAAGCATCCGGAGCCCACACAACAATGAAGCTACTTTCGCACGAATTTTGGTTTCTAAAATAGGAGAATTTCAAATAAAGGCATATGTTCCTCAATATGAGTGATGGAGAATCCCACCTCCTGAACTACGCTCGATCTCATCATGAATAACCACCCCGCTAAATATCATGGATCGATTCATACTATATCAGACGCTGCAGCTCGTCCAGAACCTTGATGCGGACTTCAAGTTCGCGGACGGCCGTATCTACAGGAAAAGCATATTAGAAACTATCCACACTATGCCTGAAGTTGCAGAAACATCAAACGAATGATTGACATCAACACCTTCATCACCAGATCTAAATAAAATCGTATTGCTCAACTTGCCACCTAGTCCAAACTCTGAATGTTGATTGTCGAAAAGAGTTTGTGCTAACTCCATTGTCTTTAAAAATGTTTTAATGATCTTTGAAATCTTGATACTTGGAGTCAGGGTGAGTGGAAGCTACCAAAAACTTCCTTAAGGTAAATAGAAGGGGAACTCTGTAACCGTTGTCAAATGACTTGCTTATTTCATGTTCTTTTTGTAATATTTTGGATAATACTGTATTTGTATAACGTTTACTATTTAAAAACATATCAGAATTTAACAATATTTTAACTGTAACTAGCGTAAACTCATTATATATCATATTCCAATTAACTTGTTAGACATTTTGTATTTCTTATATTCGACCTTACTGTCAATCTCTGGCTGGCCTTGATGCGCTAATAGCAACGTTAGTGTGTAAATATACTTTCAATAAATATGCGCTTTTCTTCTTACTTGCAGATTGCATGTTCCAATGCAAATTGTGCCAGTGTAAATAATTTATATGGACTGACTTGAAATAAGCTAACGACTATTCAAATTACAAGCACCAGCTGTTTGAAAATCGTGTTAACTGTCCGATTGGAACAAAATTTAGAGTAAGTTGGAGGGGAGGGACAGCTTAGACATGATGGGGGTATGTTCTATTTCAATCCACATCTTAAAACAAGGTGGCTTCAAATTATAATTATCACCCGTTTTGGAATGCTTTTGTTTACTGATCGATACTAGCTAAATTTTTTTTTTTACTAGCTAAATTTACAGTGCGTGATTGTCCTCGCGCGCGCGTTTGCGTGTGTGTCAGATGTTTTGAACAATTTTTTCTGCCCGTTTTCTTCAGCAAAACGAAAAAAATCAACCTCAGAATACAAGCAAATTTACAGAGCCTATATATTAACGCCTTATGGCTTCAAAGTAATTATATAAACACTATACTCACGTCTCCTAGCCTTAGTTGCCTTAGCACAAATTGTATAAATAACCCATCAGTGCAAGGGAGCAGGTCCAAGGTTTAGAACGAGGAATTTTTATGGGCATTTTTCACAACGTGTATTGTATGTAACTGTGTGTGTTCTTCGGTCGGTTTACTCTTTGCCGGGCGAAAACCCAAGTTTCGAGGGAAAAAACCATGAGAATTATCCTGAGACTAACTAAGCCAGCTACGTTATTAAAAAGCCCTCCCACATCACTCAATAATTTGTCCAGTTCTTCCTTGAATTTATTTAAGCTATCAACTTCCACAACACCAGATGGAAGAGTGTTCCAACAGTCAACCACCAACTGGCTGAAGGCAAATCTCCTCACTCTATCCTGCAACTAAAAGTAAAGTGCAGCCATTATCAACCCACTGCAGGATGGAAGCCTCCTCAACAATTCATGCTGAGGGAAATGGACCATAATCTGCCACGCTGGTCCAGTGCGGGTTGGCAGATCGACCGTATTGAGCAGTCAGGGACTTGAACCCCGGTCTACTCAAAGAGCGTATGCTACTGCACTCCCGCTCCTGCCCACTCGGCTACGGAGGCCTCCTCCTAATCATGCAACTATCCTACCTCAATTTGAATTTATTCCCCCTCATGTGAGTAGTTTGAGCAAGAAGAATGTCATCAGCATTGAGCTTGCTCAATCCATTCAAAGTCTGTTTTTTTTTTTTTTTTTCCCTATTAAAAAGTGTTTATAACTAAAACTGTTTCTTCTTGTGCGATCTAAATATCAAACACATGATCCGGAATGTTCATTAAATCAAATCGAAACATATTTGGAAAAAGAAGGCAATCACTTTTGACACAAATGAACTGAAACATATTTTAAATTTCTTGTGATGTTTTTTTCGTTTCACCAGACAGAATTTACAAACATAATTCACGCTATGCCATAAAAAAAACCAAAAATAACAATAAAATACAATAAATAAATAACATTATTTGGGATTCATTCGAATTCAGCCTTTGCACCTAGTAATGGTAATCATGTGATAAAGGGCCAGGCTCGAATCCCATTTCAACAAGAGTAAGTCTATCGATTTCCTTCAATCGTGACCGATTTAGTCAGAAGGCTGCTTGGTTGTTAATCTCTGACAATAAATTGACCACTGAATAACGAATGCAACTGACAGAAATAATATATTAACGCCTTATGGCTTCAGCTTCCTTGGTGCCCCTCTCTAAATAACACAACTCAAGCGTATAAGTGCAAGACGTCTATATTTCAGTGATAAATTTGGTCAATCCTAGTGTAAACTTAATACAGAAACTGCATTAGCTGAATTTCTCTGCCAGTTCTTTTGGAGTACATCATAAAACTGAACAGTTGCCTCTTACAGCAATTTAATGTTTGTTTGTTTTTTTCTTGCAAGGTAATGTA
The DNA here is from genome assembly GCF_048544385.1 of Mastigoproctus giganteus. NCBI lineage: Eukaryota > Metazoa > Arthropoda > Arachnida > Uropygi > Thelyphonidae > Mastigoproctus > Mastigoproctus giganteus. The sequence goes on along the minus strand of NC_143584.1, from coordinate 209,269,775 downwards.
AAACATTCTGAACCTATTATTAAAGTTGGTTTCTTATATATTCACTAAATAAGGTTTCAGAAAATCTAGAATGTTTTAGAATTGAAAATAATTGCAGCTCACAGCTCCCACCCATGGGTTTGCAGCAGACGTCCCATTACCCCACCAGCACAATCGTAAGTGGTAACAAAGCCGACAGGAAGGCCCCCTATTCTGTAGTCTGGATCACAGCCGATCAACTGCAGTGACAGCTACTAAAAAGCCAGTGGCAGGATGAAGAAATCTGCATTCCAGACGCGTTGCTTCTTGAGGATAATGACGATTAATGGGTGAGTGTCGGGCGCACGTGAGGAGGAATTCCGATGGTGTACCTGAATGATCTTGTCAGAATCAGTTTCTAGAAGTCATTGGCGTGCCGTGCACGTTTCTATTTATCGAAGCTTTTAATCTGGAACAAGTATTCAACTTTCCTCTGCCATTATTTAGACACCCATGTAACATCTCTTCGTAGCCTCCAGGACTGCTGGTAACGCCAGCACCTCCAGGAATTGCGTGGACATTCACCTCACTTCGTTCAAACAGATCAATCCTCTACACCCATTGACAGGGAGCCTGTTCGAAGCTGGACTCATTAATAATGCCATTTACTTTTATCTTTCAAGGATAAACGAGACGCCATTGGTGACCTTCCCTGCACACGGCCAATGTAAGAAAAAAAGAAGAAGAAAAAAAACAAAAAAAAACAAGAAAATCTTAATTGATAAGAAACCCCTTAGAAGTGAATGTGTTTCGAAAGAATATTTCGTTAATTTCGGTTATTTAGTTTGCAAACATACTGGCAGATGGCAGTGTTCTTTTCGGATGATATCTAACGTGTGGGCACAAATAACCACGAGGATCCATTGGGAAGTTTGTTGTGGAGGAATTGAGATGCTAATTTTTATAATGAAAGTGTGTCATGACTACGTGGGGGTTCATATCATTTCCGCATTATAGAGTACCACCAGGTGTTTTCCATTTGATACGCTACATAGAACAGTTTATTTTACGAAGAACATGGGCTTGGTGTAATGTCTATGTGGGTTGCTGCACCCACGTGTTTTTCTCTCCCATTGTTTTTCACATTATTTGATATTCTTAGTCTTCTAATATGGATCAGTCCCCCGTGACACTGAAATTTTGCGCCATTCTTGCTAGATAGCTAAATAACCCAGCAATAAATACTCTGAAGTGCAGGCAATATGTGTATGCCTTGTAACTTATCACATAATAACACCTTTGACCTCTAAGGAACTATTCAGTACAGTTCTTCGGATCATATAACGCCTACTGTGATCACATATGTTTTTTTTTTTGCATGCAACTGAATTCTACGGCATGCTTACTCGTATACTTGTCCTCTATAACAGAATGGTGGTTAGCCATTCTACTTTTCACTCGTTTGGAGAAGGTTGGGTTCGAATCCCGTTCGTAATTTTTAAAGATCTATTCAATTGGGCTGTGGTTAGCCGATCCCAAAAGAAAGTAATAGGAATTTTCATCTCGCACATCGGCCAGTGAACGCACTACGAGCTGATGAGCCAAAATTCTTCTGAACAACCAATCACTACACTACTTATAACTGATTACTGAGAAAGGAATCCCGAGCGCGAGCGCACACACACACACACACACACACACACACACACACACACACACACACACACACACACACACACACACAAATAAAAATATAATAATAAAATAAAATAAAATAATAAAAAAAATAAATACATAGCAATCTATCCCATTTAAAAACGTCGATAAAATATGTGAGAATATGTCTGCCATGAAGAATCTAGTTACAAAAAAAGACGACACTGGTAGCTGTTATATATGTGTTATATATACTGCCTTGCCAAAATATTAGAAATCCTACTTCTTTATTTGCATTGGCACAGCGCAATAAATAATACACATATACATATTCAAATTAGAGAATCAAACAATACGGTTCCACGTCTACCTCCATGCCTTTAATACTGTTAGTATAGTCAACAAAACGTGACGAGATGGGAAAGCATAATACTCGTATGATCGAATTCCAAAAAGGATTTATTCATGCGTAGAAAGCTGGGACTATAATAGCAAGGGTTATGGAAATTACAGGATCGTGCAATGCTGCGATATCCTGAATTTATAAAAGGTCGGAAGATAGGGAATCCACTTTCAGAAGAATTCTGGCAAAAATGAAAATACTAGGAGAGGAACAACGGATAAAATTCATAAGCGTTACTGTGTTCGATTTTCGATCACTGGGGTCATTCTGCTCCGACTGAAGACAGACAAAGTACTCGCACTAAGGCTTATATACTAGGCGTCGATCTGCACTAGGGGTAGAACGATCCTTATGATCGAACTTCTTGCTTCTTGCCCTAATGGTAGCCGAGCATTCTGGTCTCTTGCTAAAGCTATTAACCGCAACTTTTGCCCATCTCTGCTCCCACTTCTATCAAAACCAGTTGGTTCTGTTGTCACTTCAGCCAAGAATAAAGCTGACCTGCTAGCATCCCATTTTTCTTCCAACTCCTGTATCAATGATCTTGGTAAAACACCTCCCACCATTCCCACCTCACACCACGTTCCATTCAATGCTTCCTGTGGTCTTTGTCAAAAGGATGTCAGAAGGATTTTGACGAATCTTGATGCTAAGAAAGCTCCAGGTCCCGATGGTAGTTCTCCATTTGTTCTCAAAACCTGTGCTCCAGAACTTACTCTTGTTCTTTGCCACCTTTTTTCATTTTCTTATTCCAAAGGGTTTTTCCTTCTGCTTGGAAATTTGCTCATATCCAGCCAGTTCCTAAAAAGGGTGACAAATCCCTCCCATCAAATTATCGTCCCATTGCAATTACTTCTATTCTTTCTAAAGTAATGGAGAACTCAATTAACCGCCGACTCTTAAACTACCTAGAAACCCTCCGTCTGATCAATGATCGCCAGTATGGATTCCGTCAGTATCGATCCACTGGTGATAGTCTGGCTTATGTTACCCATTTATGGACAAATTCAATGGAAAAGTTCGGGGAAACACAAGCAGTTGCTCTTTATCTCAAAGGCTTTCGATCGTGTTTGGCATAAAGGTCTCCTAAACAAGCTTCCATCTTATGATTTGCCAACTGTTTTTTGCAATTCGTTATCCAGTTTTCTCTCTGATCGCTCACTGAGGGTGATGGTAGATGGCTCTCTGTCTTCTAACTTTTCCACTAATGCTGGTGTCCCCCAAAGTTCAGTTCTTTCTCCCACTCTTTTCCTCTTGTATATTAATGACCTTCTTCCATTGACTGGAAATCCTATACACAGTTTTGCCGATGATAGCACGTTGCATTCCACTTTCCATTTTGAGAAACCTTGCCTTGCTCAATCAGCTTCAATTTCTCGAATATTCGCTACCAATTCCTTAAATGCCGATCTCCATGTAATTCTCCAGTGGGGCAAAGACAACTTAGTTGATTTCAATCCTTCTAAAACTCAGTCTTGTCTTATATCTCGCAAAAAGAATTCTTTTGCTTCTATGCTTATCTTTGGTGACACTCTGATTTCTTGGTAAGATGATATATCTCTTTTGAGGATAACGCTGACTTCTAATCTCTCTTGCCACAAGCTCATTACAAATATTGCTTCTTCTGCACCTAAAAAACTTGGTTTTCTCTTTCGCTCTCGGCGTTACTTTTCTTCCAAACAGCTGCTCACTCTGTATAAATCGCAAATCCGCCCTACCATGGAAATTTGTTCCCACAACTGGCGTGGTGCCCCCAAAACCTCTCTCAGGCTTCTTGATTACATTCAGAAGAGGGCAGTTAGGTTAATTAATGATTCATCGCTAACAGAGTCTCTCCACTCTCTGTCTCATAGGCGTACTGTTTCTGCTGCATGCCTTTTTTACAGATACTTCCATGGGCACTGTTCTTCTGAATTAGCTTCTATAATTCCCGCTCTCTCTTTCAAAACAGTCCGAACACGTGCCGCCACCAGCCAACATCCATTTACTGTCCAACTTCAAACCCACAGAACCAACTTTTCATCTTCCTCGTTTAGTCATTCAAATGCCGTTTTCTGGAACAAACTTCCTTCATACGTATTTCCTGAAAAATACAGTCTGCAGAAGTTCAAGTCTAATGTCAACAAATAACTTCTTTCGTCTTCTCAACCTACAACCCAAGCACGGTACTAAGTACTACAGGTTCTAATACCTCTCGTGTTTTGGGCTGTCATAAAAAAAAAAAAATCTAATGCGGTAAAGCATATGAACTTTGTTCGATTTCAATTACGTTGAAAATATCCTCTAATCCTATACTAAGGAAATTGCGTAGGGCAAATGTAGCCCAGTTCTAGAAGTTAACGGAGCTCATAATGGTCGTTGTGTTTAAATGGAAGTTTTGTTTCCAATATCGCTTGGCTGTTCACTTAAACAAAATATATTATTCACAGTTCGACATACGTTTGCTAACAGAGGAGCCCTTCAGCTGATGAGAAGCCAGCAAGTTTCAAAACAGCTGTCCTAGGGATGTCCAGATTTTTAAATATATTGCAGTACGTACTCTGGTGAATCTGCTATATATTTATAACAAGCAACCTTAGGCAGAACTGTGGATAACAGTGTTTGTAAGTTGACAACAAGGACATACCGCCCTCCTGGATAACATAGTTGGTATAATTACCTTCCTCCCCACACCGGGTGGAAAAGACCTCAGTTCGAATCCCGTCAATGACGCGAGGAATTTTTATGGGCCTTTTTCACAAAGTGGCAGAATTAGTCGGTCTCAGGCAATGGTAGCATGGTTTTCTGCTAAAAACTCGGGATTTTCGTCCAGCAAACAGCAAAGCGACCAGAGAACACAAGCAATTTACAGACATATTATATACGGCGCAGTATGGCCTAAGTTGCTGATGCGCCTAAAACTGTACAACAACAACGCCATAATTTCGCGCCGAGTAATCGACTTCGCCTATAGTGGTAGAGAATGACCCCGTGATTGAAAGTCGAACGCAAACGTATGAATTTTATTTCAACTTCTGTGTTGAAAGACCACTCCCCCTTCCACTCCCTGCAGTCCTATAGTATTAGGGACAACAGAACATGACGGTGAATTAGAATCACCAATCTATGTCGAGCAACTGAGGGCGCTTTCAATCTAGATCAAGATCAACCCATATATGCTGGAACAGCGCGCAGGGAAAATAAATCTGAGGTTAGTAACTGTCACTATATCCGTAAACCGTTTGTATCAGCTGAGAATCGAAAACCAACTCCAATGATGTTTGAAGGCAGAAGATTGAACTGCAGAGAACTGGAAATGGCTATTGCGTTCTGATAAAACTCCGATTTATTCTTCTGTACCAGCGAGAGTAGTGTGTGGGAGGGGGCGGAAACAACTGCTTGAGATGACGGATCCATCATATGTCTCCTCTACCATATACGCTGCAGATGGTGGAACTAATTGTTCCTCCATCTGCAGCTTGAATGTTCTCAAGACACGGATTGGGTCCATTGATATGGCTGATAGGACAGGAAAAGGCTACCGCAGATTTAAGAAATGTTTCACCCTGCAGTGTTTCAGTTTTAAATTACCATTTTTCAAAATGCTATTGCCACTGTTATTCTAGGGAATGGTTTAAGGAACGTGACGCCGAATTCTGTCACCTTTCGTGGTCCTGGTAGGTAGTCTTTACACATAAAAACTCCACTGAAAATCCGTAGAAGATCGTACACAGGTGTGGAGCCAGCTACCCTCATCACTAAAAGAATTAGGGAAGTATACTGTAACAATAGCTTAAAAATTACACCAGATCCCTCTCGGACGCTAGATGAATCCAGGCGACGTCGAATTCAAACTGCAATTTAGGTAGCTTGAATTAGTCGAAAAAGAATTGGTGTTGTTTCACACCTTTTAGAAAAGAGGTGGGTCTGAATCCCGTCTCGAATGAAGTACTTTTATGGGCCTTTTCTTTGGTCTAGTTGATTTTTATTCCAGAAACTCAGCTGAATTGATTTTTATTCCAGAAATCAGCAGAAACAGACAAACCGACCAAATAATACACGAAATTTTCAGATCCTTCATGGTCTCAATTACCTCGTCACAAATTCAAGAACAACCAGTTAGCGCTACTGAACTGAGTGCAAAAACAGCACAACACACTTTGCATCAATTGTAGAATAGAGAATGTAGAATTTGCACGTCAGAAACCGGTATTAAGTTCGGCAAATTATAAAAATATAAACGTCGGGAAATCCATTCAGTCCAATTAGGAACGCATCCTAAACAGGAAATATCATTTGTCCCAAAGTCACTTTCCAGGATCGCTTATTAGAGTGATATCCTGCAAAATCTGAGGACCATAAAAAATACAGATTTTCCATGAGCGGTGCTAATATCTGATATAAGGAGATATTACTGAAGCTGAACCGTCGATTAGATGGGAGAGGCAGAAACGTTTCTAACTGATGGTAAAGTATCGTACTAAGTTTTCTTGTTTTAATAGAAGAAAGACTTGCAATTCATCATAATCAACATTTCTCCATTCATTATTAATAGACTAAGGCCAGTCTAGGCGTATGCGACATATCTATTTGTTGTTGATCGCAGTCAGTATACTCTAAAGGAATATTTGTTATCGTCTCTCCATCATGTCTGTCTGTCTGTCATACTTCCATTTATCGTATATTGTCCCCTAACCAGTTTAGTCCATCGGCTATCATTCTGTTCTGCTATGTATCCAACATTGGTGTTTATTTTCATTTTTTAGCTGCCATTATCAGCATCATTTTTCTTGTTGGAGATATTCATTCATTATCATGCAGATTAATTCGTAATTCTCTTCGTTTCGTCAAAAAGTCTTTGCATTCAACAGTTCTAAATCTTTTCAATCCAATTATTTATTGTTTTATCTCGCGAAAAACTCGAGTATTTCATCATTATAAAAAAAAGACAAACCAACCGCATAATATACGTAATTTACAGACACGACATACTCCGTATTGACTCTTTATGAGCTTGGTTTCTTTGAAGCTTATTCTAAACAACCCAACCCAGGAACGGACCGGCCATTTTTTTCATTTCCCGAGGTGGTAACCATGAAAACGGAAATTAGCTTCAATTCTCTTTTATAATATACATCGAAAATTTAAGTCTGCGTGTTCTTTAATTGTGCTTAGGGAAGGAAGAAGATGCTTCAATGCCCAATGACCCGACTAGTCCGCGCCTGACCTTACTTAACTGTAAGGTAAGCAGACCAAATTTTAAAATATAAAATATTACAATATACAGACACAGTACATTGATACGTTTGCTCTAAGATAAAACTCAGCTAAACCTATTCGTAGTGGACTGATTTCACCACTCATTTACGTCAGTTTTGCGACTTCCCTATATTTGCACATGGTACTACAGTTCCCCCCTTTGTTTCTTGCGGAAACAAAAGAGTGTGTCATCAATGACGTCCATAGTAGTAGTATAAAATTAGAACGAGTGGAGAGCAGAGTAATAGCAATATTTGTGCAATCTCTGCATTTTCCTTTGTTGTCATTAGTGCATTCATATTTTGACTGCAACATGATGAATTCTTATATGCAATACTGGTCTTTCATTTACTTTCTTTGTGGGGTAAGTTACTTTTTATTTTATTTTCCTATAATTCTGCAAATCACCATGTTGTGAAAAGGGAAAGGAGGACAGGTTTATTATGAACTGTAGTTCCTTTTCAGCGTTATATATGGTTGATCAAAAAAGTCTAACTTTGTATTTGAAATTGCTGCGTCTGCCGAGTTGCGAATTGTCGCAACATGTTCGGTGACTCATCCAGACATAGCAAAGCATGGATCATCCGTTCATCCTCAGCCAGCATGAATTAAAGTGCTTTGACCAGAAGGTGTTTTATGTGTTTCATCGCATTTTAAAATGAGCAATTTTACTGAGCTGCGAATTTGTATCAAAATTTGTTTAAATCAGGGAAAAGTGCAACAGGAACACACAAAAACGTTAAAAACAGTTTTCGGAGACGATGCACACTGCATGCGCATTAGATGACTTTTCAGTGGTTCCGCAAACTTTAACGAAGGCCTTGTCCATCGAAGCTCGTTCAACTTCAAAAAGCAGTGATTCAATCGCTCGTGCTCGTGGTCTGATCAGGAGTGAACGACGTTTAACTACTCGCGAAGTTGCTAATGAAATCGCTATTTATTATGGAAAATGTCAATAAATTTTAACACAATATTTGGGAATGCGACATGTTTCGGTAAAGTTTGTGCCTGGCATCATCACTCATAATCACAGAGGATGACGACAAGTCAAGATCTTTCTTTGTTAATATGCTATGCTAACCCACAATTTGTTTCTTCCATTATTACTGCTGACGAATGGTGGATGTAGGACTATAGCTCAGAACAAGGCCCAGCCCTCTCAATGGGTCCTCGCGGTAGCACGGTTGGCAGAATCACCGTCCTTTCCACACCGGGTGGAAAAGACTTCCGTTCAAATCCCGTCGATGATGTGAGGAATTTTTATGGACCTTTTCCACAACATAGCTGAGTTAGTTGGTCTCAGGCAGGCAAGGCAGCATGGCTTTTTCTCCCGGAAACTCGGGTTTTTTCATCCAGCAAAGCGGCAAATTGACCACAGAATACACGCAAATCACAGACCTAATATATATCCGTAGAACTATTTTTATTCTTCCTTGTTCAATTTTTTGACCATATGGGACAATATAGCTTAAGTCGCTGATGCGCCTAAAATCCTACTAGAACAAACCTCCCAATGGAAGACTCAATGTTCCCCAAGGACCAAAAAAGCGAGACAATCTCAACTAAATATGAAGATCATGCTTACCATTTTTTTTTAACTCGCAAGGAATTCACTATGAATTTGTCCCATATGGTCAAAAATTGAACAAGGAAGAATAAAAATAGTTATACGGATATTACATTACACAATGCGATATTGAAGAAAACGGTCGGAAAAGTGGGTTTCGTGGAATTGATCCTTCATCCGCCATGCTTTTGGGATTTAATTCCCTGTTTTCCTCCTTTCTCCTCAAGTTTGAATTCTCATCTAGAGGTCAGATTTGCAACGATTGAGGAAATTATTCAGAATGCGACAATTAGCAACTATTAGCAATTCCAAAAGCAGCATATCAGGAATGGTTCCAGAAGTTGTAGAACGAACCATTGGAATGGTTATACAGTGCCAAGGAGACTACATTGAATGAGATCCATCTGAACAGAATGTAAACTTCATCATTTCTTCAATATTAATGTTTCACACAATTGTGAGTACTAAAATTCTTTAAAACTGGTTAAGATATCTTTCGAAGTTTCAATTTCTTAAAAATATTTCCAACAGTCTGTGCAGCTCTACAAATTTAAAAAATGGATGCCACTCTGTAATCCTATAATTCAGCCATTTTTATCAAACTTCGAGGAGCAAAGCAGTGCTTTTATACCTCTTTTTAATCCATAGTACTGTTGATAAACAAAAACAACAAAAAAAAACCCTTACATTCCCATTTGAAATTTTAAATATTTAATTTTTATTTAAATAAAATATTTAATTTTAATAATCAATTTTATTTATTATATGAGCATGTACAGCCTGCTTATTGGAAAGGAGTACATCGTCACCTTCACAGCAAGTTGGCTTGGTTAAATTTAGAAGATGGGTAAATGTAAATACCTCAGTTGTTTTTTAATAGTTGCCAACTCTTGTGGTTCTGGCCAAATCATATTGTATAGTAACCTTATGTAATACAATAACTCTAAGGATCGTTTAACACGAACAAATTTTATTTCAAAGAAATGAAATCGTACGGCAGTATTTTTGGGAGTTTTCAAATGAACTCTGACGCCACCGTTGCAGCAGTCGTTTCATGTCACTCAGTGTAGTAACCAGGTTTTTCCTTGAGGGGGAGCAAAGATGACAAAATAGGCGCTTTTACTGTCTGTTTGTAATATGTTCTTTTTCCCTGTCAAGAAATTGTGCACCCTTCCACTTAAGGGAAAAATCTTGCAGGGGGAGCAAATGCTCCCCCTGCAAATCCCCTAGGTACGCTACTGATATTACTGGATAATAGAAAATATAAACAGAAATTAGCGACTCCGGTATTATGCTGCTACTAGGAGAGGGGAGTGTAGTGACTGACCCCTGAGTCGGCAATGAACCTGCATATGGATAGAAGACTACCTAACTTTTGAGGCTTAATTTTTGAGGCTTCAAGTTAGCACGAACTCAGAGAACAAATTCATTTTAAGTGGTGTCAACCATTTGGATGCAGTTTTCTCCAAAGACGAGACCTGGTTCTATCTGAGTGGATATGCTAATAGCCAAAACCTATACATTTATCACGAAACGCCATTACAATGAAAAAAATTGGGCTACGGTGTTCCTATGGTACTCTTTTCTTCAGCCCTTGGGGTAGCACAGTTGGTACGATCACCGACTTCCCCACACAGGGTGGAATAGACCTGAGTTCGAGTTCTGTCGATGATGGGAGGAATTTTTATGAGCCTTTTTCACAACGCGGCTGAGTTAGGCGGTCCCAGACGAGAGCACCATGATTTTTCCTCCCAGAAACTCGGGTTTTTCGTCTATCAAATAGAAAATCTATCACAGAACAAACGCAATTTACAGACAATATACACAGAGCAATATGACCTTGGTCGCTGATGCTGCTAAAACCCTAGAACAACAACCTCTTTTCTTCACTGAAATTCTAATAGTAGCGCGTTTGGAACTTATTGCACAGTTCATTTGATTGATGAAAAATGATTAAAGATTGCTGGTTACCCCAAGATGGCAACAACTTGTACTGCAAATCCAAAAATAACAATGTTAGATTATCATTATTGTTTCTACCATCAAAAAAGTCTCCAACAATGTTGGAAGATTTTTTTAGTGATAGCCCATTATCCAAGAATTTGTGGCCACTAATAACGTCGGACTTTATCTTCATTGGGTTTTTTAACTTCGGTATTATTTGAAACAGAATCTCTATGCAAAGAACCCTTACAAATTAAATAAATCTTTATTGTACAACTTACAGCATGAATAGATAGTGGAGAGACAAAGTCTTGGAAAGCTTAAAAACTTTCGAAGGCTTATTAAAATTCACATTTAATTTCAATAAAAATTAAATGTGAATTTTTGGTTGATTTGTTAATTTGACTTCAATAATACCAAACGATATTATATATCGTTTGGAAAATCAGAGTATAGGAAACAATTAACAGTTCAATCTATTTTAAATAATTTTTAATTATTACTGAAACTTGAGGGTAGGGTTGGGGAGGATGTAAAGGTCTGATTTCCGGACGGCACTGGCGACAACGATACAGTCATGCCGGTAATATCTGTCGCAGGACGCTGTGTCCATCTTTGTCTTTCTGAACAAAGCTTTATTGACGTCACCAGTGGTATAAGTCATCTCTTCACAATGTAGAATTGCAGTAAGAAACGCAATGCGGCTATATTTGTGGTCTTTGTGTATCAGACTTTCATTGAGAAACTGCAGACGTTAAATGTCACTGTACAAAAATAAGGTTGTGTATCCGTAATGCGAAAAAAAAAAAAAAAACTGCTCTGCACAGATTTCTCAGTAGTATTTACATTTATGCAAATCATGTGATTTGAACACGTTTGTCATTTTGAATTTTTTTTTCTGAAATTTATAAAAGAATATATCTAGAATTCTACAGAACTCCATGTGGAACGGGCCAAAATAAAATCATATGCCTATTCTTTATGAATTCGTCAAAAATGGACAAAAATATTGCAGTCCCGTAATGCCTGAAAAACGGATGCATAAATGTCTCGCAGTTTTGTCACTCACTGCGCTGACATGCTTCAAAGCTTATTAGCACCATCGCGTTGGAAGGCAGGTAACTTTTTCAAGCAGAGAGGCACCAGGATGTCGTGTCGTGAACATTCCCCTCTTTATTCATGGCATATTTGGAAGGCTTAAAAGCATTTTTATCATAAGTTACTGATAGCTATCACAGTGACTGCGATGGTGTTCTCTCTCACAAGGTGTGGAAAAGGCCCGAGGTCCGATTCTCATCTGAGGAACTTTTATGGGCTGAATAAATCGTTCTCGGGTGGGGGCTGAATGGTTTTTCTCCGATTGAAACTTGGGTTTTTCATCTTATAAACCACTGGGCTAGAGAACGCATGCAAGCTGCACACGCGTTTACTAGTTCAAGGCCGTTGGGGTCAAGGGGTTCAAGCCCGTGACTACTGAATACGGTGCTGTTTCTTGTATTCTGTCTATCTTGTGAACTCCTCTGACCGTTTGGTCGTCCCGGAGTATAAACAGAAAATTTATTTATTTATTTATTTATTTTAGTATCTGATAGCCTAAGAAACCCAATAATAATAAAAATAAAAATAATCGCCCTCCTGAAATATTTTGGTCCCATTCATTAAAAATGACATTTTTTCTTAACATTTATACTTAATAAAATGCACTTTCAAATTAATAAGTGAAGGAAAAGAATAAGAATAAACAATTTTAATTACATATTTTATTAAAATTAGTGAGAAATCTGATTATGCAAATCATCAGCTATTTTCAAATAATCAAGTTTATAATTACTTACACCTGAACGCAAACAGTCGTCTAGATCAAGGGTGGGCAACCTTTATAAATGGCGGGTCAAATAAAATGTCTATGAGGTACAGGCGGGACAAATATTTTTTTAGTTTCCAAGATTTTTAGGATTATTGAAATGGTGTATAATGAAAAAATTGTCATAAACAGATTTATGTTATTTATTGTAATATTTATATATACACGTACATATAATTAATTTTATTAATAAGTAAAACGAAAATACAAATACTATATATAATTACAAAAATACAATTATAAAATTTGAAAACGACTGCGAGCCGGATTACGCACGTTCGAGGGCCGGAGGTTGTCACCCCTGGTCTAAATGAATAGTGGTCAAATGACCACCTGTTAGTAAAACCATCTTGCACAAACATGTGAAGGAAGATTTTCACACATTTCAGTGTACGGTACGTCCACCAACCTGACAATTTCAAACATTTGGTTTCCCTTCTTTTCGAAAAACTTTATTGGTCCCTTTTCTTCTTTTTTTTTTTTTTTTATTATTATGTTATTATGTCAAGCAAAAATGTTTGCTCATTTGAGCATGAAGCTAATAATAATTTCGAATTAAGAATTATAGTGGTTTTCGAATTAACGAAGTATTTATATTTTGCACGAAATTGGTATTTTCCGTCTGAAAATATTTTAAAATCCAAATCGCGCCTAATTTAGAAATATCGGGACACGAATTAAGATTTTATTGTATTTACTACGCTTTCACTTTTAATAAAACATTAAAACATTTTCCGAATGAAATATATTAAAGAAAGCGATTTAAAATTACTTTGGGATCGACCAGTTGGTCTCACTTGCCTATGTTTAACCTTTGATTTATAAGAACTTCTGAGAACCCACCAGGAAAAGAACTTTAACAACTAAATAAAATAAATACAGCATAGTAGTGGCAGTGATGCAAAAAAGCAAACGTATGCAGCATCATGAAAAAAAAAAAAAAAAAAAAACCACTTGTCATATTACTTGTCCACCCGTTCCAATAGTTTGTCTAGTTCTTCCTTGAATTTATTCAAACTACCCACTTCTACAACACCAGATGGAAGTTTGTTCCAACAATCAACCACCCTCTGACTGAAGGAAAACCTCCGCACATCTATCCTGCAACCATCCTTCCTCAATTTCAATTTATGTTTCCAATGGTGTGTAGTCTGAGCAAGGGAAAGAATGCCACAAGAACTGAGGGTGTTCAATCCATTCATAGCCTCAAACGCCTCCATGAGATCACCTCGCAGGTGCCTAGTCTCCAGACACTGCAATTTGCACAACTGAAGCCTTTCTTGGTAAGACCACCCTTTTGTTTCCTTTACCAATCTGGTTTCGCTTCTTTGCACCCGTTACACCAAATCTATATCCTTCCTAAAACGAGGCCTCCAGACCTATTGCAGCACTCAAAATGCTTGTACAATTGGGTTAATCACCTTCTTATCCTTGCTGCAGAATTCCTGAACATCATCTACAAAACCTCATGAGCTTTTCTGGCAGCCTATATACAATGATCAGCGAGCTTAATGTCTGAATAATTATCCCCAAGCCATTTTTCTTCTCCACCACCTTGGGTGTAGTACCACCTAATTGGTATGTTATTCTGGGATGTTACCCATATGAATTACCTTGCATTTGTCAACGTTAAACTTCAACTGCCACTTCTGACCCAATCTGCCCATGTTTAGTAGATCTTTCTGCAGTAGCATAATCTGATTATTGTCATTAACAACTTTGCCAACCTTTGTGTCATCTGCCGTTAAACTTCAACTGCCACTTCTGACCCAATCTGCCCATGTTTAGTAGATCTTTCTGCAGTAGCATAATCTGATTATTGTCATTAACAACTTTGCCAACCTTTGTGTCATCTGCAAGCTTAGACAACAAGCTTGATATACTTTCATCCGTATCGTTAATAAACACAGAAAACAACAATGGACCCAACACCGAACCCAGTCGATTTTCACTAATAACACTAGTCCAAGAAGAGCAGTGTCCATTGATAAATACTCTTGTCTTCTCTCACTCAACCATTCCCTTATCCATAGCAATAAAACTTGCCCTTCAATATGTGGCGCCTCCGTAGCCAGGTGGGCAGAAGCAGCAGTGCGTAGCATCTTGATGTAGACCGCGGTTCAAGCCGTGACCACCAAATACGAAGGATGCGGAAAGGTCAGGGAATGACCACCGCATATCCCCCGGAGCAATATGGCCTTAGTTGCTAATGCTCCTAAAAACCAAATAACAAACAATTAATGTAATTTGAAAATGTATAAATGCCATTTTAATGTTAAAACTATATACCTGTTGTTTGTTTTCGAGTTTTTAAGCTTCTAGGGATTTTTTTTTTGCTATAATCACATCCAGTGTAAATGAGAAAAAATGGATGGGAGGAACAGAGGATGATAGCCAATGAGAAGTTACAGAATTCAAATGGTGCGATCCTAAGCCTGTAATATATTGCCCTGTAATAATTCAGGGCAATATAATTAAAATATAAGCATTTTGTAGTACAACAAGATATTAAAAATTCATACAGAATTTAATTAAAACTTCCAGAATGTGTTGGAAATGTTCATCATGTTCGTTAATATGTATTCATTCTTTCTAGTGTGCTTGAAACAGCTTTAAGAAAAGGGGTTCTTAAACTGTGGGTTGCAACCTCCGGAGGGGCAGCCAAAAAGATTCTAGAGATCGCAGAAAACATATGATAAACGTGATTAAATTAAATATTTATTTTTTATAGAACTATTGAAATTATTATACACCAGTGTTTCTTAAACGGTGGGTCGCAATCCCCCTGGGGGTCGCGAAAAAGAATCTGGGGTCACTAATAATTTCGTCTTATGAAAAGAGGTCGCGGATAAAAAAAGTGTTTAAGAAGTCTTACAAAGAAGTTGATAAGTAAGCTAAAACTGAACTTGACAATTATTTCTTTTGTTCCCTTAAAAGTAGTTCCCCTGATCAACTCTATATAAGCCCTATGTGAAATCATTCTCTACCGCTACAGTTGGAAGCATTTCTGGAACTTGCCTCATGTACGCTGCTGGATTTCATCAAAGACCAAAATATGACACTTTCTGCGAAGTTTTTGATACTTGAGAACAGAATGAAGTCAGGTAAAGCCAAATCGGGAGAGAAAGGTGGATGTTCCACCCGAAGCATCTAGTTTTCCACAGAAATTGTTGCATCAACATCTGGGCTCACTGTGAAACAAAGCTTGTTGTATTCCTTGACATTCAGAAATGATCTGGCACAGTAACGTTCCAAAATAAACACATGTTCTTCTTTAGAAACAAATCATACTATGTATTACACTAATAAATGTTGTACTGCTTTTCAGATGCCACTACTGTAACAATGAAACTGCCTTCTGCCACCCGTCTAAAAATATCTCGCTCCACATCCGCGGACATCACGTACTCTGTAGCCATAGCCACCTTAATGCACATCGTTGATTGATAAATGGATAACCTGTTATAGACCTCAAAATGCCGAATGCCCATGAAACAGAACGATAGTATAATTTATGGTAGAGTTAGATAATCTTCTGAAATGCGTTTATGTGATAAAAAGAATTATTACAATACATGAACACAAGGGTCTGACAATAATTACATTTTTTGTACCATCAAGCACAACGTTGGCCCAACAAGCGCCATCTGACAACACATGTCAGATGTCACTTGTAGGAATTCGTGACTGTATTTGTAAGCAGTATTGTCTAACTAGGAGACATTCTGGATTCAACTTATTCTGTGGGAGCAATAAGTGTTTCAGTGAAACACTGCTTCAATGAAAAAACTTTCAAAAATGTGGATGATAAATTAAATTGTTGAGAACAGGGAATCAGCGTTAAATTTTTAGTAAAATTGGAGAAAAAGTATCAAAGATATTTAGAAAACGTTTCGAATTTATGGAGATGTCTAAATCTGTTCTCTAAATCCGTACCGTAGGGCACATCATCTAAATGGAAAGACAGGAAGACATCATCTTCAGATGATGGACGATCCGGCCGCTGGCATCTTCAAGGGTTGATTGAAATGAGAAAGCTGTTCCAATCTCATTTTTCAATATTAAAGGAGTTGGCCACTACGAACTTGTTCCTCCACAACAAGAAATCAATCAAGTTCTACAGCGTTTATGGCCAACATGCTCTAAAAAAGGGCCGAATATTTAGCTGAAAAAGTGCATTTTGCATTATTAGTATTAGTAATGGCCGCATGGTGCAAGAAAGCCTATGGCTTTCTTGCACCATGCGGCCTGGTTACTTTGTCAGGTTACTTTGTCACTTAGTCTGGTTACTTTGTCAGCCTGGAAATTCTGTTCACAATCAGTCTGCTGGAATAAAAAAGTCCTCTAGATAAAAGTGCTGATATTGTAAGATGCTATCGCTGCACCAGCCAAAAAAAAAAAAAAATCTGATAAAAACAAAAAATAATAAATAAATAATAATAATTAATAAAAAAAAAAGGAAATTATGTCAATGTGCATCCCACCAAACTTTTTTTCAATGAAGCAATTTTTGTCCAATTGAAGAAGGAAAAAAATCCATTTCTGGGACATTCACCTTACTGTCTTGATCTTTTCCCATACGAATTTCTTTTTTCTCTCAAAACTGAAAAAGTCCTTGACTGGATTTTATTTTGAAGCAATTGAAGTCATATTCTTAGCAAAATATGATCACCAGCAACGTTCCCTGGCATGACATGCGTCTGGAAGTCTGTATAAAGTGAAGGAGAGCACTTTGAAGTGCTCTCCTTCACTTTATTACATTCACCAAAAGTTAGTAATAATTATTTTTTTAATACAAAATTAGTCTGGTTACTTTGTCAGCCTGGAAATTCTGTTCACAATCAGTCTGCTGGAATAAAAAAGTCCTCTAGATAAAAGTGCTGATATTGTAAGATGCTATCGCTTACAATACAAACCTTCACTGATGATATCCCCCTGTCTACTTACTGATGATGCACTAACAAGTGTTGAAATATGTCGGAACGATGGAGGAATCCAAGAAAGGGCAGAAGTTTCTCTTTTTAGGAAAATGAATAAGAATCCATTACCTGAAATGGACTTGGGCAGGACACAGCTCGAAGACATGATGACAGATGGACTAAGAAAATAAAATAAATTTTCTGTTTATACTCCGGCACGACAACCACGTCAGTAGAGTTTACAATAAATCGTCAATACAAATATTTATCGTATTTAGTAGTCACGGGCTTGAACCCCGGTCCACTCAAGGAACGCGTGATATGCACTCTCGCTCCTGACCGCTGGGCTACGTCATGCCTGCCTAACAAACTGGTACCCAAGAGGAGCTAAAAGTAAATCTGGAAGACAACAACGGAGATGGACAGATGAAATTCAAGAGTTCGTGGGCAGTAAATGGATAGCCACTGCACAAAACAGAAGGAGCTGGAAAGTTGCTGGAGAGACCTTCATCCGGCAGTGGATTGAAAATGGAATGATGATTTGTGTCCCTTTTTCTCTTTCTGAAATAAGCCTAATAGCCTGGTATAATTTTGTTCCTCTTACAACAATATAGACATCTTTTGATGGTAGGTTGATTTTTTGTCAAAAGACAAAAAAACGTCTTTTACTCCATCGTAAGAAACTGCTGTTCGTCGTAAACCTCAGTAAATTAGATGTAATAGCTATTATCTGTTACTGCATAATTGCCATTTATGACATAACAACTATTTGTCTGTCTGTTACGTAAATCTGTTCTTCCAACAACATAATTGCTATTATTGGCATCTCTGATATAATTGCTTCTCATCTGACCGCTATACAATTGTCATTTTCTGTCATAATTGCTATTGACATTACATAATTCTGTCTATTTATGATGCAATAGTTGTTATCTCGTGAATCTGTCGCTCTATTTTACCCGCGTGCAGACACTCGCAGACAGACACACAAAATAATGTAAGGGGTATATTTAGTGAGCACGTGACCCGGAAAGTAGAAAGTGGAGATGTGAGATGATAATCAGTCAATTCAGTGCTGAAGGCGATCTCGAACTCTTCAGCCAGCGGTCGCCACCAAGTAGCGGCATCATCAGCGACAGCGTTTACAAATGCCACTTTGCGGTATCACGCCGGGGCTCGTTCGAGTGTGGTGTCTTATATACGGGACAACCCCCAAGGGAAGCGGGAAGGTTGTACGTCTAGCTAATTCTACGCTTGTATGACCTTAGTCATTACGCTCCAACATCAACACTGTCGCCGCACTCCGGCCAAGTGACGGTGTGCACGCTTCAGTAACGCGGCTGTGGCCAACGGTTCTTTTAAATCGTGCCGCAAGCCGTCAGCAGGTCCCTTGCCGCCTAGGAAATTTGAGTCGTCTTCAAGTGCGGGAAGGCGTATGAATGACAAGAAGGGGCATTGGTTTATGGACTAGCCGCTACGTGTCGGGCAATTTTATGTCGTCCGTAAACCACCCCATTATCAAGCTGTTGCGCTGTTCGTTCACTACATAACCCACCAACAACAGTGCGCAATCTTCATTCTCACTTCTTCATTACATCACCGAAATGGTGTATATGCAACTCCAGCGATGTCTTTAATTTTAATGTTATTTGTCTCCGATGCCTAACAGAGATGCCAGTTTCCATCTCAGTTCACAAATCTGATAAAATACATAAATAAAATAAAAAAAAAATTATTTGTTTTAATTTGAAAAAGAAACGTTCGTCAAAGAGGAAGAAAACGCTTTTCCAAGGTCTCGGATGACTTTTTCCTTTTCCTAATGCAAGGCGTGCATTTTAAAATTGGATAGTCGGAAACAGGAAGGAAACTTAATAGCTCTTACAAATCTGTTATCAAGAATTGCCTATAATTATGCGAGTGTTCTTATCGGATGACAGAGGGTAGGTATGTTTTTAATTAGCTCTAAGGCAACTCTGATCATGAGGTATTAGTTCTGTAAACGGTTTGCCTGTCTGAGAAACGAGGAAAAAAAAAAAGGAACCCTCAGCCTGCCTTTGAAAAGGCATCACATCAGACATTTTCAATCCACTGCAGGATGAAGTCCTCTCCAGCAACTTTTCAATTCCGTTTGTTTTGTGCAATGGCCATCCATTTACTGGCCACGAACTCTTGAATTTCATCTGTCCATCTCCGTTGTTGTCTTCCAAGGTTTTCTTTATGCACATCTTCTCGTTGGTAAGCCTTGTTACGTCATTTTTTTGGTGGCAACGAACGTGTAGAGTGGTTCTCTTCAAGACGCCCGGTCAGTGTGAAGAGTAAAAGACCAAATTCTCCAGCAATTTGAAAACGCAACTAGTTCCTAGCGCCATCGGATAGACTCGAACCCGAACCTTTTAAACACGGATGGAAAAGTAAATTGTCACAAATCAGTTCAACTTATTTCGAAATTAACTCTCCTGCTTCCTTACGTGGATTAATATTTAGACCGTTTTAGAGATAGTCCTCTTTTCCTCACTCTTTTCCTATCCTCTTTCCAATCTGTTTTCTACATTCTTTCTCTCTTTTTCTTTCACTTTTTGTTTTTTTTATTTCTGTCGTTCTTTCGTTTTCTGTCTATATACTTTCTTTTTTTTGTATATCTCTTTTTTTTACCTTTGCCTTTCTGTTTTTCTTTCTCTACCGTTTTCTACCCCTTTTTTTCATTTTTTGTTCTCTCACTAAAATGTTAAAAAAATAGGCTTCCATCTTTTTCATTTTCTCCCACCCCCTCATTCTTTTCACTCCACTGGACAAAATGCCTTGCATAAATAAGTATAAGAGCAATTGGCAGGAATGGTTCATCTTCACAAAATATGAGCCAAAGTGAACATCTTAACCTCAAAATACGAAATACCAGTGACACACAGCTATTTCAGGAATAAACGCAACAAACCCTGATTGTTTGGTGTCCGGAGGTTGCGTAACGGTGGTTAAAGGTAATGGTTAACCACCATTACGGAAACTTGACGTCAAGTTACGTTATCGCGATATTGGTACCAATGCGTTGCGGAGTTCGAAAATAGCATCTCTTTTTTTTTTTAATTTATTTTCTTTTGTTCTGGTATCCATAGCAACAATTGTGGGTTATAATCCCGCCAAAGTTATATTCATCCCTCGTGAGTGCTCTGAGTGTTCTCACGGCGTGCGCTGTTCACCCACGCGGTCAAAGAGGTATCAAGTTACACGGTACTTCCGTTTTTCCTCTCACTAGCGTCCCACACGTGGTACGTAGCCTTTCCTGGCGCGCGTGCACATTGTCAGTAAGAGAACTGATCGCCTCACTATGAGCCGTCACTGATTGGACAACATGCAGAGAGACACGAAGTCGGGATTTGTTCTTCGCACCACAAAACAATGGCATTGGACACCTCCGCCCGCTCGGCCGTCTTCAGTTCACTTCGCTAATACTCGAACCTGTACACCGCTGACGTGCGTATCAGCGGTTATTAACGTCTGCGTTATGTTCTCCACCCGATCCAGCGGAAGCTAACACGCAACGAAACGGGAAAGCTAATTGTGGGAAGAGGTTCCGCTCTGCTACGGCTGCATTGCAAGAGCGCGCCATTTCGTACTTTTAACCTGTTGTGTCTGCCGCACTCCGTGAAAGCATTCGTTTGGTCCCAGTTGGTATGAAAGGCTTCGCAATTTTGGTTTCCATACCGAGGTAAGTAATTTCTACTCACTTCACTAGTCGGCTGTCACGTGTATTGCTTGAGTTTGCGTACCAATTAAGTCTCGATTTCACCCACGTAAATAGAAGTACGGTTCAGGAAGCGCCCTCTATTAATGACATCTAGATCAAGCTAAAAATGTACTTTGACTATTAACTGGGTAAAATCTTTTTCCTTAAAAGTGTTCGTGCAATTTATAGTTAGGCGCATCACCACGGGAAAGGTGATGGGGAATTTTTCACTATTTTTAAATTACTTTTGCGGTATTTGCCAATTTGGAGGTAGATAGGTCCAGGGGCGTGTTATCACTCGTGTGTCCCTGCTGACATCTTTTTGGTTCCTAAAATATATTTTTTAAATGAAAAAAGTATTTTTTTTTTAGTCTGTTTAAGAAAAAAAGTATGTTCACAATAAAAATTTGACTATTCAATAAAAAATATATATATATATATATACAATGTTCAAAAAAGTGACTCCGCACAGATTTATTCACTCGCGGTTACAATTCACTTAGATTTCTTCTTCAAATTCTGAGAAAGGGATCCTTTTGTTAGGAGCAATCGTTTTCTTACACAGTGAAGAATTTCTTCCCGAATTTATTCAGAACTAATTCTTCCCGAAGAATTAGTTCTGAATAAATTGTTTTTTAACGCTCAGTTCATGATATTTCTGTGTGATCTGAAACAGGTAATGTATGGCCAACTGGTGAATAAAATTTGTTTACATTTCATAAACTTATACAATGAAATTACGCAAGACAGTTGTATAATTTAAGTAATAAAATAAAGACATTCGTTTTTCGGGTAGTATGTGTATACTGAAAAATAATAATCGTGCATAGATGACTGACCCGCTGATCTTTTTAAACAAAATGTCAGTTATATTCAAGTAGAATGGCGAAGAGAAATATAAAAGTAATATTGTTTTTTTCTTTAGTTTTTAATTTTTCTTTAGGTTTACTTTACTCAAAGAAGTATGAAAGCACATATTCTATATTATTTAATCGCTTGACTAATCTCTTAAATGTGTTGTTTTGAAGAAATTATCAATGCCCTTTCTGGGCACTGTTCCATTTTAAAGGGAACAGAATTACGTCATGACATCTGCTGATTATTCTACAGTGATCAAGAAGATAAGTATAATTAGATTCACATTTCAGAGCGATAATACCAAAATTTACAGCGATAGCACAAAATTTTTATTCTATATGTTCTAATAACACATAGAATAAAAATATTGAACATAGCCGAGCGGGCAAACATGAAGGTACAGTAGCATACGCGTTTAAGTTGACCATCGTTCAAAACTACATGACTGCTAAATACGGTGCTTTTCTTGTATTCTCTCTATTTTGTAAACTTCTCTGACCGCATGTGGCCATCCCACAGTATAAACAAACAATTTATTTATTTTAAATAAGCAAATAATAAAATCACGATGTTAACTTAGAACTTATTAAAACTTTAACCGATGTAAACTAATGAATGAAACAGTTTCACAGTGTATCACATAGCTCTTGTTTGCAATTTTTGTCCTACTGCATATCATGTATTTATAGTTTTCTCTATATTATTTTGCAGGAGGATGTCCTCTAAACGAAAAAGCTTTCCATCAAAGTTGCCCAAAAATGAGTTAAATAACGCATTGGAGTATTCAGGAAGTGACGCTGACGATCAGGACAGGAGTTCAGAGGAAAACCTCGGATTCTCACCTGAAGTGCGAAGTTGTAACGACCAATTTATTGGACTCAGTGGCCCTTCCATGACAACGCTTACAGAAATGGAAGACAGTGTTACCACACGGGAGTTACACGCGCACAAACTCAGCACCGATGGTGATTCCACTTGTGACAGTTTAACCAGTGATGGTGACAGTCAGACATTGACCGTACCACACAGTCGGAAACATCGTTTACTACAGAGCATTTCTTCAACGTCCTCAGCTCTTTCAGAAACTGTTACTGATTCGGAATATGACTCAGAAGGATGTTATAGTTCAAGTGATGGTATGGTTGGTTCGGACACACAGTCGATGGCCACTGATGCTCATACTTTGTCTCGATTAAGTGGCCATGGTGACAAGAACAGTGCTTCGCATCCATCTTGCAGTGGACACGCGAAGCGTTCCATGGACGACGTGCTCAAAAAACTCACATCTAGAATGAGTACTGGAGCAATGTTAAGTGACTGTCAATCCACAGATGGAGAAGGTGCAGGACATGGACCCAGCATCCTTCTAAAAGAGAGTACATCATCAAACAGGTAGGATTTTAAAAATTCGTATTCCCATAGAATATTAAGAAAGAATATTTTGACTGTTCAGTGAGTGATAAAAATGATTTTCTTTGAACAAAGGTATATTGTATGTATTTAATAATAAGAGAACATTACTAGTGGACAAATATAGATATCTTGGCAGTGTTCTAACAAGGCGATCGGAGTAGTCAAGAAATCCGAACTATAACTGTAATAAGTAAGATAGCATTTCAGAAGAGGAAGCAGATATTTACAGGAAGTATAGATATTAAATTAAGGAGTTAAATATTTTGTATGGAATGTCATGCTTCGTTGGGCTGCGACATAAGCACCAAAGAAAGAAGATATCAGAACTGAAAGTTTGAAGATGACGCAAATCGACAGATAGCATTAGATGTGAGGAAGCATTGAGAAGGATAGAAGAATATAGAAGTATAACAAAGGCTATATGGAAAACAAAGAAGTGGGCTGAATCTGTGCCAGAGGGAAGAGTTTATTCAGGGATATAATTGAAGGTTTGGATGGTGATGGGCAAGAGACAGAGAGGAAGAAGAATTGCAACGTCGGATGACTTGATAGAGGCAGATGGGCATCGTGGGCTGAAGGGGAAGGCGAAGGGCAGGAAGAAATGAAGGTGTGATTGAGTTCTGTGACTGATTTTACTTAAAGTAACGATTTGTCTCTTAATTTCAAATAATATGTAAAAAGAGATTGACAGTATTACGCAATCACCACAGAGTTTCTTTGCAAATGAAGTTTCACACGAAAAAGTTTGACTTCTAAGGGCGAATACAAACAGAGCAGTTAATAAGTACCAACGTGCCCTCGAAAACAGCAAACGTCCACTGTAGCAACTGCAACTTGATGGGACTAACCTCTGCTTATATTAATCACATCACATCACATCTTCGTGCTATATTTTACGTATGACTTCAACGTTAATATTATACACTCAGTAGCCAAAAATTTACACGCTTTTATTCAATACCTAATAGGGCTACCTTTTATCAGAATTACTGACAGCGGTACTGTACTGTACTGAATTACAGACCATACAAATCGTGGCATGGATTCTACAAATGAATTGGATTCAGATCTAGAGAATTAGGCGCTTAAGGGTAGATGTTCGAAATCTTGGTGAATATTCTTCGAATCATTCAGACAGTGTTTGAATGATTTCGAGTACGGTGGATAGGTGCCTTGAAAGAATCCATCGTAATCTAACTATCCCGGGGTAAAAAATAAGCACTACAACATGGAAGTTGATTTGATACGACAGAAGGATTCACTGGAGGTAAAGCTGCCTTCTAACGGTAAAAGTGGACCCAATCCGTACCAACAGAATACACTCCTTACCATGATACCACCTCCAACCGCTTGAGTGGTGGACACGAGACAGTCTGGAGGCATGGCTTCATGAGGTTCACGCCGCACTTTCACCTTACCATTGGTGAAAAAAAAGTAAATCGAGACTCGTCAGACCTTGATCTCTTTCCATTGTTCCACAGTCCAGTTTTGGAGTTTACGGCACCACTCCAGTCGCGATTTTTGACAATAAGAAATACCTTCCGTATAAGCTCATGACAACCAAATCCCAGATTCTCCAACTCCCTTCTTATAGTTCGATTCAATTTAGGCAAACAAAGTGTCTTTGTTTGCCTAAATTGAATTTTTCAGTCACTTCGTGCACACCGTACTGATACCTATTCTAATACACAATTCGCTTTAAATTAGTATTAGCAATGGCCACATGGTGCAAGGAAGCCTATGGCTTATGCTGCACCAGCAAAAAAAAAAATAAATAAATAAAATAATAATAAATAAATAATAATAATAATAAAATAACAAAAAAATAAATAAAATAAAAGAATAAAATAATAATAAGAGAAAAAAATTAATAAATAAGAGAAAAGGAAATGGACAACCTAAGCGTTTCCCTCCTCCCGTAGGTAAATATCCACTGGCCTTTGAATTTCCCCAAACTGTCAGCCTCTATCACCCATGTAGGCAAGTTATTCCAGTAATTTATAACTCGCTGGCTAAAATAAAACTTCCTGCAATCCAGTATAAACATCTCCCCCCCCGTAACTTTAAATTATGGCCCCTAGTTCTAGAATCATTTATAACTGTGAAAATTTCGTCCTCATTCATTTTGCTTATGCCTCTCAGCGCCTTAAACACCCCAGTCAAGTCTCCTCTAAGATGCCTAGTTTCCAAGCTCTGTAACCCACATATTCGAAGTCTTTCTTCATAAGGACGCCCTTTTGCCGATCTCACCAGGCGAGTTACCCGTCTCTGGACCCTTTCAAGAAGAACAATATCTTTCTTTAGGTGTGGTCTAACAATAGCCTTATACAATGGGATTATGACGTCCTTATCTCTACTAGCAATTGTTCGATACATTATCGATAGGACACCATGGGCCTTCCTTGCAACCCGTCTACAATGCTCAGAGAACTTAAAGTCTGACCGTATCGTAACATCCAAGTCCCTTTTCTCCACTACCGGCTTTAGTTCAACTCCGCCAAGTGTATAAGTTATTTTGGGGTTACTGTTCCCCAGGTGCAATACCTTACACTTTGCTGGATTAAAGCATAGCTGCCATTTTTCTGACCATCCCTGAAGTCTATCTAGGTCATTTTGAAGAAGCTCTGCTTGACGGCGATCATTAACTACTCTACCAATCTTTACATCATCTGCAAATTTAGACATCACGCCCTCTATCCCTTCATCGATGTCATTTATGAAAATAAAAATAAAAAAACAACAGTGGTCCTAATACTGATCCTTGGGAACTCAACTTCTTACATCAATCCAATCTGAGGAATAACCATTTATCACAACCCTCTGCCTCCTGCACTGAAGCCATCCAGCTATCCATTTAAGGATTTTCCCTGTGATTCCAACCTGTTTCAGCTTATAAAGTAGCCGCTCATGTGGGACTGAGTCAAATGCTTTGCTGAAATCCAAATAAATAATGTCGAAATTATTCCCGAAGTCCAGTTCTTGAGTGACCCTGACAAAATAGCTAACCAGATTAGTTAAACATGATTTTCCCTTTACAAAACCATGCTGAGTATCCTTCAGAATTCCATTTCTACCTAAATGATCCTGAATTCCAACTTTGATCATTGTCTCCATGATTTTCCCTACTACTGAAGTTACACTAACCGGACAGTAATTTCCCGCTTCACTCTTGGAACCTTCCTTATGTATTGGAGATACATTGGCACTTTTCCAATCCAACGGAATCACTCCCGAGTCCAGTGATGCATAATTAGCCTCAATGGTTCAATGCACTCACTTGCCGCCTCCCTTAAGATTATAGGGTATATTTCATCAACCCCAGGAGCCTTACTGGCCTGTAGGCTCGAAAGTAATAAACATGCGAAATTTCAACATCATTAATTACTTTTTTCAACTTCACTCCCATAATTTCTCATTGATGTAAAGGGTTTTTCTTCTGTAAATATCGGTGTAAAGTAACTGTTGAGTTCACCTGCAACTTCAGCTCGGGTATCTAATACTACCCCACGTCCATTAGGGTCCAATCGGTTTGTTTGTCTCTTCTTTAATTTATATATGTGAAGAATTCCTTATCCTCCCTCTTTGCTCTTTTTGCCAGCGATTTCTCATAATCTGCCTTTGACAGTCTAACCTTTTCTGTGGCACTATTACAGATCAATTTGTAGCTGTTATACGCTTCTGTACTTTTTATTGCTTTGTAACTTTTCCATGCTGTCTTTTTCTGCTCCCGAGGTTCTTGGAGTACCGACATTCTGCCGCATTTCTTCCTTTTAAAGATGCATTCTCCTTTCGTCCCCTACTGATTTCATTCTTTTGAGATGGTTGCTTTCGCCATACCAGTGATTTCCATTGTTTTCTCAATTGTGGCTCCTACCAAACGCGCTCCAAGAATAACACCTTTCTGTAAATCGGAAAAATCACTTGTCTTCCCCAGGACCGAATTGACTAAGAAGCTAAGAAGCTTCAGGAAAGCGTAAAGTATTTATCATACCAAGAAACTTGACTTGTGGTTATACCATGTGACAATATACATATGCATACCGTACGTTTGATTTAGCTGTTAACGCCAATTGCACAAATTTTCTAATTTTTTGGCCAGTGAGTATATAATATCGTGTAGCAGAAGCTTGCCTGCTGATACTGTTCCTGTTTTACAAAAGGAAAACATATACAGTATATGTCAGGAATCACACATTACAAAAAAAAAAAAAAAAAAAAAAAATTAAATACCAAATATTTATCCGGTTTATAAATTAATTTAATTATAATAAATACAGTTGCATTACCATGAATAGTGCGTATATCTTAATATTATATTGAAATAACTTATATTAAAGTTAGAAAAACAGAAACCTACGCAGGGCATCTCTAATATTTGGCACGTAAATTACTAAATGTATTTTAATTTTATTTGCATTAAGCAAGTTGCAGACACCGTTAGATTTATGTACTTTTGACACTGGTCTAAGTTTTTAAATTAATTTTAATTCAATACATAGTATTTACGTGATAAACATGTGTATCTTTTAATCAAATTGTAGCCTCCCACGGTTTTAGAAATGCCTTGCAATAATAGAAAAGTAGTCTTTTTCTATATTTCTTACATTATTGTTATATAGCAGAGTAAAATTGAGTTTGATCTAATTATATTATGATATGCATTATATTAATAAAATATATTTTCTGTACGGATAGTGGTCGACTCATATTTACAATATTGCTCTAACCATAAGCACTTGTTTGTAACTCTAACCTTATCCATAACCAAAACTATCCACCGATTAATTCTCAAGACCTGTTTAATATCAACAGCTATTAGTTTAGCATCTGATAGGGAACAAAACAAAAAAGCGACTAAGTACACGAGAAGAAATGGTGTCTAAATGTAGTTTTTTAGGAGCATCAGCGACTAAGGCTATATTGCTCCGTGTATACTGTCTGTAAATTTTGTGTCTGCTGTGGGCAATTTTCCGTTTTTCTGGACGAAAAACACGAGTTTCCGGGAGAAAAAAACCGTGCTACTCTCTCCTGAGACCTACTAACTCAGCCACGTTGTGAAAAAGGCCCATAAAAATTCCTCCCGTCATCGATGGGACTCGAACTGAGGTCTTTTCCAGCCGGTGTGGGGAGGATGGCGATCCTGCCCACCGTGCTAACCACGAGGGCCCTAAATGTAGTAAACCCAATCAAGTCGAACATGATTCGACTTGATTGGGTTTGAGTGGAGATTGAATAATTCGAAATATTGGTTATTTCGAATTACTTTTCTGCACGTTGAGCTTCCTATTCTATAAAAGAGAATCATTTAACTCGAAGTTTGGATAATTCGAAAGAATTTTGATGCCCTTTCAGCTTCGAATTATTCAAGCTATACTGTAAATCAAACGAAAAAAACAAAGCTGCTAATATTAGAAAAAAAAATATTACATACATAAATAAATATATAAAAATGAAGTAGACAGAAATTAAAATACTGTACGTGCTTAGAGAAAATATAATTCCATATATGATGATGAAAAATTATTTACAGGGTTTCTAACTTTTTTATGACTATTTGAAATAGATTCCTAGGTGAATTTAGCTTTTAGTATTCGCTGGTGTTCAAAGAAAGTGCATCACCTAGGAAGTTCACATTTCTAACCCTTTTTCGCGACGGTATGTTATATTAATGACTAGCATCACAAATAGAAATAAAAACAAAAGATATTTATTAATAGTTAAGGCAAAGCTAAGTAATATTTGACAGGTGCTCTCAAAATATTCCAAAATGAGCATTTGCAACCTTTTTACAACAGCTTTAGTAAACACGACAATTATGACTGAAATGTTATCGGAAGTCCTCAGTTTGCTTCAGTTTATCATTTTAAATGGAAAACAAAATGAAAAGTTCACCAGGAACAAACTAATATTTAGTTGAACCGCCTCTGGCCCTGATGACAGCAGCACGCCGTCGAGGCACTGACAAGTTCAATTTCTGAAGATAATCAACTGATAGTTCGTGGTTCCAAACACGAATTATGAAGTTCACAAAAGGTCTTTGGTTTATTTTTGGCATCTTCAGATTCCACACGATGCCAACAGTTCTCTATACGATTCAGATCCGGCCGGGCTGTTTCCTGACCAGCTAAGAGTTGTAATGGACCGTTCTTCCAACTATTTTTTTCCCCTGTAACAAATGTAAACACATTACTGTCGAACCTCTAACGCAGAAATGAAGCTAAAATAACTACAGAAGTGCCCACTTACACTTTTCGCACGATGACAAGGAGCAGAGTTGTCCTGAAAGATGCAGTTACATGGCAGGTTGAAATGGTCTCTAATGGTTGGCAGCAATTTGCCTTTCAATACAGCCAGGTATCCATTGGTATTTACGGAACCTTTTATAAACTGCAGGTGACCTACTCCGCCATAGATACGAAATGCACCCCCATATCATTTGGCTGGTAAGGAATTCCACTGTAGACACCATACAGTCTGGATGGATATTCTTCACCGTCTACGGCGAATCGTTTGTCTCCCATCAGAGCCATGCAGGTTGAATTTCTTCTCATCCGAGAAAATAACTGACTTCCACTGCTCTGGGATCCATTTGATATTCTCTTTACACCAAATTAATCGGGCCTTTTTATTTTTTTGTGTGAGGAGGGGCTTCTGACTGTTACTGCACTTGCTACCACTCCTATATGTTCTTCCCATTCTCTTTTCAGCTCAGACGAAGAAGCTTTACTGTTTTTAAGGCATAAGCGCTTCAAAATCTGGTCCTGTTTTGGCGTACAGACTCGTTTGCGTCCGATTCCTTTTTTCCTCTCAGCAGAACCAGTATTCTTGAGTTTGGATAGAAATCTACTCACTGTCGACTGATTACAAGGCACTCTATACGCAATATGACGGGAAGAACATCCTTCCTCACGTAAAGCAACAATAGCACTCTTTCTTCGTGGCGTCAACTGCACGTAACTCGCCATCCTGACACAAGCAAGGAATGACTGCAACTCTTGCAGAGCGTGCTTATATAGATGAAAGTAACAGCTGATGGAATATTAAGTCATCACCTACGCGTGTCAATCTTATCTGATGCAATCTATAAGAAATATTGCCATATACTTACGTTATTCGGACGACAATTACAATTTTAATGGGTGATGCACTTTCTTTGAACACCAGTTTAGTACAAGAAAGCAAGAGGCCTTTTCTTTTTTTTACTACACCAGAAAGCAATAAATAATTAAAACTTATTCTACGTGTTTCCCTCTTCCGCAGGTACTTATCCAGCAAATCATTTTCCCAAACCGTTGATCTCAACTACCCATGGAGGTAACGTGTTTCAATGATTAACAACTTGCTGGCTTATTATTGTTATTATTTGGTTTTTAGGAGCATTAGCAACTAAGGCCATATTGCTCCGGAATATGCGGTGGTCATTCCCTGACCTTTCCGCATCCTCCGTATTTGGTGGTGACGGGCTCGAACCCCGGTCTAATCAAGAAGCGTGTGGTACGCACTGCTGTTCCTTCCTACCTGGCTACGGAGGCGCCAACTTGCTGGCTAAAGGAAAACTTACTATAATCCAACCTATAATTCTTGCCCTTTACTTGGAATTTATATCTCCTGGTTCTAGCATCATTTTAACGTGAAAATTTTCGCCTTCGTTCATTTTACTGCCGTTTCTCGGAACCTTATAAAACTCAATTAGACACACATATTCGAACTGATGTTGTTGTAATCTTTCTATTTGGTGAACTTCTCTGACACTAAGTAGCCTTCCCGGAATATAAACAGAAAATTTACTTTTTATATGAATGTTCTTTAGCCAGTCTTACCAAGTGCACTGCCCATCTTTGGACACTTTCGACGACCCCTGTCTTCTTTTAAGCGTGGCTTATATTCTTAGAACACACTACATCAAGTAGTAGTTAGAAGGATTTTAGGAGCATCAGCAACTAAGACAATATTGCTCCGTATACAGTCTATAAATTACGTGTGCTCTGTGGTCGATTTTCTATTTGCTGGACGAATAACCCGAGTTTCCAGGAGAAAAAACCATCTACCCTCGCCCGACTAACTCAGCCACGTTGTGAAAAAGGCCATAAAAAATCTTCATGTCATCGACGGGACTTGAACGCAAGTCTTTTCCACCCGGTGTGGGGAGAACAGCGATTCTACTAACTGTGCTACCTACGAGAGCTTCCATCATGCTGGGAGGGCGGTGTCTTACCCTACAACTAAAGTCAGACTGATTGATGTGTAGTTATCTACTTCGTTCTTTGAATAATCTTTTTCGACTGGATATACACAGGCACTTCCTCAATTCAAGGGAATTACTACTGAATCCAATGAAGTCCTCATAATTAATCTTCATTCTTTAATGCATTCACTGCATTCGCGGGTGCACATAAGTATCGTTTTTCCCATACCGGGTAGAAAAGGCCCAAGTTCAAATCTCGTCAATGACACGAGGAATTTTTTTTAGGCTTTTTTTTTTTTTTTCCACAAAATGACTGTGTTAATCGGTCTTAGGCGACAGTTTCATGCTTTTCCCTCCTGGAAACTCGGATTTTTCATCCAGCAAACAGGCAAACCAAAGAACACACGCAACCTTCAGACGTACGAGTAACACATACCGTGCAATATACTCTACGGCTCTGTGCCTAAAATCCTACAACAGCAACAATGTATTTTCTCGCTGCTTCCTTTGAAATAACTGGGTATATACAATTCACCCCAGTCCCTTATTTGCTTTCAGAGTCAAACGTTTTTCTAATAAACAACTTTCTGTAATTTCGATACTGCTGATTTTACAGTGTTCAGGTTCACTAACAGTTTCTCCTTGCCATAAAGAATTTCATTTGTAAAGATTGATACGAAGTACCCAATCAATTCATAAGTTATATCAGCTTTGGTTCAGGTATTTATAAACGTAAACTCAGTAATAATTTTAAATCAGCGTTTTTTTTTTTTTTTTTTTTTTCATGAAAGCACCAGCACGAAAGGTATTGGAACCTACAGTACTTAGTACCGTGCCTGGGTTGAAGGTTAAGGAGATGAAAGAAGATATTTACTGACATAAGACTTGAAAGCGAAAGTCGAAAAGAATAAATGAGGAAGAAGAATCTGTGAGTTTGCAGTTGGTCAGTAAAAGGATGCTGACTGCTTGTGGCACGTGTTCGGACTAGTTTGGAAGAGCGAGGGGGAAATCATAGAAGTCAGATACTTCCATGGGCATTGTTCTCTTGAACAATGCCCATGGAAGTATCTGTGCAAAAGGCATGCAGCAGAAACAAAACGTCTATGAGGCAGAGATCAGAGAGACTTTGTAATAGATGGGTCGTTAATTAATCTTATTACTCTTTTTTGAATGGAGTCTAGAAGCCTGAGAGAGGTTATGAGAACATCGCCCCAGATGTAGGAACAATATTCCATGGTAGGGCAGGTTTCATATTTGTACAGAATGAGTAGCTGTTCAGAAGAAAAGTAACTCTGAGAGTGAATGAGAAATCCCAGTTTTTTAGCTGCAGAGGAAACAATATTTGTGATGTGCTTATGCCAAGAAAGATTAGAAGTCAGGGTAATCCCTAATAAAGATACGTGATGTTGTCTAGAAATCTGAATGTCATCGAACATAACTTTTTTGCGAGATACAAGACAGAACTAAGTTTTAGAAGGATTGAAATTAACTAAGTCATCTTTGAGAATGATCGGGTTATTAGCATTTAAGGAAGTGGATATTAAAGCAGTTCAACCTATTTGTGCGGAGCACGTTTCTGAAACTAGAAGGTGAAAGGCAATGTATTATCATCGGCAAAACTATGGATAGAGTTTCTACTCAATTGATGAAGATCATTAATGTACTCGTACAAGAGAAAAAGAGTGGGAGAAGGAACTGAACCTTGGGGAACACCAGAATTAGCGGAGAAGTCAGAAGATTGAGAGCCATCTACCATCAACAGCAATGAGTGGTCAAAGAGAAAATATACAGTATACCCAATTACAAAAAAAAAAAAAAAAAAAAAAAAACAGTCGGCAATCCATAAGGTGGAAGCGTATTAAGAAGACCTTTATGCCAAATATGATCAAAAGTCTTAGAAATGTAAGGAGCAACCGCTTGAGTTTCACCAAACATTTCCATTGAATTTGTCCATAGAGGGGAAACATAATCTATCGTATCACCAGTGGATCGACACTGACGAAATTCACATTGGCATTCACTGAGCAGATTCAAAATAGTTTAGGAGTTAGCGGGTAATGGATTTCTCCATTACTTTAAAAAGAGTAGAAGTATAATGGGACGATAATTGATTGAGAGGGATTTGTCACCCTTTTTAAGAACTGGCTGGATATGAACAAATTTTTATGCAAAAGGAAAAACACTGGTAGAATAAGAATGTAAAAAGGCGACACAGAACAGGAGTAAGATTAGGAGCACAGGTTTTGAGAACAAGTGGAGAAATATCATCAGGATCTGGAGCTATCTTTGTATCAAGATTGTTCAAAATTCTTCTAACGTCCTTTTGATGGAAGTCCACAGGAGACATTGAGTGGAGTGTGCTGGGAATGGCAGGGATTACCAAGATTACTTGTAAGATGCTAGCAAGTTGGCTTTATCTATAGCTGAAGTGGCAATAGACCCATCAGGTGTTAACAGAAGTGAGAGTACAGTTGGACAGAAGTTGCGGCCAACAGCTTTGACAAGGGACCAGAATGCTCGACTACCGCTTGGACAAGAAGCAAGTTTTCTATTCTTAGCCTGTCTAAAATCTCGTTTTGACTGGTTAATAACTGCTTTACAATTAAGGCTGTTCAACATCAGAATGTTGAATATATTCAACATTCTGATCTTGAACAGCCTTAGCTCATTAATTGGAAAACCAAGGTTTAGATAAAGGACGAGATTTTAAGTTGGAGTGTGGAATAAAGGATTTCATTCCTACAAAAATAATTTCACTTACTCTATCTGCGCAAACATTCACATCAGGAGATTTAAACAGTAATCCAAGGAAAAAAATAAGCTTTACATCATGCTACTGAACAAGCCAGTTCTAAATTCATCGACTTCATCATCCTCCTCGTGCTATATTTTCTCAAAGTACAGAAAATGAGAAAAATTTGGATTATAAATTATAGAAAATAATAAAAATTAGGTTTAGAAAATACACAAAATAAGAAAAATTAGAAAATGTACAAAAATTAGGACTAGAAAGAATTTGAGAAATATAGAAAGTGAAACATTAGGATTAGAAAAAATTATAAAATACAGAAAATGAGAAAGATTACTATTATAAAATATAGAAAATGAGTAATAATAAGATTAGGAAGTATTTTCTTAATGTGTTTTCTAATTTTTCAAACGAAGGAAGACTAATCCGCAAAATGTATATTTACAAATGTCTTTTGCTATTTTCTATACATAATAAAAAAAACCATGAATAAAAATATTAAAAAATTGTTTATATGTATAGTGGCAATTTTTTTAGTTTAACAGTAATGTTTACCAACATTTCACCTTTGGTACTTTAAATGCCTTCGTGTATTACCCAAAAAGAAGACGCTTTAAGTGACACAGACGCGTGGCATGACAAAAAAAAAAAAAAAAAAAACCGTGCCATAACAACACATTGATGTGATGTTATAGAGCAGGGAATAATCAACCTTTTCCAGCGGTGAGCAGTTTAATGATCTACCTTTCGTCATCAAACACCAGTGTGTTTAACTGGAGAGGGATTCTACACAGTAGAGTGAACTCGGTGCTCAGGAGCACTGTTTAAAGACTTGGAAGAGGGGGTCTACGTGATTGTTCATTATTATATAAATGAATTGACGGACACTACACTCTTATGTCACGTGGTCGATTAAGTTATTTATTATCGAAATGATACAATTTTAAAGGAATTAAACCATCTCAATGACAAATACTTAAACTATTTATGGCTGTGTTTCTGGAAATCAGTTTCCCGTCTTCAGGCTTGTTGATGTGATCCGGGTACGCCCGAATCACGTTAACAGCAGCGAGTTTAAGCGCAGGAGTAGTAGGTACCCAATATTTTAGGACCCCGATACGCAAATGTTTTAGCAGTGGGGTGTATCAGATTTCCCACCCCCCAGTGTCTTAAGCTCCCAACTGGTCTAAATGGGTTTGTAGATCACGGTTTGTTATTGAGAACAATAAAACAGAACGATATTTAAACTGGGAGTCTTACAGACGACTAGGAATCAAAAGGTGTCCATGGTCGAAAAAAGTTTGCATGATATTGGTCTAAAATATTTAAATATAAAATTTAATAAAAAAAAATTTAATCCTTCATGTTCACTCATCGCAACTCACTCTGTTTTTTTTTTTTTTTTTTTTTTTGTAAAGATACCGAATGATCATAAATGTTTGAAAAATTAATTACCCTTATATAATTCGAATTAAATTTTCAAATGCCCTTAAGAAATCATTTTTAAAAAATATATATATTTATTAGAAAACAGGAATTTTTCGTATAAAGGATGGACTCAATCGACGTTTCATATCTGAGTTCTGAGAATAGTGTTTGTGCCGGTCACCACGGTGACTCTTTTGACTCCACCCTCAGGACAGGGTGTGCAGGAGAGAGGACGACTCCTTCATTTTCTTAGAAATCCCACTCTTCCTAACTAGAAAACTTAGGAGTTTGTGATATTTCCGATAAGAGACTTGACTTTTGACCTTGAATTGCGAACACTTGACACGACAAACTAAGGGGCGGAAATGATACAACTTAAAAGCACGATTTTAATCCTCTTAGAAGAGCACCAACAGGCTGTTAACCTATTCTGTCATACCAGGATTGTCCAATTGCGCTAAATATAAATATTATTAATAGAGTCACTGATAAAACTTGCCAGTATATACAAGGGTGTCTTATGATTTCGTCATTACTTGAGGAGCTGATTCCTGAGGTCATTTTGAAAGAAAAACGTTATATCAACATGGGTCCGATTCTCAGTCGTTAAAAAAAACAAACAAAAGAACTGACATATTAGGGCTATCCGAGAATTAACCCATCTGTCCGCGTGTATTATGTCCATAATTTGCGTGTGGTTTGTGGTTGATTTGCTGTTTCGCCGGACGAAAAACCTCAGTTTCTGGGAAAAAAAGCCTTCCTATCCACCTTCGCTTCATTGACGGGATTCGAATCAGTGCCTTTTCCATGCGATTTTTTGCTACAACCACGTGCTACAAGCAAAGACATTCTCAGTGGTTATGGAACTCTTTCTCTTTTCCTTTTCCCACTCTTTTCCTCTTGTATATTAACAACCTTCTTCCACTGACTGGAAGTCCTATCCATAGTTTTGCTGATGATAGCACATTGCATTCTACCTTCCAATTTGAGAAACCTTGCTGTGCACAAACAGCTTCAACTTCTCGAATATCCACTGCCAATTCCTTAAATGTTGATCTCCTGGTAATTCTACTGTGGGGCAACGATAACATAGCTGATTTCAATCCTTCAAAAACTCAGTCCTGTCTTATATCTCTCAAAAACTATTCTTCTGCTTCTATGTTTATCTTCGATGACACTCCGATTTCTAGGCAAGATCATATATCTGTATTGGGGGTTACCCTGACTTTTAATCTCTCTTGGCATAAGAACATTACAAATACTGTATTGCTTCCTCTGTATCTAAAAAACTAGGTTTTCTCTTTCACTCTTGGCGTTACTTTTCTTTCAAACAGCTGCAAATCTCTATAAATCACAAATCCACCCTACCACGGAATATTGTTCTCACTTCTAGGTCGGTGCCTCCAAAACCTCTCTCAGGCTTCTAGATTCCATTCAAAAGAGGACAGTTAGGTTAATTGGAATCATCGCTAACCGAGC
This sequence comes from Mastigoproctus giganteus, assembly GCF_048544385.1. NCBI lineage: Eukaryota > Metazoa > Arthropoda > Arachnida > Uropygi > Thelyphonidae > Mastigoproctus > Mastigoproctus giganteus. Next base: position 209,232,393 of record NC_143584.1, on the reverse strand, counting down.
ATCTCCACTCTCTGTCTTGGACGTTCTGTTTCTGCTGCATGCCTTTTCTACACATAATTCCATGGGCACTGTTCTTCTGAATTTGCTTCTATAATACCACCAATTTGCTTATTGGAGACTTCAACTGATGGAACCCATGTTTGGCCTCCAGAGCTAAGTTCCGGTCAACCCTTCCCCATCTTTTCCATCATGCAGTATGACTGATGACTTTTGAGGTTATGATGAACATCATGGCGAGATCCAATCTTCCTTACATTTCGAGGGTACAGCTCTGAAACGGTGTTCGCAGGCCGGCCGCTAGTTAGTACACCGGACCGAACATATTGGTAACTCTTTAGAAGGCTCCCGAATCAGCTAGTTTATAATCTTGCTACCTCTACTCTGCCAGATAGTGACTGAAGGAGTCCGCATAGTGTGTATGCGGGGAGCATTGTCGAGGCCACGTTATGTCAAGGATCTGGGTATATACTTACCATGAGTATGCCATATCCAAAAATTTCATTACTTCATACAGTATAGCCCCTCCCCACTTTTTCTTACTATTGAATACATCATGAATTGTCAAACTAATAGAGTAAGCTTATCTGCGAAAAGATCTAAACCTCCCAAACACTTTATAGTTCATTTCACAAATATACGTGGTCTCAATGCTAATCTGAACAATGTCCATTTCCACTTGCAGTCTGCCAAATCCCATGTACTTTTTCTGACAGAATCTCAGTTATCGGTTGATTCAACTACTGCTCATCTCAGTTGCCAAATTATTCGCTGTATGATTCCGTTCTCTTCAAAGGTGGTACTTGTGCATATGTCCGTTCCGATATTCCCTGTCAGAGACTTGGCAATTTGGAATCTCCTCTCTTTGATCTTCTCTGGCTTAAAATCTCTCTATCTCATTGTGTTAAATTCATCTGTTGTCTCTACCGTTCTCCCAACACCACTAATCACTTGGAACTCTTTGACTTCCTTTCTCTGCAATTTGACTTTCTCCAGTCCAACATTCCTAACAGTGAGGAAATTTTCCTTGGTGATTTTAATGTTCACAACTCCAGCTGGCTTCCGTTTTATAGTCACACCGACTCAGCTGGTCGAGATGCTGAGGCTTTTGCAATTACTAATGACCTTGCACAGATTGTTCATTTACCAACAAGAATAGCGAACAATCCTAACCATACAGCCAACATGCTTGATCTTTTTCTCACAAATAACCCATCTAAGTACAGGGTCGAAGTTAGTGGTCTTTTAGGCACCTCTGATCACAACTTGGTGATTGTCTCTTCTCCAATGGAGCCTTTATCTCATGGCTGTTCCCAACCTCGTTGGGAACAGCCATGAGTTAGTTGATTTCAATCCTTCTAAAACTCAGTCTTGTCTTATATCTCGCAAAAAGAATTCTTCTGCTTCTATGCTTATCTTTGGTGACATTCCGATTTCTAGGCAAAATGATAAATCTCTTTTGGAGATTACCTTGACTTCTAATCTCTCTTGGCACAAGCACATTACAAATATTGCTTCCTCCGCATCTAAAAAACTTGGTTTTCTCTTTCGCTCTCGGCGTTACTTTTCTTCCAAACAGCTGTTCACTCTATACAAATCGCAAATCCGCCCTACCATGGAATATTGTTCCCACATCTGGGGCATCTCTAATAGAATCTCTCCACTCTGCCTCATAGGTGTACTGTTTCTGCTGCATGCCTTTTCTACAGATACTTCTATGGTCACTGTTCTCAATTGGCTTGTATAATTTCCGCTCTCTCTTTCAAAACATTGTGAACACATGACGCCACCAGCCAACATCCATCTACTGTCCAACTTTAAACTCACAGAACCAACTTTTCATCTTCCTCGTTTATTCATTCAACTGCCGTTTTCTGGAGCAACCTTCTTTCATACGTATTTCCTGAAAATTACAGTCTACAGAAGTTCGTCTAATGTCAACAAATATCTTCTTTTGTATTCTCAACTTTCAACCCATGCACAGTACTAAGTACTACAGGTTCTAATACCTTTCATGTTTGTGGTTTTTATTAAAAAAAAAAAAAACTATGGATAATTGGAATGAGTTAGGTGTACACATTTTAAATACCCCTACTAGAAAGCACAGATGTTTATGCAACCCATCGCATCAATGGCACATGAGAGAGAGATAACGAACAGATCATGCTGTGCAGTAATAAAAGTATATTAACCGAATATGCCGTTATTACGTTTTCAAATGAAGATATGCATCACAATATCTTCATGAAGATATGCATCACGCGGAATAGACGTTTTGCAATGGTGAACCGATGCAGCAGTTGAGGAATATCGGCAATGATTTCTACAACGAAGAATCCCACACTGGGATTCTTCATTGTAGAAATCATTCTTCGTTGAACCACTGAGCACCAATTTTTGTGAAAAAAATAGCTCGTTACCGTGTTGTTGACAGCTGGACGTCGTCCAATTCGACGCGATGTGGGTGAGGAGGAAAATATTATTGAAATGACAGAGCACAGCCTTAATTTCCTTCTTGAATATTCCGAGCATCAATCCGGAAAATATTAAACAATAAAGGAATACTTGTACAATATACAGTGAAATCAGCATGTTGAACTTGCTGATGTATTGCAGCGTAGCAGCTACAATAACTCGTCGTCCCTCGTCGGTAGAATAGAATAGAATCTTTAATTGCAGTATACAAACCACTTTGTATACTGACGAGGGACATGTCTTCCAACTGTGATGAAGGTAACAATTCCATTAAGTATTTATATACAAGTCATACCAGAAGGAATAATGTAAAATAAGTTCATTATTCTGGAAAGGTGTGGTATAGTGTCCTTGGCAAGCTGCTGCTTGGACCACAGTTCTTCCTGTAACGTTTGACAGGTGACGCTTATCCTGGATTTCTGCAAAGTTTTCGTGCCGATCCTCTTAGAGACCGTTCCCTTGCAACAGCAAACGAAAGTTTTTCGACTACAGAGGTACCTGCATGTGTAGAGTGTGTTTAGTGTCAAACTGCACCAGGGGTTTCCCCCATCTCCGGGAGTATACATTGTGGGTGTGAAACAGAACACTGTCAATACCAAAGGTTTAAAGGGGTAGGAATTTTGTATATGTGTAGTGTCGTGTAACGTTGTTCCTCTGGTCATTTAGCCGCTGGGCCCCTAATGAGACCAAACGTTGTCCACACTCTGCCCCGTGGAGGCAGACCAGGTACACCAGTATTATAGCTTTTTACTCTCTCAGGTCCTATCATCTAATTTTCTGAAATTTTAGTGGCTAGGAACTAATAAAAGGGGGGGGGGGAGATAAATAGGGTTAGCCCAGGTAATTAAAAATTGTATTAATTAAATTTTTGAGTGTGGGGTACGATTACTAGGAGTTGGTTTGAACGCTAGTCATGAAAAATTTTAAGAGAGAGCAGGGGGGGTAGGAGACTGAAGGTTGGGAGGAAACAGACAGAATTATGGGGTCAATAGAGAAGGCGACCCCAAGATGTCAGTGGAGTAGGCCCATGCCCCACCAGAGGGAAGGAGGGATGCTACCTGCATGTAAAGTGTAAAGTATGTTGACGTCAAACGGCACCCGGGGTTTCTGCCATCTCCGCATTGCTTTCATTGTAGATGAGCCAGTTCACTGGAAAGGCCAGAGATTTAAAAGTGTATGCATATTGTAAATGTGAATGTCATGTACCGTTGGTCCTCTGGCCATTTAGCCGCTGGTCCCCTACTGAGACCCAATGTTTCGCCCCGTGCAGACAGACCAGGTACACCAGTATTTTAAGTAAGTACTCTGGCAGGTCCTGCCGTCTGCTTTCCTGATTCAGCGGCTAGGACCTAAAAAAAAAAAAAAAAAAATATCGATTGCGTTGGGGTGTCGCTTGAAATGAATAGGCCGAGATTGGGTGAAACTGTAAATTTGGACGAGATTACATTGGATGAGTGGGCGTTCGCTTGTGTGCAGATAGAGTGGGGGAGCGAAGATGGAAGACTGGGGGTTAAAGGCAGAAGAATGCGGACGATAGAGAAGGTGTCCCCAGAGGAAGAGAGGATCGGCGGGGGAAGGGGAGAGCTAGGAGGCTGTCTGTCACCCCCCCTCTGCCATGGAGAGTGGTTTAAAGTGAAACGGGCTAGAGTGCTCGATTCAGGTCGCCAATAAGGCTATCGGCAGAAAGCTGCGTAGTCCGGGCTCGGTGTGTCGCAGTCCGCTCCTAGGATTATGATCATTCATGTGGCATGTTTCCAAGTCCATGTTGTCTTCAATTAGGTATAGAGTTCTGCGTCTTTTTAAAGTGCCCAATTAGTGAGTTCATTGTTGTGGTTGGGATTCTGTTCTCCGGAAGAGTGGGGTCTTAGTCCACCTACCATTTTTGGTAATTAGGCCAGTTGAGCCTTTTGTTTGTGGTTGTTCCTTGCCTTAGATTTGTTGTTGTCCAGATCACTATGTCGGGTTTCTCCTGTTCTCTCGGTTAGGCTGTTTGGTTCGTTTGTAGGGGTAGCAGGGTCCAGCGTCTCATGAATAGTTCCTGTGAATATTCAGAAAATGCGATGTATGTTTCCGTGCCTTCTAGGAGACATTGTTCTTGGTCTTTGGGACAAAAAAAAAAAAAAAAAAAAAAAATATTTTAGGGTTGCCCGTAATTGAATACATTAATCCATATTTGTGTCTGTAAATTGCGTGTGTTCTCAGGTTGGTTTTGCTGGACGAAAAAAACCCAGTTTCCGGGGTAAAAACCTTGCTATCTATGCCTGAGACCGACTAACCAAGCCAAGGAGTGAAAAAAAAAAAAAAAAAAAAACCTATAAAAGTTCCTCGCGTCATTGACGGGATTCGAATCCGGACCTTTTCCACCAGGTATGGGAAGGACAGTGAAGGTGCCACTGTGCTACCGCGCAGACGATATCTTCGGGTATTGAGAGACGCCAGATTTTAGAAATGCATACGGTTGACCAGTTTTAGAAGGGCATATTTTAATACCTATTAAGCACAAACAGCTGAACTTATTTACATCTGTAAATATTTAAAATGATTATCTTGTATTTTTCTATATTTGAGGCCAAAAGATTTTAAGCTGCGTGCATAATGCAATGGCTTTAATTTTCAACGAAACAAGCTTGTCCTTCTAACGAGTTACCCTGGTATTGCACTGTTTTCAACAGATAGTTTTAACAATTCGTATGAAACGAACTTTGAAAACTGATTCGTGTACTCCGTGGTAGCTCAGATCGAACAAGTTTATGGCTGTTTCGTCTCCGTGTTGTAACTAAAGACCGCCTGCTATCTGATGAGGGACTAGTTAAGCCTGAAACAGGATGTCACAGCAGTCTCATTTTAAAAAATGGCTGATTAACCTTTTAGTGAGGATATCTGTTTGTAAGTAGAGCAATACCAGAACAACTCGTTGCAAAGCCAAGTTTGTTCTCTTGTGGGAACTAAGACCATTGAATTAATTATGCAGTTTAAATCATGCTAGCCACAAAAACAGATTATTAAAGGACAAGATAGTACTGCAAGAAACCCATAAAGAAAGAAATGCCACTCTTTTTTGTATAGATTCTTAAAGACAAATGCAATCGTTGATACGAGTGCCGCCGGATTTATTTCTTAATATTTCCGAATTGTAATTTTTTTTTTTTTATAAAATGTGCCGGATTTTAAAGAATTCGGGATTGCAGAGCGCTGGATTTTACAGAGTTTACTGTATATTGTTAAAAATATGCGGAAGTCTCTTCAAGTGTTGGTGTTAACTGACTTATATGACTTAAAATTCATATACTGCCTTGAATTTTATAAAAATATGTACAATTAAGACATTTCAATTAGAAAATAACGTTGAATTTAACTTTACATTAAGCACTAAAATGCTTTTCGAATTACTTCCCAGAATCTTAATTACTGATGTTAATTACCGTTTCAACAACAAAAAATATCGCTCTGCTCGATGTAGAATTATTTCAGCTAACCTGGTGTCTATAGCCAGCGCCCACCCAATTCAAAGAAAGCTTTTTTAACCTTATTTATATATTGATAATTTATAGCGCTATTAAGGTAGAAAAATTCGTTGCTACGCTATGTATGGAAGAATATTTACGACTTGGCCAATAAATTAAACTGGGCACACGCATTAACTGAATCACTTTATTTAAGAAAAAAAAGTTCCTACCCAAATGAGAGATACGATCTAAAGATCCAAGCTCCCACCCCGAGCAAAATAGGGACCTCATTTGTCAACGCCACTGCCCAGAAAACTCCTTTTGTAACTCCTGTTTAAACTCGTGTACAACGTTATAGTAGACGGTGAACAATTTTTCCTTGGCAGTAATCTTTACTGTGATGGACTACAGAACACATTTTAACTTCTTCGATTAGAATTCAATTGAATAGCACATGATTTTCTTTATTTCTGAATAACTAGTTTCTCAAAATAAACACACATATGCACGATGCTAATAATTCTTAATGCCATTGTTTGAGTAAAACTAGACTTCATCAAGGATTGCACACTCCCTTTAAAAAAAAAAAAAAAAAATGACTGGTTACGTAAAGAGGCCCTGATGTCTTGTGTCTTAGGGTTCTTGTCTTTTCATTCTACACAATCTGCGCAACAGCTGGAGACGGAGGAAAGGAAATGGCCAGTTAGTAGCTTTTTCGTGATTATCAAGATAACAATTATGCTACGTAGGAAGTCCAGGAAGTGAAATGTCACCCAGGGCGAAACAGAACCTGTGTAGAGCTAAGACCGCAGTAAGTCTTTCTGTGGTACTGTACGATACTTTAATTATTAAATAAATTAATTAATCAAAATGAATTTTTTTTTTTGTAGAAAAGTACTTTATCTAAAATTTCAAAAACTGTCTGAAAACAGTTTCTTGTTAGGCCAGAAGAAACAGTTATTGGCAGTTTTTACACGACTTTCTTCACGAAAACACGGGTTTTTCATCCCACACAGCAAGCAAACTACATGCAATTTACAGACAAATGATACTGATTCCTCATAGCTTTAGTTACATCTGACACCATGAGTGTGCTTCCCCAAACTTAACTTTTCCTTTAGCTTTTCCAAACTTAACTTTGGTTCCTATTGAATAAACTCAAATTGTACGGTATAAATCAAACGGCTAGAAATTTAAAAGTATCTAATAAAGCAAGGTACCGAAGTCATGTAAAAACACACAGTCTAAGGATCAAAAACTAAACTGGTTGCTATAATCTTGCTTGTCCCATAAAGAAAGAGAAATTTAAAGAAACTGTGAACCTGTCCATAATGGTTGTCTTCTGACTTTTGGTTCATACCAAAGCATTTATACGATAGCATGTATTCTACAAATTACGGAGGTCTGAAAAATTGAACCTGTTGAATATAAATACTTACAGTACTGCTCCAAATAGTGTTATAAAACCATTCAGAGCAATAAATAAATAATAAATAATTTCTTAGGCTCTTTGTAATACCATGTTACAAAAGGTCCTAATGAAATTTAACAGTTTAATTCTTAAATTTACATTAGCTTTTCGAATTGTATTCTTCTAACCTTTTACCTCGATGAAAGGCTAATTTTTCTGCATCCTGTTGAGATGTTACTTTTTACTGGTTGATCGACTGTACGAGAAAGAAAGCAACGGAATTAAAATATTCCCACAGAAAGAAAGTACGAGCGACAAATCGGAGCATGGGTGGATGGCAATGAAATGTACCAAGACTTCCTATCCATCTGATTCTGATATTAAACCATTTTGTGACCAGAGGGATAAAATTGGAGTTGTTGATACCAGAAACGTTTAGCTGTTTAAGACATTTTGTCGATATAATTTTCCAACACGCCTTTTAATTTTTTTTTTCAAACACACATCAGCATTAATAGATTCTTCTAAAAAGTATGGACCTAAGCGTGGTAGCCAATTGGCTAGCGGCTGATTATAGAGTTACTCACGCAGCGTGTTTGCCCGTACGTTACTTTCCTGTAATGTGGTTCGCAAGATTGTCTCTATCTTCTGGCCCTATGTGGACATTCTCAAGTATAAAGAGGGAAATTTAATCATCCGTCCATGAATGGGTGCTCACAGTTTGTGAAAATTTTCACCAATCGGAAATTTTCAACGTCTCCAGTATCGGTAACCATGCTGTTGATGGTCCCATTCAAACAGAAAAATGCTTCATTTGAGCTCAGGGATAGCTGAAAGGACAGGAGTGTTCAATGCTTGCACTAACAATATCCACTCTAAAGTCTATACAGTATATTGAACTTTGTCCTTATCATTTCCGTATAGTTTTTGAACAGTTTTCAAAAGTTCAAAAGTTTTTAATAATTCGTAGGAATCCTGCCTCTTGAGCGACTTTTCGAACAGACAAATATGGGCTGTTCGAGGACGTTGTAATAAGTTCCTAAAGAATGTGTGATTTTGCTCGGAATAGAGCGGATAGAATTTGTCACAAGCCTTCCAGCACCAACTTGCAGAAATACCAGTTGAGCTTTTTCTTGAGTTGTGTAGACTGATATTCTTTCATACCAGAAGAGAATTCACATTATCTTTTGGTATGGATTCAGTGGCATAACTATGCCAATGCAGCTGCATTGGGGCCCGAGTTTGAAAGGGGCCCGTGAAATTTGGAAGACTGATTCATTTCTCAAGACAATTAACGAATTTCATTAATAAACGAGCAAGTTTTTTAAATTAAATGTAACAAATTCTTACCAACCCGGTGACTGGCCGCCCGAGTAGTGTTTAGACTGATGTCACGCTTATAGAAATATTAGTAAATAAAAGACAGGCTTGAAATAGGCTAGTAGGCCGCTGTAGCCTAGTGGTCAGGCGCGCGGGTGCATAAGTACACGTGCCTTGAGTGACCGGGGTTCAAGCCCGTGACTACTGAATACGGTGCTGTTTCTTGTATTCTGTCTATTTGTGAACTCCTCTGATCGTTTGGTCGTCCCGGAGTATAAACAGAAAATTTATTATTAAATATTCAGCAAAACCAGTGTCAAATATATTCTTCGTACTGAAGTATCCTGCAACGTTGTCTAGTTTGTGATACTATTTGAATACTTCACAGTTTGATTTTTTATTCTAGTGTTGGTGAATTTATTTTACATTTTGTGTGTGTTTTATTTTACAATACACAAATTTTTCACATAACAGTCTAGCTATGGTCTGTGTTGTTTTAACGCCTTTCGCGCTAGATTTCCCCCATTTTTTTTTTTTTTTTTTTTTGTTTATCTGAAACGAAAAATTACAAGGACTACGAATGAGTTGTTACTATGATAATCAGAGACACATCTAAATTGCGGATCCTTTGATCCTCGGGTATGTCGATGACGTTCTGAAACTTATCAGTGCACTGGGAGGAACCCTTCCTGTAATTAGGTTAATCCCGGGGTGTTCTGAGAACGGATTAAACAATGGCCAGGTAGAGTAAAGCGCCTACCTCAGTCACTAAAAAGCATTCAGTTTCATTAAATTTATGGTTTTGAGGTTCTTTGCCATTTTTTACAACAGTCTACCCTTGTCTATTGCTTTGTTTCTACAGGGTGATTCACTACCAGTGCGACAAACTTGCAGAAGGTGTAGGGGGCACAAAGACGAATCGGAATCACATAGCATTGCAGTGTCTGAAATGCCTTTGTCATGCGGTAGAGGACGTTGAACGGGCGGTCGCGTGAACACCGATCCCGCTGGAAGTCAGCATTTGCGAACCGTTTCTGTTGAAGAAACCAAGTAGCAAAAGTTCTCCGGAGTGGATAATTCGCAGGCTCCAATGATTGGACGCGTTGCAGATGGTATGAACTCAATTGGTTTGTTGACAGTATCCTCCATACAGTGGATTGGGAAATACCCAATCGTTGGCCTATCGCTCGAGTACTCGTACTCGGATTGCCTTCTGCAAGACGTAGCACATTCTCCTCATTGTCTGGCGTCCTCGTCGTCGTTCGCTCTCGATTCATGGTACCTCTCGTGAAACAACCAGTCTCACGTAACCTTCGTATGATGAGGAGCACGCCTGTGCGGGAAACGTTCCTGGTACAAGCGCAGAGCGGCGCGCCCGTTACAGTCCGCAGCTCCATACGCGAGGTGCATGTCGGCCAGTTCAACGTTTGAATACTCGTCCATCCTACTGCCTCGGGAACCGGTTCACAAATGCTGACTTCCCGCGGGATCGATCTTCACGCGACCTCCCGTTCAACGTCCTTTACCGCATGACGAAGGCATTTCGGACCCTGCAATGCTATGTGATTCCGATTCGTCTTTGTGCCCCCTACACCTCCTGCAAGTTTGTCGCCCTGTATACATTCAACAGGAACTGGACTTTGTCGCTGGCAATGAATAGCACATTTTCCTTTTATATGTATCCGTTCTGTTTTCGTTTGTAGTGGGAAAATTTGTTGCAAAGTTCCTTGAAGAAGTAACTTGGGAAACGAGAGTGGGAAACAAAAAAAATTCAGCCAATCACAGAGATTTTCATTTGCTTTATTGGCAGAGAAAGTTCTGCAGCTGTTATAAAGCATCATGTACTATTATTCTACATTTTCAAGTATCTCAGAACAAGAAAAACACTGTGTCAACCAGTACCATTACAACCATTCTTTTCTAACTTGTGATAGAAAGGCTGAATATGTAAGTAAATTTATTATTCCAGTTTTCATTAGTTTATAGGATGAACCATTCACAAATTATGAATAATCCATGACGTCGGCGATGGTCAAACTTTATTAGTTTGTGATACAATATATATTACTCATTGCTGTAAATTTATTTATTTAATTTTATTTTTTGCTATTCTTTGCATTTTGTTACAATTTGGCAGAACTATTTGTAATTTTATTACTCTAATGTTAGTAATTTTTTATTGAAAATTTGTTGCTGGATCATTTATTATAGTGTGAATTTCCACCAATCACTCAGAATTCTTCAACTTCCTTTCTTTGAAATTCCACTTTATCCAGTCTAACTTTCCTAATATTGAGGGTCGCTTTATGCTGGTTTCAGTTTTCGAATTACTGGAGTATCCTGCCCAAAACATAGATGCAGTAACTGAAATCATTTCCGCATGGTTCGGAATAGATTTAACAGATTATTGACGAAAACCTGTCCTTTTTCGTTATTCAATTACTTTGAGTTGGTAACTACACTGCTCGACAAAATTAACAGAACAAAATGTTCTTCATGAATATTTTATTGTTAACAGTGTCGCCGAAGGCGAATATTTAATATAATAAGAATCCTGCCATACAAATTCCGAGTATCCAATAGAAATCGATGTACTACCTTACAGAACCGCACATTATGCAAATTATTCATGCCTATAAAAACAGGGGTTGCGACCACATCACTTCATTCCTATTTTTTATTATTTTTTTTTTTTTTGGCTTGCTCAGTGGGATAGCCACATCCCCAGTACTCAGGATGGCAAGTCATCGTCATTTAGAATTTAGATGATTCTTTGTGATGGCAGGCTGTCTTCGGTCTCAGGCGAAGAAACACGCAATTTACAGACATATTATATACAGCCCAACATAGCCTAAGTTGTTGGTGCGCCTAAAACCCTACAACCAAGAAACCGATCTCCCATAAAATCAGGTTTTCAATCCAGAAAACAGACAAACTAGTCACAAAATTATTAAAGGTCTTTGGGCATTGGAAATTCTTGATATAAAACTTCTTGTCGCAATCGACACAAAAGATTACGTTTGTTGTGACAAGAAGTTTTAAGTTTTTAAGCAATCCTTTGAATGACTACATATCGGATATATGCAGAGCACTTGTATATGAATGATGCAGAGCTAAAATCACTCTCAAAGCAATGCAAATCAACTACAGTTTTAGTTACAGATTTATTTACACTGTAAATAAACCTGTAACTGTACCTTGCGAATAATAGGATTTTATCTTATTCTGTTTTCAGATCATGTGATTTTTAGATAATCTTTTAAAATTATTTTCCCGTGAGGGGATTGTCAACTTTTTTAAAAAATAAAAACGACTATTTACTCTTTCTAAAAAAAAAACAAGGAAACAATTATAAATACTAATGCTATTTGTAGTTCTGCAATAAAACGCACGATTAATTCTGTTCATTTCAAGCAATAGAAGATATTTTTAAAAGTTCGAACAAAAAAATGACCTAAAAACATTAGAAAATACGAAGAATCGATTGTAAGGGAAGAGAAACAGGATAAAAGATGACGTTCTTACAAAACATAGTGAAAATAAGAAAACCTGGAGGTAACAATGCAAGGTCTTGTCCAATTAAGCACGTATCAGACATTGAAGAACACTGATCTCACCTCCTTGGTATGCATCTACGTAACCTCGCATTTACATGTGAAACCCATTATTAAGAAGTCGGCATCGTGTGTACAGTATCAAGAAGTCGTGGTTTTGTATTCCAACATTTTCACATTTTTTGAAAACATCTCTTGAATTAAAATGGAACCGGAAACTGTAGTTTCTATATATGTATGCACAGATACTGGACAAAAATGACTAGAAAAAATTCTATGGGCCTTTTTCACAACGTGGCTGAGTTAGTCAGTCTCAGGCGAGGGAAGCATGGTTTTTCTCCTGGAAATTGGGCTTTTTCGTCCAGCAAGCAGAAAATCGACCTCACAGAGGATGGATTAAGCGCGTAATCCATTCAAGTGTCGTGGATAACTTTTTTGTGTGTTTACTTACCGTCCAAAACAGTCCTATACGTTCTCTATAGGATGTAAATCTGGTGACTTGGCTGGTCAATTTAAAAATCCTATCATTCCCCTCGATTCTTCGTGCCACTTTAAAACAGTAGAATTAGACAATGAATTAGACAACCCAATGAATTAGACAACTGTCATCCTCAAATACAAAGGTATCGAAATCACGAGTGTCCCTCAAATGTTCAGTAAAAGGCACAACCTAGATTATCCAGAATATTTGTATAGCCAGCCTGATTTATTATCCCGGTTGGTATTTCAAGTAAGGGATTCAGTTTATAATAGTTAAAACATCCCCAAGGCGTAACTGACCCACCACCAGCATGTACATTTTGGACACAGTCTGGATGAAATGCCTCACTGCTTCTTCTGTGAACTTGGTGGTCCTTGGATCATTAAAGTACCAGCAAAATTTGGATTCGTCAGACCATATCACAGCTTTCCAAGCATCAGTAGTCCAGGTTTTATGCATTTTGGCCCATACGAGGCCGGGCTTTTTTTTAATACACAGATATTGACATTGGTCTTTTTTTGGGGACCCTAAAAAGACCCTACTCCAGATATCCATGTTATGCAATTATTTTCGCAGTATTCTCTCATAACTCGGCTGATAAGATCCTTGATTAACTGTTTGCAATAGTTATTGTCTTATTTGAAATCATTTTTCGTAAATAGAGAAAAAGGATTAACCTTATACTCTGACTTCAGCGCTGTACACAAAAAAGCATAGAAGATACATGTGTTCAATCTGTCAATATGCTCTAAATACCAGAAGTCTAGAAGTGACTAATTTTGTCCGGTGTCTGTATATACTAGACAAAAAAAAATGACATCTGTAAATTAAATTAAGAATAAGGATGTTTGCAGAAGGAACCTGATCATTTGAAATATATTAAATAAATCGCCAAAACGGCAATTTTACAAGCCAATTGTCAATAAGCATACACCGGATCCCATTGAGCAAAGCGGAGACGGAATGTCATAGTAGTAAATACCCACCACAACAGTGTGATAAGTATATGGAACAAAAATAAATTAAAATAGCAACCACTCAATCCCATCTCGTCAGAAGGCTACAAGACGACGGTGTTAGCGGAATCGCTGCATTTCAAACGTTAAACAAATCAATACATCACACCGCAACTGACAAATAATTTAATCAGCACGTCGATGCAATACATTTGCATAACGATGGCCTTTATACAGCGAGAAATTAAACGAAAATAGCTCAGTGACCTCACAATGCAAAGCAAAACTGCCAACGAAAACGAAGTTAAAATAAAGTAGACTATTGGTGACGGGTATGAGCAGTGCTTGGCATCCCAGCTTATTAAATTAGTTTTTTTATCGTTTATATATGCAATTAATTTAATAGCCGGTATTTTGAAAACATCACAAATAACACAGTATTTCCAATTAAGTTTCTCAGGGGAGGGCGTGTGGTTTCTCTCTCTCCAAGAATCAGGTTTTCTTCCCATGTACACACACAATAAACGCCCTCACAGGTAGTAGAACCGTGCGTATAAATACTTCCCTCGCAACACGGTGGAAGCTCTCGTGGGTAGCACAGTTGGTAGGATCGCCATCTTCCCCACACCGGGTGGAAAATACCCGAGTTCGAGTCTTGTCAATGCGTCAGGAATTTTTATGGTCCTTTTTCACAACGTGGCTGAGTTAGTCGGCCTCAGCCGAGGTGAGCGTGGTTTTTTCCTCTAGAAACTTCGGATTTTCGTCGAGCAAACAGAAAATCGACCGCAGAACACACAATGTGCAAGGAGTAATATGGCCTTGGTCACTGATGCTCCAAAAACCCTACCAGAACAACAGGGTGGAAAAACGCCCGGCTTCAAATCCTGCCAATAAATTTTTATGGGTTTTGGCTTGTGGACCTTAGTTGTCTGAGTGCTTCAGAACAGTATTTCTCAACCTTTTGGAGATACGGAGCACGTTTATTCTTAAGGCAGAGACCACGGACCGCAAAATATATCAAACTGTAACACATACTCATACTTAATATGCATACGCTATAGGTATCTTGCATTACTGTTGGGCGCAATATTGCCCTAGTAGCCCTTTGTGCCAGAAATACCAATACCATCACTGTTATTGGGATTGCTGCCTACTGAAAAAAAAAAAAAAAAAAAAGTTTTATTGTTTTTTTTTTTTTTTTTTTTTTTTGTCAAGCTCCGCGGACCACAGGTTGGGACACACTGCTCTAGACACGCAATTTTCAGACACGATAAACGTACGCTTCGTGGTCTTAGCTCCTTGAATGCTTATTATAAATAGCATAAGACAGGTTCCCGGTTTCTGAACTTTGAGTTTTGATTCTGAGTTTCATCTATATGAAAGGGGATCTCTGCGATTTTCAAGTGTCAAGTTGCACTGTATGGCGCCCATTTCTGGGTATTCAGTGCAACTGCACACAGGAAATGTTAAAATACGATCGAGCCTTTCCAAGTCTAGGTGAAAAGCGTTGGTTACTTGAACATCTCCAGGATCACTGTAAGACAGTATTGATCGCACTCTTTCTCAATCGAGTTCTGTTCAAGGAGATAACCGAGAAAAAGGAAAACCAGTACGGCAATGCAAACCTCATCCTTTACGTCAACTAATCCCGTTTAAATAATTTAAATTTAAGCGACCTCTCTGCATTCCATTTCCTCCATGGAAAAATCTCAACTATTTAGTTAATAGAAAGTCATTCTGGCGACTTAATCTCTATTAAATCATTTTCGTAATTTAATCATTTAAAAACTTTGAAAATTAAGAAAAATGAAATTCTTAATTTTCAAAGTTTTTATTAAAATAGGACCAAATTATTTACCAATTTTTATTAATTTTTTTTTTATTATGTGTAAATCAAAAAACGTGAATAATATTTAAGAAAGGTGTAACGGAAGAACATTGTAGAAGATTCTTGAAAGTTGTGAATGGTTCTAGAATATTCTACAAAGTGGTAGTATTGTTTAAATATTATAGAAGATTGTAAATAATTCTAGAGTGTTTTGCAATAACATAAATTGAGGAGTAAGAGCTGTAACTTATAAAATCGAACGTCATTCAGAAAGAGTGTATGGTGTAAGTTTTTGTTATTATTATTATTATTATTATTATGATTATTATTATTATTAGCTACATGGTGCAAGGAAGCTTGAGGCTTATGCTGCACCAACCAAAAAAAAAAAAAAAAAAAAATGCCCCGAGTTACCCTGAGAGAGAGAGTGTGTGTGTCAAAAGTAGAAAGGAATCACCAAGAAAGAGAAGAATGATGATATCCAGCTGAGGGCCCTGGGTGTGCCAAGCCCATACTCACCAGTTTTTAGCCTCTGAGGTTGGTTTTGCGTGTTTCATGATAAAAAATAAGGAACTGAGTGTTGAACAAAGAAGTGCTATTTAAACTCTGTATAAAGAAAGTCATTCCACGAGAAGTATTGGCAAAAAACTAGGTGTTTCATTTAAGGGAGTATTCGACGATTCAAGGAGACTGACTGGCAGTGTAAAGGACAAACCACGATCGGGAGGACCGCCCCAAACAACGGAAGCAAAATAAGACCATAACACTGATTTCTAAATGCAATCGATTACTGCACCTGAAACTGTCGTGTCTATAACCACTAAAATTTCGTCTTAAACAAGCAGGACTTCGTGGTCGTGTAGAGGTCCGAAAACCCTTATTAAAACCGGAAAATTGAAAGAAACGGTTGGCTTGGGATAAGAGCCATCAACATTTGAAGCGAAGAGTGGAAAAACGTATTGTGGACGAATGATCCAAATTTGAAATTTTTGGATCCAAGCGTAGAGTTTATGTGAAACGATCAACTGAAGAAAAAAATGGTGCTACATTGTTTAGTACCTACAGTCAAGCACGGTGTTGGTTCCATCATGATGTGGGGTGCTTCTGTTTTTTCTGGAGTGGGTTGCATCGTCAGAATTGAAGGAATTTTAAGAAAAGAAGACTATAAAAACATTCTTGAATATAATGCAATATCCTTTTGACTTCGATTTTGTGGAAGAAATTTTATATTACAGCAAAACAATGGCCCGAAGCACAGCTCTAAGTTGTGCAGGGACTTTCTAGCAACTAAAGAATAGGAGAGAGAGCATTGTAAATTATTGGTGTCTGGCCACCTCAATCGATTAACTTAAATTCCTGACTTGAATAGAGCTTTTATGTTATGGGATCATCTAGACCAGCGGTTCTTAAACTGTGGCTAGCCTCAGAAAAAGATTTTGAGGATTGCAGCAAACATTGATAAACGTGAGTAAATTAAATATTTGTTATAGAAATATTGAAATTATTACACATTACAACCTTTCATTCTATATTTGTTTAGTTATTGCAGAAATAAAAGCCGTCAAGCATGATTACACGAATACAATTTCAATTATCATTCGTATAATTCATTAAGATCTGACACTAGGGGTCGCGGGTAAAAAAAGTTTATAAACCTGTGATCTAAACCGTAAAGTCCGTGACGTTTACCCATCTTCACAAAATTTTTGAGAAACCTTGCAGAGCGCTTGGAATAACGTTGTTCAAACCACTATTATAAAATTAATCGCCAGAATGCCACCTTTTTATAAGGCGGTGATAAAAACTCGTGGAGGATATGTTGATGAAAAATCAGTATATTTGTTAATATTAATCACGTCAATATTTTTTTGCTGTAAATTTTTCAATGCTTAATAAAAAAATCTTGAAATACTTTGTAGTGTGTTTTTGTATATTGAACCTTACATTGTCATAGCTAATTAAAAAAAAAATAATGAAAACTGTTGTCATACGCTGTGATTCCAAACTTTTAGCAGGAGCGCCCAAGAAATCTCCACTCTCACAGAATGCATCACGGCCAAGTAGGTTCAAACATCTTACTAGTATTGTTATTACAAATCTCTACAAACGTTTAAATTTTTACAATCAGACATATGAACGTTATATATCGCTAATATCTGCGCAAAATAAAATCAAATATAGATACTGTATAATGGCATAACTGAAAGCAAAAAGCCTGTCAGTTGAGTACCGAATTTCATTTCGACTGCGATATTTCTTTTATTCAATGTCAGAGCACGAGAAGACATCAAAAAGTTCTTAGAATTATAGTAAGATCAACTCACTAAATTTGTTTTATCGGTAAAATAATTATTTTAGTGGAAATATCTGTTTGCTGCAATTTTTGCTCTGGGTAAATTTTTAAGGCAATGTTATTTTTATACCTCTAGTATATTTTCAAGGAAGAACTTGAGGCTTTCTTTGCTATTCAGTGTGCTGAGAAATAGTAACCCTTAGATCGGCTTGATGGATGACACAGTCTTGGCCCCCGCCACCAGCGACCGACTTTAGGGCATCAGTGATCATTTATGTAAGCACGTGAATATTAAGTTGATAAATCACCTGGGACCATAGGGTGATATTTAAATTTGCATGCATAACCGATCCCGAGATAGATCCTACTTTCCTACTAGACGGTTTGGCCATCTCAATAACCAGTATTCCTGGCCCATGAACTTTTTTAAGTGGGTGTGTAGGACCCGGGTCGGGACACGCAAGGGGATCGGTATAAGTCACTTCTGAATGTATTGTGTAGCGATCAGCTAGTTTCGTAGACCTGCTAAGTCCTGCAGAACTGCCCACACAGCACTAGAGGTTTTGTCTTGGCTCGCTAAACGTTTCAGAAAAATAAGGCCTTCATTCCACATGAAGCCTAAATCAGCGTGGCGCTGTCTTGACTCTAGTTTCGTTAACGATGTTATTCTTCTTATTATTATTATAATTAAGGTAGAGCAATTTGTGCAGATTTTAGAGGGTTTAAATATAAACTTAGGTCCTTGTGGTAGATTTATAGTTCCCTGATTTGGGCACTGGCACTTTAATTTACTGCTTTCTCGTGAGTTGGGTCTTTAGAGGTAATGGTGAATTTTATATAATTAACTTACGTGAGGAAATCTGGATGTTGGTCAAGAATGTGGTGCAATACGGCCTCAAACAACAGTACAGAGAGGATGCCAGATATGATTCAGTCTGCTTAGATTAATAGTGAATACTGCACTAAGGATTTTTTGTAGGTTTGGTTAAATTTTGAAATCAGTTTTTTCCAGAATGGTAATGAGGGCAGTAACTGCAACAGAGTGAACTGTGGCTTTGCCATCTAAGAAAACAATATCGATGTAAGGCTCATCGTTTAGTACGAGCCGGATCTCAAACATAGTGCCAATATACAACTTCAGCAAATTGTAACCGATGGATATGGGTCAGTAGTGTTTTGTATATTTTGGGTTTTTCACTTGAGGAACGCTGGTCTGACAATAGGCCCGACGTAGCCGAGTTGTCAGGATCGAGAGTACAGTAGAACACACTCTTTGAGTGGACCGTGGTTCAAGCCTGTGACTGCTAAATACGATTAATATGATTCATAACTTATTGTAAACTCCTCTGCCTTAGCGGTCGTGCCGAAGTAAAAACAAGAATATGATATTTTCAAATAATAGTATATAATATATGTTGGGGAGGCTTCCACTAATTAGTATTTCTTTGAAAGAGAGAATTTATTTTCTCCTGCCATGGACTAGCTCAGAAGGAGCAGATAAAAAAGCATTTCTCACTTATAGGCAATTTGATCTTACAAGCTTTTAGTTTTTTAACCACTTCCTGTACACCTTTTGTTTCTTGTGATTTTGGTTCTTTCGCTGAACATCAACTGGAACTTATGGTAATTCTAATTCACAAGATGTCAGAAAAAGTTGTTCTGCTAGCTCTGTGAAAGTTCCTTAGAGCAGGTAGAACAACTTTTTAAGTGGCAAGGACCCCACTTCTGGGTGCGACCACTGTCTCCTCTCTTTGGGGGGGGGGATTAACTTGTTATGGGTGCTAAATTCGACATCGATTGGGTCATGGTCTGAATGTAATTTCATTAGAGTAGTAGTTTGATTTCCGTCAGGTACAGCAAATCTAGCTATTGCGAGCCCTTATTCTTGTGGGAGGGGTATAGCTGCTGTAATACAAATATTTCGAGCACGTGACATAGAGTTTTTCTTCAGTCACTTGGCGCATGCTAACCACTTCAGTAATTATTGTGGACAAGCCAAGGTAAAGATTCAGCTATGTTAAGAACTTCATTCTTAATTTGATTCAATGCTCTGTGGGAAAACATGTGATGCAAATTTGAATTTTGACCTGTCCTAAAATTGTCCGTATTCTAACTGGTAAATAACTTTATTTAGAAAAGGATGGCTGCCCCTGCACCTCTTCTATGGGATTTGCTATTTATCAAAGAGTTGTATGCACTAAGTCTAGTTAGCCCACTAGATATCAGACAAATAGTTATCTGAAGTTTCCGCAGAGCCTAATATTATAGCTGTACGTTTTGTCTTTCCCTTTGCACGGAGAGGTATGACGAATGTCCAATAAAGAAATAAGACGAAAAAGAATAAAATCCTCCTATATGCGTTTTTCACAGAAAAGTGACATCAATTAATATTTATGGTAAGCAGAGTTGACTGATAGGTTTGGCTGATTAGCATCGCACTGGCAGAAATAGTGGCTGATATGCATACTCGGAATATTGTATTGTAATATTTTAATTTTAATTGTCATCATAGTTTTAATCAGGATATTTTTCTCCTGAAATATTAATACAAAATGTAGTTCACTTAAAAGATCTATGGCTCTTTCAATCGTACCATTTATGCACTTCATTTATTTCAGCTAACCAGGACTGCCTAGCTAAATATACGATATATATATATATATGTTACTAACCGACCTCTAATATAGACTGATCATTTTAAATGAGACCACATGAAAATGAAAATAACTTCGAATAATAAAGAATGCTAGAGATATGAAATTTACAAGTACATATTTTATTCTCTGACGTTATTTAATTTATCATAAAAAAGCTGAAAATGTGATCAAAACAAATGAGCACGACAGGACACGTTCGAAATTACTGCCTGTAGCATGCTGGGAGTGACGTTGGAAATGAAACAACATTCACATTTCCCAATCCCCTTGAACATTTTCGCAAGCCTCCATATCGCAGATTTTGATTGTACTGTACGAAATTGAGCCCATTTACAAAAATCACGTTCAGTAGTTTTAAACAACTCTTCTGAGGTAATGTTCCACCACGAACACGTACGCTTTATGGTGAACGCCATGTTCATTTACTGCTTGCACTGAGCATAGTTACAAAGTATCGACAGGTAGCAACACTATACACAGAATAAAGAATGTTATTTGTAAATGTTGTCCCTAACACTGTTTTACTCGAATTTATTGGCATTTTCACGGGTTTTCATTTTAAAATGATCGCCCACTATTTGCGAGCAGAAGCAAATTTAAATAAATTTTTTGACAAAAGTTCATCCGAACATATGCAAACATTATCCACCAATTCTCACTAGTTTTGATATTCGAACGCCACGATAAAGTAAGAACATGCACGCCCTTGTCAGCGGCAATGAGCACTTTAACCTTTCGGAAAATTTTTTTTTTTTTTTTTTTTTTTTTTCAATTTGACATATAGTAATCGAAACTGTGTTCTGCCCCAATTCGAGCACTGAAAATAAAACTGTTTGCATAAATAAAAGTGAGCATTTATGGAATGAAAAAGTTAGATAAACAATGTCGTGAGCTGAGATGCGTGTCAACTCCATTGAACTGAGATGTGTGTCAACTGTAGTGAGTTATTTTTAGCTGCTTTGAGAAATGTTAAATATTTTTAGTGATCATCCATCGCTGATCGACCAGAAAGCTGTCGCAACACAGAAGGCTGAATTTTTTGACTGTGCTCTACGAAAATATAAGAAATGTTATCCAAAAATAATGAGAATGCAATTAAAACAAACAAAAAAGAGTTTAATTTTAACTAATTTTACATCATATTCCCTTATAAATAATCCCCATTGGTACTACACCGAGTGCAGTGATCTATCATCACTGGAGTCATGTTGAAAATCCATTTATCATAACTCTCAAGTGCATACTAAGATTTTTGATGAATTGCCAAGACAACGTAAAATCTCTTTCCTCTGAACTTCAATTTTACCTTTGGAAATAAGCAGAAGCCAAGGTCTGAAGAGTAATAAGGTAACACACAGGTAGTAAAATTCGAAGTGGGGGGAGACACAGATATTTGGCCCTCTGCTAGAAAATGTCGGGCAGACTGGAGGTAATTTATCAAAAGGACCACCTGAATTTGTGCTTTTGATAAAGCATCTTCTCCAAAGGTGTCTGTAATACGTCATGTTTCTGAAGCTATTTTACCAAACTTGAAACAGATATTCCTTGAGCGGCATGATGCGTAGGTAAACTGTTATTTGAAGGTAATAAAGCACTCAAATATACGTTGTTTTAATTATGTTTATTTCCAATTTGGAAATACTGCACGTACATAATGGAGTCAAATTTCGTGGTATTTTCTTACCAATTCTTCCTGACAGCTATCTTTGCAATATCACCATCACAAAAGGTCACTCAAGTCACAAACTTGAAGCTAAACCATGCAAATGCTTTTTTATTTTGAATCGAGAATTTAAAAAAAAAAAAAAAAAAAAATCGCAGAACGCGTTGTATGTTCTATACGTCTTAATACAGTTTCATACGTGAAATGTAATACAGAATGGCGTACAAGGAAATCAATTGTTTCACTCACCGCCAAGTTGGAAATATTCATTACAGGAAGTATTTTTACGTGGCAATTCTCCAAACTTTTGAGAAGCACTTCATATTAATATTAAAATGAGTGAAAAGCTAATTAAATACACTGATGCTCAAAAGCTAAAGAACAAATACAAAAATGAGAATAAATTTTTAAACAAATTAAAATAGAACCCAATATCCGTCTTCATAAGAAGATCGTCATGTTTCATAAGAACCATAACGATCTCTGTACTTATCCGCCATTGTATATTTTATTTTTAATACGATCCTTTTCTTTATCAAAAATTTTGCAATCCATTATCGGGTCGTGATGCACAGGTGGAGAAACGCTGATCTATATTAAGCTGAGAGAAATTAGAATGTTAATTAAGTATCCTTAAAAAATTTAAAGATTTGCACTTACATTTTGATCACTTGGTATAAAATTGTACGTAATGGAGGATAGAATTTTTTGCACCTATTGGCAAGTCTTGCCACTGCAAAAGTAGTGACATTAACTTTTTATGGAGTTGGTAGATCAGTTTTACACATATGGACAAACTGAAAAGCTCCTCTTTATATATATATATATAAAAACAAAAAATTCTGCCGGCTACGCAGACAAGCTAGTATTTGGTTTCCGACTCCACGAGCACAGCTCAGCAAATACTGAATCCTGAGGTTAACTGATTGATCGTTCACAATCTCACATCAATTGTGCACTCCAACCTCGGGTTAATCCCCATGAAAAACACAAATTACAGCTGCAAATATCCACTTGCTAGCGAAACTCATCACAGGAAAAGTAGATGCACCATCGATTTCGAGCACCATTAAGCACGTGAACTTGGCAAGGCGAGAACAATGTCGCACCAGATATCCACTATGACCTACTGTCAACAGTGGAGTATGTCTCAAACACATGTTCCGATCAAGCACAGTCTCTATAACGCACTGGTCGCAGATCTGTACAGACTTTGCAATGACAATAGCTACAGGAAACACGCACTCAAAAATACTTGCCAACTCATTGATATATAATACAATCTCATTTAAATATATTCTCACAGAGATGGACATTTAAATTTGTATCATGTCCTCCTTGCCTTCAAGCTGTGCAGGGACAAAAACTTTTATTTAAATTAAACAAATAATAATAATAATAATAACCGGACACAAACAACCACCCCATGCACTTGGAACCAGTACCCGTCGCGGGGCGAAAAAAAATTTCATAAAGGAGAAAAACTAAACTATTATATTAAAGTCACTTCAACTACCCATATGTATTGTGTCTGTAAATTTCGTGTGTTCTCTGGTCGATGTTCCTACTTTGCTGAACGAAAAACCTTGCTATCTACGCCTGAGACCGAGTGAGAACGGAGTGAAAAAAGCCCATAGAAGCTCCTCGCGTCATCGACGATATTCGAACCCAGGCCTTTTCCACCCGGTGTGGGGAGGACGGTGACGATACCACTATGCTACACACGCAGACAACCCATAAAGGAGAAGTTTAATAATAATAAATTGTTCCCCCCGGCTCTGATGGCAAACTGCTTTTACCATGGTGACTCACTGGTCACTTTGGCATGATTCGCCAATCAGTTATTATTATTATTATTATTAGCTACATGGTGCAAGGAAGCCTGAGGCTTATGCTGCACCAGCCAAAAAAAAAAAAAAAAAAAATTCCGAGTTACCCTGAGAGAGAAAGCGAGAGAGAGAGAGAGAGAGAGAGAGAAAGTCAAAAGTAGAAGGGAATCACCAAGAAAGAGAAGAATGATGATATCCAGCTCAGACTCTGGATATGCCAAGCCCATACTCACCAGATGTGAGCCGCTAGGGTTTTTTATGTGTAAATTTATTCGTTGAAGTTACTTTCAGGACTGCTTCAGAATATCTTAAGATATTCTTCAAAATATCCAAAAGTGTGATAAAAAAGTAATTAGATATCATTAAAAAAAAAAAAAAACACACCTGTTTCACCAGTATATAGCTTGTAAATGTGAATGGATTTGGCAAATTTCCTTTACCTTATGCTAAAACTGATATTTGTACAGATTCAGAAGATAAAAATAAAAACTACCTGTTTCACCAACGAATAAAATACACTAAAAGAAAGCGCAGGTTTTCCATCAAGCACTTAGCGTACGCTAAATTAGCTCCTGGCCCTGCTGCCTTGATGAGCATATAACAGTATTTTGTTGTTATTTTTATTGTAGTAGGGATTTAGGAGCATCAGCGACTAAAGCCATATATACTGTCTGTAAATTGCGTGTGTTCTGGGGTCAATTTTCTGTTTACTGTACTAAAAACCCCGAGTTTCCGGGAGAAAAAACCATGCTACCCTCACCTGAGACCGACTAACTCAGAAACGTTGTGAAAAAGGCCCGTTAAAACTCCGCGTCATTGAGGGGACTCGAACTCAGATCTTTTCCACCTGATGTGAGGAGGACGGCGATTCTACGTGTGCTACCCACGAGGGCAGCATATACATTGTAACTAATAATATGGACATTTACTAATAATAAAGATTACAGTATTTTATTTTAAATCACCATTTCTCGACCTTTTTCATAAAGCAATCCACCCGAAAAAAAAAAATAAATAAATAAAAATAAAATAAATAAATAAAATAAAAATAAAAACCCTGCGATCAGTAATTTCAGAAATTGTGTTTACAGCTATAGAAGAATTTTTCGTTTTGGTTTCTCACAATTTTTCACATCTAAAGGATAAACATAATTAACCAAAAAAAGTATTTAACCATTAATACACAGATTTTATTTAATCACTCAATTTCCATATCCATATTATAAATACACACCAAATTCACATAACTATTATATTTATTTTTAATGCGATCTTGCGCATTGTCAAAAATTTCCCGCGACTTACCCAGATTTTTCTGGGCCCACACACAGGTTAAGAAACGCTGAACTAAATAAGTGTTCACGCTGTCCGTGCTTAATTGAATGACAGAGTGAAAAAGGCATTAAGGTAAAAGGGAATGAATGTTAGTTTTGGTGAAAGAGAGTAACCCAGTATAAGAGCAAGAGAGAGTGAATGAGTGTTATGGTAAACGGAAATGAGCGAAGGAGAAAATGTAACAGGCCGAATGAATACATATTTAAAACAACTTACATCAGTTTATATATACTAACAAAAAAAAAAAAATCATAATACAACAAAAACACATCCACTGCATCCTCCCCTGGCCTGCAAAAAAGTTGCAGTTGGGCTTGCACCTCAACTGAAGAATAACAATAAGTTGAGATGCTCAGAGAGTGCAGTGCAGTGCAGAAAGAAAGAGTTGAATAAACGAAACGAAAGCCAGAAGAATGAATAAGGATGTATATGTGTGAGAGAAAGAACACACTAACCTTAGTTTTAAACTTGTAACAACCTTACTTGTTACTTATATAACCCTAATTATTATGTACTAGTATATTAATTTACATTATACACCATTGCATTCCCCACCCTGGGGTGAGAAAGAGGGTGAATGAGTACAAAAAAGAAAAAATATATATATATAACTAAACAGAAAGGGTTAAAAAAAAAAAAGGTAAAAAATTATTATAGAATGTAAGTAAAAAGCACAAAACAGAATGGAAGTAGAGTGTGAAAGTGTATTATGAGTGAAGCAAAAGTGTATCTCCCCCCCCCCCCCCGGATAAGATGATGGGCGGATGGCCAGTGGCCCTCTGCCCATCCCAGCAGACACCATGCCGTGGCTATTTAGCAGGCGCGGTGTAGCCCTCAGTCCCCAGCAGCTTTCACTCCACTTATTATGGCAGCGAGAGGGTCAGAGTGGAAGCAGAGGGTGCTAAGAATCTCAGAGCACGACCAGGCTGTCATGCACGGAAACTGAACTTAGCCTGTTACAACGTAAGATCGCTCATCGGTGAAGATAAGATATTAGAGCTGGAAAAGGAATTAGAAAATGTGTATTGGAATATCATCGGTTTGGCTAAAACAAGAAGAAGAAATGAATCACTCATAAGTTTATAAAGTGGAAATCTGTTGTACACCAATGGAAACGGTGAAAGGAGCGAAGATGGAGTTGGCTTTTTGGTTCATAAAGATATAAAAAACAATATTTTGGAATTCAAAAGTACATCACCAAGGGTGTCAAGACTACTACTCGGGATTTCCAAAAGGTACAAGCTAATGGTTATAATGATTTATGCACCAACGTCGAGCCATGATGATGAAGAGGTTGAAGAAACGTACACCGAAATTGAGAGTCTTCTATACGAGCAGAAAACCCACTACACCATCATTATCGGGGACTTAAATGCTAAGGTCGGAAAGAGACAAAACAGCGCAGAAAGGGGAACTATAGGAAATTTTAGAATTGGTGAAAGAAATGAAAGAGGTGAAAGGCTTGTGGAATTTGCAGAATCTCGAGGAATGTCAGTAATGAACACTTTTTTCAAGAAAAGTGTGAACACAAAGTGGACATGGAAGAGCCCAAATGGATTAACAACTAATGAAATCGACTTCATCCTTACTAACAGAAGGTATATCATGAATGATGTTATCGTCCTGAACAAGGTAAATGTTGGTAAGTGATCACAGAATGGTAAGATGCACACTTGATATAGATGTAAGAAAAGTAAGGAAAAAAACTGACTCGAGTAAATAATACGGTCTTTGAGATAACAGAAGAGGAGAAAAAGTGGTATGTACTGGAACTTAAGAACAAGTTTGAGCTTCTGCAGACTGTTCAGGACCAAGATATCGACGAAGAATACTACAACTTTCTGAACGTGATAAAGCCCAAGAACCTATAGGTAAAAAGAAATCCAAAGAATAAAAAATTATTTAAGAAACACTTGTCATGATGAACCGAATGCGACAAATGAAGAGCAAGATAAACACTGACAAGGACAAAATTGAGTATACTGAGTTATGCAAAGCCATTAGAAAGAGACTCAGACAGGAGAAAAGAAGATTTAACACAAGAAAAGTAGAACAAGCATTAAGGGAAAACAAAGGACTTAAATCAGCAGCTATGAGCAGTAATACAGAAAGACAAATGATACTGAAACTGAAAAATAGAGATGATGTACTTATAAATAGCAAGATTCAAATAGTAGAAGACTACTATAGAGAATTATACAAGGGGCGAGGAAATGATGCAAGCAGTGGGGAAGATGGATCACAATTTAGTAACACATACGTTGAAGAAAATGGAGAATCAGAAAACCCCGGGGGAAGATGAAGTTACTGTAAGTTGTTAAAATTGAGAAGAGACATGACACAGAAACTGGCAAGACTCTTCGCAAAATGCATTAGAAAAGGCGTGACGCCTAAGGAGTGGAATAATGCAATCATAGTTTTGCTGCATAAGAAAGGAGATAAGACAGAAATTGGAAATTATTGACCAATTATCTTGCTATCGCACATCTACAAGTTGTTCACAAGGGTCATTACTAACAGATTAGAAAGAATACTTGATGAGAATCAAACGAAAGAGCAAGCTGGCTTTAGGACAGGATTCTCAACTATGGATCACCTTCACGCAATATCACAGCTAATGGAGAAAGCAAATGAATATAAAACACCATTATGCCTGGCATTTGTGGATTATGAAAAGGCATTTGACTTCATACAGCATAAGGCAATGTTTCGGGCACTGGAAAGACAAGGCATAGATACTCCACATATTATGATTTTGAAGAAAATATATGAGAATGCTACCTCCTTTATTAGACTAGACAAAGAGAGTAGCAAATTGAAAATTGAGAAAGGAGTTCGACAAGGAGACACAATATCTCTGAAGTTGTTTACTTCTACCCTTGAGGAAGCTTTCAGAAGGTTAGACTGGTCGCAGAAAGGAGTAAATGTGAATGGAGAGTACCTAAACCATTTACGAATTGCAGTTGACATTGTGATCATAATCCATGATCCCAAAGAATTAGAGGAAGATCTTAATCAATTATCCAGTTAGTAAGGATTTCAGACTAAAGATGAATATGATTAAAACAAAAGTAATGATGAACAAGCATGCCACAGAAAGGGATATAATCACTGAAGGAGCAGTAAATGAAAAGGTGGATTCATATACTTATCTGGGACAAGTCATTAGCTGTAATAATGATAAATGGCTGGAAGTCAAGAGGAGAATAAATTTTGGATGGATGGCATTCAGGAAATATAGTCACATACTGAGGAGCAATATCGAATTTGTCTGAAACGTAAAATAATGAACCAGTGTATACTCCGCACCATGACTTATGGAAGAGAAACTTGGGCACTCACCAAAAGAATGGAAGAGAAGCTGAAAACTACACAGCGAAGAATGGAACGAATTATATTAGGAATCAGACTGTGAGATTAGAGCAACATGGATTAGGCAGCACGTAAAGTTCTTAACTCAAGTAAAGGACATTCTTATGAAAACTAAAGAACTAAAATGGGCTTGGGCAGGACACATAGCTCGAAGACATGATGACAGATGGACTAAGAAAATAACAGAATGGCACCCAAGAGGAGCTAGAAAAAAACCTGGAAGACAACGACGGAGATGGACAGATGAAATTCACGAGTTCGTGGGTAGTAAATGGGTGTCCATTGCACAAAACAGAAGGAACTGGAAAGTTGCTGGAGAGGCCTTCATCCTGTAGTGGATTGAAAATGGCTGATGATGATGTGGGACGCTGACACTGGCCAGCATGGCTTACCCCCTGACCAGTGTGGGATAGAGCACCAACGCAGACGCTCCTATATAGGGACTCTTTCCCTATGTTCTTTCATTCCTACCACCTGGATTGGTTGATCTCTCACTCCCCAAACCCGGGTGGCATCCCCCCTTTCGCTTAGTGGGTAACCTCCCCAACTCCCACCTCCAGGGCACGAATGGCATCCAGTCCTGGGGCCCTCTTCTATCCCCCTTTCAAACAGGTGGGTGCCTTTACTACTGCCCCCCCCCCCTCTTTCTCTCTCTACAACTTTAACACTTCCTGCCCCTCCCACTTCAAACTTTCACTTTCACTTTTTTTCCCCTTTTTGCTGGGCTTTCCCTGCCTTGGCTACTACAGGGTTCGCCCCGCCAGTGCTTTACGCTCCCTACTGCCCAGCCCGCCTCTTCGTGGCGCTGGGCGGTAAACTAGAGGTTTTTTGTGTGGAAACACAGGCCTTCTCTGAAATTCTAAAACTAGCCTTAATACCAGAAACGCCAGTAGGAACTTCTTTTTTTTTTTTTGCTATTGTTTTTATGGTTTGATATTTAGAGGCAGGTGTGGATACTTCCTGATATATTGGATATTTAATAATTCATTCAGTGCAATTAGATATCTCAAATAATTTAAAATTCATCTTACAAAACAAATTAAAAAATTTAGGACTTGTTTCTACACTAGCATTAAAAAAAAAAAAAAATGGAGTTCAATATCAATACGTAGTCGAAAAATTTTCGGATTATAACTTTGAAATCAAGATTCATTTTTAACAAGCGCAGAGATAACAGTAAGAAAGTCGTTAGGCATATCAGAGAAGTGTCGTAACGATAGTGGCATGCGTTGGGACCAGCTGCCAGAGGCATGGATTGATAATAAAAATCTGACTAATGATGCTCTACTTAGACATGCTTCGAACATTCACGAACTTTGACGGAAACACTCGAGCAAGATATCAGTCCGAAAATATGTACAAAATGTTTAATTTTGTACATATTTTCTCTTTCTTCATAATTATAATTTCTCTGCCTTTCTTCATAATTATCATTTTAACTTTACCTTTACCAAATCTTATATATTAATAGAGGTAGCAGAATTAGAAACTCTTAGTTAATGGAAACGACCCACACATTTATACATCAAAGGTATTTTTTTTCATAGAAATCCACAAAAACAGCAAAAGGAAATAAATTAAAAATGTTTTACTTCAAAATAATAAAAAAAAAAATTGGAATATAAGAAATATACGATTCAAACAGATCAATAAAGGCCGTCACACCTTAGCCAAAGTAGGTGATGCATTTTCATCTCCTGTGAAATTGATGATGCACTCATATCTGTAGATGTTCGAGAATGGTGCATATATGTATATTTGAAAATTGTATTGGCAAAATATTTGAAAATTTTAGTTTCAACGTTGTATAGTATCGAATTAAAGATTGACAAATACAAAAATGTAAAGTGTTATCCAAGAAACAGTTTGAAAATACCGGTAGAATAGAACATACATGAGAGTGATATTTTAGCATTCCATTTTAAGGATTACCTTAGCCTCTTCATCTAAAGGTATACAGTATATTCATACCGTATACTGATTAATTAAATACAAATACACTAGCTGATTACTTTATTATGATCATGTCTAAAGTGGCTAGTTGGGCCACCTGACGTAGGTAGAGGGTGGTTATTCACGAAGACAACCCTCCAGCTTATCCCATAGGTACTCCAGTGGATTCAGTCTGCAGTTGCGCTGGCTTGTGCAGATATGCTGTCCAAGTCCTCGTCATATTCCTCAAACCCACTCATGTATACAACTGGCGAATTGAGGTTCAAGTGCATTTGCAGATGCCCTTGCAGATGCCCTTGATCTCCAATGATGTTTAAGTAACCCCCTCTTGTCTACGTTGCTGGCCAGGTGAACCAGAGGACCAAGGATACTTTACCACCACATTATTATTATTCTATACCGCTGCTGTTTTTACACAACAGGCATGATCCAGTGCTCTGTACGTGAACTCTTCCGTCACTTCAGAAGGGTGTAAAGTGAAAATCGTCAGACCACATGATATTCTTGTACATGAGAGTTTTGTCTTAACTACTGGCCATGTCGCCGTGATGAGAATTGTTGTCACTAGTACCTGTACCGTATTTAACAGCAATAAAGAAGTTTTATTTATTCCTTTTAAACGGCGTGCGTAGTGAACTCCCACTACCATAGTTAATTATCTACAAATTTAATGCAAATTTAGCTTTGACAGAAGAGTGCTGTCCAAGAAATGCAGAAAATGCAGAGTTTTCTTTTAAAACTGGTCTTAATTTTGCAGTAGAAGGACAAAGACGATGAAGTCTTCGAAAAACAATTCAACCTCGCCTTTCTGAAAATGTATCAGTTGCCAGTAACAAAAGAAGCTACTGAAACTGCATGATAAATTTTTTATTTGAAAATCAGTCAAAACGACGAGAGGAATTCATTTTTTTCCACGTTTTAAATTATTGTAATAATTCCTAATTAAAACTTGACACTTTTGTAACCAAATCTAAAACAAATGATATCGTTAAAAAGCTGTTGGCCTCTTCTAGGTAACTGTAACTATTATTTTTCTAAGTATATTGCTGGAGCTTTATAGTAAACAATTCAAAAAAAAAAAACGCACCTAATTAAACTCATCAAAAATAAAAACGTCTTACTGCTCTTCCAAGAATCAAGTAATTTAAATTATTTAGAATTTCGACAAGAAAATATGGGAAATAAGCTTCTTTAAAAAAAAAATAATAATAATTTGTACATTCCTTCGGTTATTTTGACTGTTTTTACTCGCTTTTGCAATTTTTAATTCTTTTCAACAATACTAAAAATTATATAATATTTAGGTTTATTACAATATTAACCTACTGTATATATCCACTGCATAATGAGGGGACTTACTTTTCGTCTTTCATTAAAATATTGTGTGTTATAAGTCAAAGTTAGCTGTAGACACAGGTCTACTACACACTGTAAACAATATTTTTATCTCAAATCAATGACAGTCTCCAACCGATTTTTAGCACCTTATACCTGGAGCTATGGCTAACTCCTGCTTCTTCAGCAACGTTTCAAAAAGATTAATACTGGTCGCTCACTCTTTAGCTAAAACAGCTAATGCATTTTCATCTCCTGTAAAGGTTGTAGAATGTCCACATAGAAACTTCTTTGGGATGCTTCATTATCATATCCTCGAAACGTAAATTGCCAAGGCAGATGTCGCTTGATTTTATATTTTGGAGATAAATCCAGTCGAATCGAAGAGCAATAATAAATAATGAAATCGTGAGGGTTAACACAACGGAACTACATATTAATATTATTATTATTATTATTATTATTATTATTATTATTATTATTATTATTAGTAGTAGTAGTAGTAGTGGTAATAGTGGCAAATGATGCAAGAAAGCAAGCTTATAAAGCATCACAAAAAAAAAAAAAAAACCCTTCCCATATCACTTGTCCACCCCCTCCAATAATTTGTCTAGTTCTTCCTTCAATATATCCAAACTACCCACTTTCACAATAACAGATGGAAGTTTGTTCCAACAATCAACCACTCGCTAGCTGTAGGTAAACTTCCGCACATCTATCCTTCCTCAAATTGAATTTATGCCTCCTCGTGTGTACAATCCAAGCAAGAGGAAGAACGCCATCAGTATTGAGTTTGCTCAATTCATTCAAAGCCATAAACACTTCAATTAGATCACCTCGCAGGTGCCTAGTCACCAGACGATGAAATTTGCAGAACTGAAGCCTATCTTGATAAGAGCACCCCTTTGTTCCTCTCATCAATCTCGTTGCCCTTCTCTGTATTCGTTCCCGCAGCTCTAGATCCTTCTTAAAATGAGGCCTCCAGACCTGTATGCAGTACTCCAGATGTGGCCTGACCATTGCCTTATACAATGGGATAATCACCTCCTTATCCCTACTAGCAAAATTCCTGTATATCATTGACACGTCCCCACGAGCTGCCTTGGTTGCCTGTCTACGCTGCTCAGAGAACTTCACATTTCAGTGCACAACTACCCCCAGGTCTTTTTCATTTTCTACTACCCTGAGTACCACAGTACCACAGTGTTGGTAGGCTGAAGTACCACACTGTTGGTAGGTTACTCTGGAGTTATTACTACTATCCATTTGTCAATATTAAACTTCAATTGCCATTTCTCAGCTCATATGCCTAATTTTTCTAGATCTTATTGCAGTAATAATAACGACAGTAACCTTGATTACTGTCGTTAACCATCCTGCGCCAATCAGCTTACACATCTCACAACAAACTAATTTCCAGAAATATTAAGGTTCGTTGCTATCACTGCATCCTTTTACCGATGACACAATAAAATCATTAACTAAATTTTCCTGTGGCTACGCACTTCTAAACGCTCTGTTATTAATACCATAAAGACTAGAGCAGGGATTTTTAAGCCATTTTTTAATGTGTATTGCCGCCAAAGTGTGCTAAGAAAGCAATGCTTATTTTTTACATTACATTTTTTTAAATTTTGTCGGTGAATTCTGTATGGTGATGTATTTTTTTTACAAAATGCTTACGATTAACCTTAACAAGCAGTAAAACCTAACAACTGAACGTATCTCGATACTACAAGTTTACCATACAAACTGATTTTATGAAAATCATTGTTTTTTTTAATAAATTTGTAAAGGAAAATTTAAAGTTATTTTGAGAATGAATTACTATTAATTAACGACTATTTATTGCCCTTAAAGAATTATTATCAAATTATTTCAATTTTCAAGTATTCATTCACCTATCAGGTGTTATAGTTTAACATTTCATAAACTCGACCATTAGTTGAACATTATGATAGTAGATGGCGCCACAGGTCACCACCCACGCACGCCCTATGACTATGAATAATTATGAACTAACATTAGCATTAGCTTTAGTAGAGGCACATGATGCAAGAAAGCAAGCTTATACAGCATCAGCCAAAAAAACCCACTCCTATTTCACCCCTCCGTCCTTCGAAATACCTGTCCAGATGAGCCTTAAATTTATTTAGGCTATCAACTTCCACAACAAGGGATGGAAGTCTGTTCCACCAACCAACTACCCGCTGACTAAAGGCAAATTTCCGCACATCTCTCCTACATCTGTCTTTCCTCAATTTGAATTTATGCCCTCTTAGTTGATTATTCTGAGCAAGAGGAAGAATCCCATCGGCATTGGGCATGCTCAAACCATTCAAGGCTTTATCAGATCATACACCTCTATCAGATCACCTCGCCGGTGCCTAGTCTCCAGACACTGTAATTTACAAAACTTAAGCTTTTCTTCGTAAGAGCAACCCTTTGTTCCATTCACTAATCTTGTTGCCCTTCTCTGTACTCGTTCCAGCAGCTCTACATCCTTCTTGAGATGAGGCCTCCAGACCTGTATACAGTACTCAAGGTGTGGCCTGACCATTGACTTATACAAGGGAATCCTTATCCCTGCTAGAAAAATTCCTGTATATCATTGACAAGACACCATGAGCTACTCTTGCAGTCCGTCTGCACTGCTCAGAGAACTTCATATCTGCTTGCATAATTACCCCCAGGTCCTTTTCATTCTCTACCACTGTCACTGTAGTACCACAGAGTTGATACGTTGCTCTGGGGTTACTGTTTCCAGTATGTAGTACTTTACATTTGTCAATGTTAAACTTCATTTGCTACCTCTCAGCCCATCTGCTTAACCTTTCCAGATACTGTTGCAGCAGCATAGCGTCAGTAGTGTCCTTAAGAACCCTGCCAACCTTTGTATCGTCTGCAAACTTGGACATTAAGCTTGATATACCATCATCAATATCATTTATAAATACAAAAAATAATAATGGACCCAGCACTGAACCCTGAGGGACTCCACTAATAACATTAGTCCACGATGAGCAGTGTCCATTGATTACCACTCTATGTCTTCTCCCCCTCAACCATCCCTTTATCCATAGCAGCAATTTGCCTCCAATGCCACACTGCTCCAATTTGTGCAGCAGTCTTCCATGTGCAACAATATCAAAAGCCTTTCTAAGATCCCTATATATAATATCAAAGTTATTATAGCAAAGTTATTATTATCAAAGTATCATTGCATCCAATCAAATTGGTCAGGCAAGACTTTCCCTTAACAAAACTATGCTGTGTCCGAGCTATAACTGAAGTCTTGTCTAGATGATCCTGCAGTGCTTCTTTAACCAGTGCCTCCATTAAGTGGAACAGAAGTTAAACTCACAGATCTATAATTACTTGTGTCAGCCTTTGATCCTCCTTTGTGAATTGGGGTCACATTTGCACATCTCCAGTCTATGGGCACCTCCCCTGGGTCCAAAGAAGCTCTCATAATTATGGATAAGGGTTTGCTTACTTCCTTTGCTGCCTCCTTTAATATAACTGGATAGATCCCATCCACTCCGGGTGCCTTTTTTTATGTTTATCCTCAACAATTTCTCCTCCACTTTCCTCTCAGTTATTACAAAATCATCTAGCTCACTGCCAGAGTTTACTTCACCTCTGGCATTCCCCTTCCTGAATAACTCCTCATGTGTGAATGTAGATGAAAAATACTCGTTTAGTTTGTTAGCCACCTGAGTAGGATCCTCAAGTGTTGAACCATCAATATCCAGTGGACCAATCTGATTCATCCCTTTCGTTCTAGAATTTTCATAGGTAAAGAAATCTTTTCTGTTTTTCTTTGCATCCTTTGCCAAGGATTTCTCAATCTGCCTTTGCCTGCCTAATATCCTTTGTGACTTGGTTACAGACCAGCTTATATCTATCATAGGCTTCCATGTCACCCATTAATTTATATGTATCCCATGCATTTTTTTCCTCTGCCATATGTCTCATTAGTTCAGCTGACATCCATTTAGGCCTAAATCTTGAACAATATTTCTTAGTTGGTATGTAAAGCCTAGTAGCTTCCAAGATAAGTTCTTTGAATGCTTCCCATTTTGAATTTGCTGTTGGTAACATCATCAGTTGGTCCCACTGTATAGAATTTAAATACTGTCTCAGTCCATCGTAGTCACCTTTACGAAAGCAATAACCCTTCCCTTTACCCCTGATGGTAGTTACCTCTTTGAGTAAATCCCACTTCGGCACACTGTGATCACTGCCACCTAGTGGTTCCTTTATCTGCAGATTCTTAATGCATGAAGAATCACCACTTATAATCAGATGAAGACTATTACTCTCTCTAGTTGTCTCCCGAACATGCTGATGTAGAAAACAATCATCCAATAAATCCACAAAAGCCTTGCTAGTGTGTGAGTGACCAGCCCCCAAATTCCAGTCAATATCTGGGAAATTAAAATCCCCCATTATAAGACTCTCTGATTTACTGGCCCACTCTATTTCCCTGTACAGTTTTTTTATTATACTCATCAGAGTCATTAGGCCCATAGCACACTCCTACTCTCAATTTTGATCTCCCAATGCTTATGTCACACCAAACTGACTCGACACTGCACTGTCCAGCGATGTCGACTGGCTTCACTTCCTTGGTTTTTATGTGTTTCTTAACTAATAGCATAACCCCTCCTCCCCTCCTGTCCTGTCTATCCTTTCTATACACATTGTATTCCCCAAATTCCAGTTCCGCATTACTTATATCTGTGTGACACCACATCTCTGATATCCCAACAATATCTGCCTTTGATGTTTTGAGCAATACCTCAAATTCATCAAATTTATTTACCAAACTCCTAGCATTGGTGTACATGCAAGTATACATGCACCTGTTCCTATTCTTAGCCACCCTAACACAACCCATTTGTTTACTTGTACCGCAATGACTCCCAGCAGTCTCTGAAATACCCTGCATCTTGTTTTCCAGGCTGTTGCTCATTCCAATAGAAGCTGTACGACTTATGATGATTTTATAAATTATTTCTACTATTTTCTGACCTTTATGCCATTGAAATTCAATTTCAGCTCTCGAGGCAGATGAAATGAGAAAGTGGGTTGAACAAAGGGGAAACCCAACTGTAGACTGTTACGAATTTAACACATTCATTTTATAACATCCCAACTCATTATTTAGCATTAGCATTAGCAGAGGCATATGATGCAAGAAAGCAAGCTTATTCAGCATCAGCCAAAAAAAAAAAAAAACAAAACCCACTCCCATTTCACCCCTCCGTTCGTTCGAAATACCTGTCCAGTTGAGCTTTAAATTTGTTTAGGCTATCAACTTCAACAACAAGTGATGGAAGTCGGTTCCACCAACCAACCACCCGCTGGCCAAAGGCAAATTTCCGCACATCTATCCGACATCCGTCCTTCCTCAATTTGAATTTATGCCCTCTGAGGTGATTATTCTGAGAAAGATGAAGAATCCCATTGGCATTGAGCATGCTCAAACCATTCAAAGCCTTATACACCTCTATCAGATCACCTCGCCGGTGCGTGCCTAGTCTCCAAACTCTGTAATTTGCAAAACTTAAGCCTTTCTTCGTAAGAGCAACCCTTTGTTCCATTTACTAATCTTGTTGCCCTTCTCTGTACCCGTTCCAGCAGCTCTACATCCTTCTTGAAATGAGGCCTCCAGACCTGTATACAGTACTCAAGATGTGGCCTTACCATTGCCTTATACAAGGGAATAATCACCTCCTTATCCCTGCTAGAAAAATTCCTGTATATCATTGACAAGACACCATGAGCTACTCTTGCAGCTCGTCTGCACTGCTCAGAGAACTTCATATCTGCCTGCACAATTACCCCCAGGTCCTTTTCATTCTCCACCACTGTCAGTGTAGTACCGCAGAGTTGATACGTTGCTCTGGGGTTACTGTTTCCCATATGCAGCACTTTACATTTGTCGATGTTAAACCTCATTTGCCACCTCTCAGCCCATCTGTTCAACCTTTCCAGATCCTGTTGCAGCAGCATAGCGTCAGTATTGTCCTTAACGACCCTGCCAACCTTTGTATCATCTGCAAACTTGGACATTAAACTTGATATCCCATCATCAATATCATTCATAAACACCGAAAACAACAACGGACCCAACACTGAACCTTGAGGAACTCCACTAATAACATTAGTCCACGTTGAGCAGTGTCCATTGATTACCACTCTCTGTCTTCTGCCACTCAACCATCCCCTTATCCATAGCAGCAATTTGCCTCCAATGCCACACTGCTCCAATTTGTGCAGCAGTCTTCCATGTGCAACAGTATCAAAAGCCTTTCTAAGATCCAAATATATAATATCAAAGTTATTCCCTGCATCCAGTTCTTTTGTGACTACATCATAGTATCCAATCAAATTGGTCAGGCAAGACCTGCCCTTAACAAAACCATGCTGCGTCTGAGCTATAACTGAATTCTTGTCTAGATGATCCTGCAGTGCTTCTTTAACCAGTGCCTCCATTAATTTACCTGGAACAGAAGTTAAACTAACAGGTCTATAATTACTTGTGTCAGCCTTTGATCCTCCTTTGTGAATTGGGGTTACATTTGCACATCTCCAGTCTATGGGTACCTCCCCTGAGTCCAAAGAAGCTCTCATAATTATGGCTAGGGGTTTGCATACTTCCTTTGCTGCCTCCTTTAATATAACTGGATAGATCCCATCCACCCCAGGTGCCTTTTTTATGTTTATCCTCAACAATCTCTCCTCCACTTTCCTCTCAGTTATTACAAAATCATCCAGCTCACTGCCAATGTTTACTTTACCTACATCATTCTCCTTCCTGAATAACTCCTCATGCGTGAATGTAGATGCAAAATACTCGTTTAGATTGTTAGCCACCTGAGCAGGATCCTCAACTGTTGAACCATCAATATCCAGTGGACCAATCTGATTCATCCCTTTCCTTTTCGAGTTCAAGTATGTAAAGAACTCTTTTCTGTTTTTCTTTGCATCCTTTGCCAAGGATTTTTCATAGTCTGCCTTTGCCTGCCTAATCTCCTTTGTGACTTGGTTACAGACCAACTTATATCTATCATAGGCTTCCATGTCACCCATTAATTTGTATGTATCCCATGCATTTTTCTTCTCTGCCACATGTCTCATTAGTTCATCTGACAACCATTTAGGCCTAAACCTTGAACAATATTTCTTAGTTGGTATGTAAAGCCTGGTAGCCTCCAAGATTAGTTCCTTGATTGGCTGAAAGGAACTGTTTCGTTTTGGAAACGAACTTCGAGTTTAGATTTGAAAATAATTCACGTTTATGCAGAGTAAAGAAGTTTTTGTTCTTATTTACATCTGACATGTTAAACAAAGTCAAGATGTGTTATCGTCGAGAAATTATTATTACACTACTGAAAACAAAATTACAAACGGTAAATACTAAAACCAAGAACAAAAAAAGGTCCCATGCGTTGCTCTATCCAGGACCTGTTTTCAAACACAAGCATTCAATGAAATCTTGTTTGAATTCAGCAATCGCATTTGAAAAGGAAAATCAGAAATAAATCACTTTTCAACTAAAATCCATACTAAAAGCGGCGGTTTACCACGAATTTATAAATCTCCAAAATCGAAAGGCGGGCCACGCCTGTTCTGGCACGCGTGCCACAGATTTGCGGCCCCCGCCTTTAAAGAGATTAGTAGCATTCGAAATATAGAAATTTTTTTTTTTTTTTTAAATTTTTTTTTTGTACACTTCACAGGTTAAGAAAACCCGTATACGAAGTGTAAGGTATATACAAGCTTTACGATCTTACACAAAAACGAATTACTTAATAATACCATAAAATATACATAATTCAAAATTCATCACAAAAAGACAGCATAAAATATTTATTCCTGCCCAAAATAAATGTTTTTTTTTTTTTATAATATAAATGCACGAGATATATTGTGAATGGGATGAGCTAGTACTGATGCAGTAAAACGTAATAACGAAATGATAAGGACAGCCCCCCCACCCCCAGTCAGTTTAAACATGATGCTAAATGTGATTAGATTAAGAGTGATCTTTGCGGTAACGTTTCACTTTTTTTTTTTTTTTTTTTTTTTTTTTTTAATCTGGAAATATGGTAAAATTTAAGCATAAGCTATTTATTATTTTGTACAGTAATTTTAGTCTTTCAGATTGCCTTTTGTTATATAGATGTTCAAAATTTTATTTTTATAATTATTTGTAGTACATGTTTATAATTATCGGTGGTAAAGCTGGATATGCTTTTCAAGTTGCAAGTACAGTATGTTATTATACGAATCTGCATCTTTTCTATTTAAATAGTCCAGCAGAGTCCAAAACTAGGGCAAGGCAGCGGTGCACTTGCACAGGCGCATTAAAACTAGGAACACAAAGACGTAGTATTTAAAAAAAAGACTTGGTACTATTGCAGACTCTTGTTATATAACTGAGACTTGGAAACAATTGCTCTATTACTGTATTAAAACCATGATTTCATACCAAACAAATCCGGAAAATGTTCTTTGTAAACCTTACAAAGTCGTAAAATGTAACATCGCCTCTTAAAACAACCGTTCTCAGTACAGAAGCGAAGATATTCTGACCCCTGGGTGGAGGGGGTTAACCACTACAATTTCTCCACTAAGGTGGCCTAAACGTTTTTCCCTTGAAGTATTATTATTTGCATTCAGCGAGGAAACTCGGTCTTTCGCGCCTGGGATAAATATTAAATATGCACTCCCCCCCCCCCAAAATCATACAATGGATCTAGCTATATTTTTGCATGGATTCCTTGTTCCTAAAGGCTAAACATCCCAAATATTCATACGTTTGAAAATTTCCATTGTTCAGAGGCTTTAAACTATATAAAAAAACAGTAAAATAGAATTTTTTTTTTGTTTTGTAATTTTAAATTTGTATTTTTTTTCTGTTAATATTTCAATTAATTACATAATGTAATTATTTTTTATGTTTTGAAACAGCGAAGATGCAATTTCTCCTATTACGGTTCATATGGAGAATGATCGTAGGGTGATAGTGGTCGAAAGCGAAGCACTTCGCGCTGCCCTGTCAAGTAACAGCCTGAGCGACAAAGAAAGAATACTGACAGAAATGATCAGTCAACTTCAACAACTCAGGGAACAGCTGCTGGCTCAACAAAACCCTCATGTAAGTCGTAAATTTTAAGCTTCTTTTCTTAACTTTATGATGTAATGCAATAATAAATTGAAAATTTAGTTATGGCAGTACAGTATAAGGTATTGAACATTATGGTTGTTTTCTGAAGAAAACTTACTAGTCTAAATTTCTAGGCGCTTTAAGGAATTAATTTAATTAATTAAATTTAATAAAAACACCACATGTTGATTAGGTTCTGTAAGGAGATCGTTTCCCAGGGATATACTATGCTTCATTTGTGCTGCCATCTGGTGAGAAAATAGGCAAGTCGCAAGTGCATGAGAAAAAAATTCAAAGAACTTTTTAGTTATAAATTTGTTATTTGGAATAAATCAAAAATGAATGATGTTAATAATCAGTACGATTATTTAAAGGTCTAAATGATATTCAGTTTTCTAATCTCACTGCAAAATCTGTTAAGACATTTTCAACTACTTTTCTAGATACAAAGGAACTGCAAACACATTAAGCAAGAAGGGAGCGAGACTGAGCAGGAAACAAACGAAAGTCAAAGTGAACACAAAGAGGAGATGGACGTTCCA
This sequence comes from Mastigoproctus giganteus, assembly GCF_048544385.1. Lineage (NCBI taxonomy): Eukaryota > Metazoa > Arthropoda > Arachnida > Uropygi > Thelyphonidae > Mastigoproctus > Mastigoproctus giganteus. The sequence goes on along the minus strand of NC_143584.1, from coordinate 209,190,765 downwards.
GAGCTGCAGGTGAGTACATAAAGGAGAAGAAAACTTTAAAAAAAAAAACTAATAATAATTAAATAAGTACAATAATTTGAATTTACAGTAATGTTTTTCAAAGTCAGACAAAAATCGTTATATTAACTGGCTGAAAAACTGTAATCTGATCCCTTTCTATTATTTTAATATATATTTTATTTTAAATATACTGATGATTTGTATTTCAACTTCTATCTTTCCCAAAAATCAACCCAAAAAAAGACAAAACAATGAATAATCGAAAATCAAATATTAAAAAAAAACAAATAAAAATAAACATACAAAAAAGAATACAAAATAAAATAACAATAAAACAAATACAAATAAAATAAAAATAAAAACAAATACAAATAAAAAAAGAATAAAATAAATAAGGTTTTATGTTGGATAAAGCGAAAATTCATACTCCGATAATAAATCATCAGAATGAACTTAAATGTATAAATATATATGGATTGAATATTATTATTCAATTAAATATTCACAGAAAATTATTATTCAGGTAATACCAGATTATGTTCAATCAAAGAAAACCAATTCCGTTGTTTGGAGAAATGGGGAGGGGGAAAAAGGTGGGGGTTTACTTTTTTCCCCCATAACATTGTTATCTATGGGCATTTAGGCTTTTCTATACCGCTAATTAGCTTTCCTTTTCAAATATTGCCCTATTTTATTAAATATAACAATGCATATTAATATTATATATAAATACAAAATTCCTCTCAGCGATACTAACTTACATTACAAAATTTAATGCTAATAATTCATTCTTACAGTGGTAACCAACGTTTTTTCTTAATCCTGTGGTAAAGTTTAAATGACAAAAACTTTTAAGATTTCATTTATTTTTATACTAAAATATCTGCATATATCAGAGTATATTCAATAAATATTCTAATAAGTCACTGAATTAAAATGTTGTTAGGCCTACCTGACTTCGTTTCGCTTAAAAAGTTGAATTATTTCTCCAAAAGTAATTTCACATTCCTAAACATTTTTTAAAGCAAAAACTGATCTTCTAACACAAATTATCAAAAAGTAATGATAGTGTAACATTACGATATGAGACACACATATTAAATTAACTCCATTAAGAAGAAGAAGGGAAAAAAAAAACTTTCAGCGTCCAGAATAAACCTCAATCGACTTATCGTCTGTTACTTGAAAAGTTGATTATTCTGACACCTGGTATCAAAAATGAAAATATTAACATATTAACCACGATAGAGACACAACATAGTATGTTAGTGTCGTAATATAAAAATAGAAAAAAAATTAAAAATGTAAAAAAATAAAATTATATTAAATGTAAAAAAATATATAAAAATTTAAAACATTACATGAATTTACATTTTAAAAGTATTTTGAAAGAAGAGGAATGTACTTGTATACTGTATATGTATATGTTTCTAATATTAAAAGTTTATTTTGGTACTGCGATACAGCCAGTCAGTGGCAAGTGGAGTTTACAAATTAACCACAGATGCAGTAGAAAGTTAAAAATGGATAAGATAAAATGCAAAATTTGTGCATGGATTTGTTAAAATGGGCGTTTTTTTTTTTTTTGTATGTGTTTGTGTATGGATTCGATTGAATCATATACGACACAATCGCCCTGTTGTGTAGCAAAGTTGGTAGAATCTCCGTCCTTCCCCCACCGGGTGGAAAAGACCCGAGTCCCGTCAATGACGTGAGGAATTTTTATGGGTCTTTTTCACAACGTTGTTGAGTTAGTCGGTATCAGGTGAGGGTAGCGTGGTTTTTCTCACGTAGCTCGGGTTTTTCATCCAGATAATAGAAAATCGACCACAGAACAAAAATATCAATTTACGGACAATATACATGGAGCAATACGGCCTTAGTCGCTGATGCTCCTAAAATTCTACAACGACACAATTGAAATTTTTGAAATAAACTTAATACCAATAACCTGATTATACGCATATGAGCAAAGCAACGTTTTTAATATATTAAGTAATACTTTACTGAAAAACAATAATAATAATTTTAAAAAAGCCAAGATTAATTTGTCATTAGATTTTGTAGCTAATACAAAAAAGCCTTTTTTGGATGAGGAAATCATAGTCATTTGTTACGATCACAGATTTACTTACAGATATTGACTGACAAGATCACGTCTTAAGATAAGTAGCGATTCATATCTAGAACAATATTAAAAACAATATATATTTTAATTAATAGTAATATCTATAATATTCTATATCTGAAATAATAAAAGTGTGTGTGTGTGAGCACCACAGATCTTTAAATTTAATTTGAATTGAAATTTTGCGATATTATATGTCTATGTTCTAAAAATGAAAGATGGCGCCGTAAAATAGATGAATGAATGTACAAAATTATGCAAATGCACTAACTTGTACATGAATGGAAGATTTAAAAATCGATTGATTGCTCGCATTAAATGCCCACATCATTTGTGCATATTAAAAAAGGCCATCTGTAATAAGCTAACTATAACACGAATAATGTTTTCCCTCCCAAAAACTTCCAATGTTGAGTAAAACTTTAAAACACTTCAAAGCACTTTTCTTTTTATGTCATAAGTATCGCAAAGCAGGGCGTCATTAATAACATCAATTTGCTTGGAAAGTTTGCGATATTGATTAATATTATAAATTAATCAAGTGAAATGAATGGTTTTTCTCAATAAATGAAGCTAATTATATCTTCAAAACGATGAATTTACTCTGAAAATTCGTTATAGTGGTCAATAAATAATAAGAATAGTTGGTGCAATTGTAACCAACACCAAATGCTTCATAGAGAAGTCGATTGTAGCCTATGTTTTACATATGAATCTAAAAACTTTTAAAATTAAATTCTTCGTGGTTTTATTATGATCGCGGGCTGGCTCTGGCGAACTTGTTTTGCTCACATAGAATCAATTCCGATTTGGGATTATTAGTATACCATCAAGGATATTCCCTTTGCAAAGAATGAATCGATTCTGAAACTTATTTATTATTGTTATTTTTTATCCTATCAGTGGGATTAGGTAAAGGTGGCCAGTAAACTGGAATTTTTTAAAAGATATTTAGTATATTTCAGGAATATCTCACTCTTAATGGAAACATATGCGACATACATAATGACAATTTGTAAGTACTCAAAGGTGAATTGGTTTCCCTATACAGAAAACTAGAGGGACTTTGAAAGGATTAAAAAAATAACAAAATATACCTTCCATAACAGCATTTGAATTACTAAACTGCATTTTACAGAACTTGGTGTCAGCATTTTAATTGACTTACTCTTCAACACAGAAGCGAAATTATTGATTTCTGCTTTTTGAATGGATTGATAATGGGGACAGTGAATGCTCCAGGCTTACTTAGGAGGAGAGACTTCAGTTGCCCTGCGAGACTTCTATGGCAGCTTTATTATTGATTCCTTGTAATGTTAAGACTAATTACTTATTTAAAATTTTTAATAGAACCGCTCTTTTATTAAATATTACCCTGGCGTATTTTTTTCATCGTAAAAAATTAAAAAAAAAAAAATTGATATTAAAAACATCGATAAAACCCCCGTAGGAAACCTAATAATATATATTATTGTTGGAACCAAATTTATTTACATAAAAGATATGATAATAATGGCTATTTTACTGATGATAGTTACCAATCCCTGCATAGGTCTGTACCATATTCTATCATGCAGTTGTTTTATTTTTGCTCATATTTACTCCAGTGCAAAGAAATACATATGGAGATTAACTGCGAATACAAAACTCTCTTCATGTTATTGAAACTTGTATATGCTTGTGTTTGCTTTTCAAATTATTCTCCAAAAATATCATACAGTGACGATATTTTCTGAGCGTAGCATGCATAACATTTGTGTACTGAAGTATATTAATCACAATAGATACTGTTAAAATTCTTAAAGCACACCTCTTGATTTTAATTAGAGACAACGCATGTGTATTTAAGTGAGGAGGATGTTTGAATAGTAAGGTAATATATTTTTGAGGAGAAACATCGCATGAATGAAAGCATGTATGATACTTCCTTTCCTTTTACAGAATGCCGTACACTTCTGCTGATATTAGGAAACCAAAATGGTTTCCTAATATCAGCATTTAGGAGCTGTGTCATATTCAATGGTTATATCCAAGAAACAAGTCTATTTTTAGTTCAAAAACCATGTGCACTTGCCATAGCAGTCATTAAAACGTTACGGTTAGGAGGTACTAGCCCATCTATCACACAGTCCGTACCTTGCCCTTTCATCTGTTGGAACTTTGGAAAGAATATCCAATCCCATGGTAACAATGGATTTAAACAGTACATTGAAACTTAATTGAATGGGGGTGTCCCTGAATTTTACGACAGAGGTATGAATACACTCGTTGCAGTAGGATAAATGTTTGAATATGTTGAAAAGTAGTGCACCAATGTGGCTTCATTTATATGTCGTTTCATTGTTCTGTGATTAAATGTCTTTTTACATAAACATCTGTAATCTTGCTTTTCAAGTAGCTCTCATAAGCACGACTAGCCGAGTGATCAGTGTTCGAATCCACGTGATACCACAAATAAAATAATTTTCTTGTAGTCTCTACATTGTGAATTCCTCTGTCCTTATTTGGCTCACGGAACAAACAGAAAATTTGTTTAGTTTTAGTATTGGCAAAATTATGCAATAAAGCAAATTTATTCAATTTTCTCAGTAATATTCAAATGTTTTTCTGATGGTTATGGTGTTAAAAACCTTGAGTACTAAATCTAACAAACGACATCTGATGTTTATTGTTACAGAGTCGAATCAGCAGTAATGAAACCTCTAGGTCTCTCGCTGAAAACTTCTTCTTACCCATGTTTGAAGGTGGAATACCCAACATATCCCATTGTCCATCTTCAACTGCTAGCCTGCCTACATCGTCATCCGTAGCATCGCATTTATCTTATCCACATACGACAACAGCTTCTTATCTATCGTCAGTGTTTGGTGCAAATACCAAGGTAAGTGTCGAGGTCATATAGATTTTCATAAGTGAAGTCTTAATTACTGCTTATGCAATCAATTTAATATACGCATTTCTGTATATGTTTATCTGTTTACCTACCTGCTATAACGAAATCTTTCTTCCTTCTTTTCTTTAGGATCCACAGGAAACTCCTCATTCTATAGTAAGTAATGATTTAATCTCTTGAAATATGAACGCTAATATATTTCTCTCTCAAAGAAGAAAATGGTTTTCGTAATGTGCTGTTTACAGCACATCTTCACATATTTACCATTTCATGTGTAAACATGAAATGGTAAATATATGGTAAATGGTTCCCAAAATTTATATGGTTTCATCTTCGATCATCATTGCCGACAGTTGAAAATGATTGTTAGCATAATATGAAGAAACTTAAAGTACAAATAAACTTTTTTAAGGAAAATTTTTACCTAATATCAAGCTTAAAAGAACTAAGTGTCCTCAGTCCGTAAAGTTTAGCATCAAAAATATCAACAAGTGATGTAATATCGCTCTCCCCAGGACTTAAGAATGCAAGGTAGTATACTCTACCGATCTAGAAAGAAATAGCCTCCTATAAAATAAAAGTTTATTTTTTAATTTTTTTAAAATATGTGTATGTGTACCGGGATCTTATAGATACCCCAAGAAGAATCTGATACTCCTCGAGATTTTCGGTTGGTGTCGTCTCGGTTCGACCGGGAAAGATATCAACTCAGCTAGCTCCTGCATAGTACGTAAAATAAATGTGTGATACACATGGCAGGTCCATGACAGCCAGAATTCAATCTTATCTCTATCTCTCCTTGTCTTCAGCTGAGAACTAGAGACAGGGAGAGATAGAGATGGCACACCCGAGGCGTCTAGCTGAGCCTTTCTTCCCTCTTTAGACGTAGTTCCATTTTCTTCTTCCTTTTACTTTCTCTTTCAGTTCTTAACTTCTCTCACTGAGCAGTGGGAGCCTGCTTCCTCTCTCGAGGCATGGAAAAAAAGAAAACTACTATAATCTGTATATATTTCTTTTGTACAGTATATGATGGCAGAAAATTCAAACAGTGCGTGGAGCGTTAAAAATTTGCAAAGGATGTTAAGGAAATTTTAGGATGTTAAACTCAATCTTTTTTTTTTCGAATACATTGTGATCGTAAAGAACGGAACCCATCATTAACACACGATTTATTTGCCAATTTGTAAGGACTTTTTATTATATATACGATATTATATATTATTGTTTTGTTATTGTTATACATATATATTATTATTGTTATACGTGTGTTATTATTATTGTTATATTGTATATTATTGTTATGTTAAAAATATAATTAACATATTTGTTATATGTTAATTATATTTTTCACGTGCCTGTCGATGCTGAAGTTGAAGGCTGTTACTAACTGTACAGGTTAGAAGACTGTCTTCTTTTTTAGTAACAGCTCTCAAAAACGTTCCTAATTAGGCCTGGTAACAGGATTAATACAGAAACATCGCCAATTATTAAGTAGTAATTCTGTATCATGGGAGTTTTAACTTACTCAATGTAATACTTTTGAAATTGAATGTTACAGTTTTTAGATAATATATACTGTATAAGTAAATATGGGAGAAAGTTTTTAGTATTAGTGTGGTGCAAGGAAGTTTATCACTTATGCTGCTGCACCTGCCACAAAAAAAAAAAAAGAAGAAAATAATAATAAGAAGAAAATTTTAAAAATATAATACTTAATAAAAGAAAAAGAATTAGACAATCTATGCGTTTCCTTCCTCACATAAATAAGCTGACATTTGAATGTCTCCAAACTGTCAGCCTTTGAACCTTGACTGTTGAACTTATTCTAATATATAACTCCCTGATTAAAATAAAACTTCTTGCAGTGCAGTCTAAACATCTTCCCCCGTAACTTGAAATTATGGCCCCTAGTTCTAGAATCATTTATAACCGTGAAAAGTTCGTCCTCATTCATTTTACTTTCGCCGCTCAGAGCCTTAAAAACCTCAACCAAGTCTCCTCTAAGGTGTCTAGTTTTCAAGCTCTGCAACTCACTTATTCGAAGTCTTTCCTCCTATGGACGCCCTTTTTCTGATCTCACCAGGTGAGTTACCAGTCTTTGGACCTTTTCAAGAAGCTCAATTCTTTCTTTAGGTGCGGTCTCCATGCTTGAACACAGTATTCCAAGTGTGGTCTAACAACAACCTTATAAAATGGGATTATGGGATTATGACGTCTTTATCTCTACAAGCAAATGTTCGATAAATCATCGATAGTACACCATGGGTCTTCCTTGCAACCTTCCTACAATGCTCGGAGAACTTCATGTCTGACCGTACCGTAACACCCAAGTCCCTTTCCTCCACTACTGGCTATATTTCAACTCCACTAAGTGTATAAGCTATTTTGGGGTTACTGTTCCCCAGGTGTAATACACTTTGCTGAATTAAAGCATAGCTGCCATTTTTTTGACCATCCCTGAAGTCTATCTAGGTTACTCTGAGAATCTCTGCTTGGCTGTGATCATTAACTACTCTACCAGGGGAAGGTAGATGTTCCAGAGGAAGTAAGCAAAGACAACTTGGCTCGGTGAATTTTTTAAGAACCACCTTAAATTCCTTCCTCCCCTTATTTATGTGTTACTGGTAATAGTAACAGTATTAGTTATCTTTCCTAAATATGGAAAATCATTGGTAATTCAATTACTTTGAACTGCTAGCCACTATAGTACTTTTAACAGTTTCCGAAAGCGCACGCGCAGAGATTAATTAAGGCTATTAAAAGATCAGATCAGATGTCTTCATTTTCTGATTTTTAACTAACTCTTTATTTTGTTCATTTAGATACCTGTACCTTCTCTTCATCCGTGGCTCACTTCCATGCCTGTAGTATCAGTTCTACCGGATGCTAGCAGTCCTTCAGCATGTGCTAGGATACCTTTACATTCTCCGATTGATTCTAACGAGGGCAAACTTGCCGAAAGAGAATCTTTATCTAAGGAAACCGAAGGGGACCTTCCTCTTAACCTCAGCAAAAGAAAGATGTGTAATAAGAACACCACGGAAAGGTTAGCATTGTTAATCAATAAGTAAGTTGATAAAATGTGTATTAGGATGATATTTGAATGGTAAAATATGTTTTCCGTTGGTGCCACTGTAATTCATCCCTTCAACCTTTAGTTAATAAATATTTGTAGCCTAGTAACCCCTTTCATTAAGTATTCATTTTTTAATTTCATCCTATTTTTCCCTTCCCTGTTTTTTATACAGGGTGATCTGTATGAAAAAAAAAAAAAAAAAGACAAGGTTTTTTTCAGAGGAACGTAAAACACAGGTTAGGAAGAGTCTCGCAGCAACTCGCCCTAAATCGCTAAGGAGGATTACTTGAAAAGTGCACGTCATGCAGAAAATTTTCTCACCAAACAAACTGTAGAAAACGAAGCCATTAACTTAGATAGTTACTGGAAAAAAGTGAATGAAGACCCTAAGATAGATTAGGCTTTCTTTTCCCAACTGATATCTGGTTTCATCTGATTGAACATATAAACTCCAAGAATACTCGTCTGGGGTTTACGTAAAATCCCCATGCAGTACATGAAATTCCCTACAATCTATGAAGCTATGGTGTAATGACCTGCCGCAGGATTACTGGATTCATCTTTTTCACAAGAACTAAACTCTCAGCGGTATCTTGATATAATCCATGAATTCCTTAGACGCCTCACTGAGAGGGAGATTGTTAAAATTCGGCTTCTGCAAGATAGTGTAGCAAGTCACACTTCACTTGAATCTATAACTGCACCCTCCCTCTTGTTTGAAGATCGCATAATTTCAAAAGGAAAATGGCCACCGTGCTCAACAGATATTCTTTTTGTGGGGACGATGTCGAACAAAATGCCTACAGCAATAATCCACGCACTCTAGAAGTAAAAAGGAACTTATCCAACATCACTCCCAACACGCTGCAGGCAGTATTTTCAAACATACTAGTCATGTGATCATTTTTTTTTTTTTTTTGTGAAAATTAAGTAACGTCAGAGAATACATAATGTTACTTAAAAATTTTATTTCTTGAACACTTTTTTACCCAAACTTATTCGATTTTTATGGTTTCTCATTTAAATTATTTAAAATGTATTAGTCCTGTTTTTAACCTATATTCCATTTATGCACATTGGGAGTTACTGTATTCACAATATTCAGTTTTCTGATTTTTCATAATGGACTCTTTTCGGTCTCTCAATGAACTGATGAGGATTTTTTATTTTTTTAGTTGTGTTCCCGAAACAGCAGGAAAACAACTTCCAGAAGGATACGGACCTGCGCCTTCCCATCCGCCACTGGGTTTGGGCTGTAATTATTCAACACCAGGCTCCGTTTCTAGCATCACAGCCATTATGACAGCTGCTCATCTTCTGAGAACGCCGGACACATTACCTTTACCAGTGAGTTTTCACGTTTATCATATATGGACCATATATTTATTGATTGAATCTTACAGTACGAGCGGCGTTTGAAAAGTTCGTGGCGTGTGTATGAAAGATTTATTTGTAGAGTCTGGTAATATGTTACTTTTCAACGTATTACCAGTCCTCCCTTGTAATTAACACACTTTTGTTACCGATGCTGCAATGCGTTGATTCCAGGTGGGAAGAAAGTTTTCTATTGGGCTTCTAAGAATCCATCCACTTGATATCATTGTCTGTGGGAAAATGAATGCCAAACCGGTATTTTTTTTTAAAATTAGGAAATAAGTGAAAGTCCGATGGTGCTAGATCTGATGAATGTGGAAGATGGTCCAAGATTTCAAAGTCTTACTCATGTATTACAGCCATGGCAATAATAGACTTTTGAGCACGCACGTTGTCCTGGTAGAACAAGATTCCTTTGTTGAGTTTTCCTCGGCGTTTTTCTTTGAAGTTTTCAAGCAAATCACAATGTCTGCCTAATATGCCTCCTGTTACTGTCTGGTGTACCTAAATATCATTGCTGAGCAGGTACACCCTTTCATGGCAACGGTCTTCTCCTCTGGCAGTGCTGTCTTTCAGCAGGATAATGCGCCATGCCACACCGCCCGGCACCAGCATAACTCCATGCTACTCCATCACTTCACTAGCATCACTCCGGCTCAAGAAGAAGACCCTCCAGCTATTCTACAAGGTCGTATTTATGCCGGCCATTTCATATGCTTCTGGAGCATGGTTTGCAAAATCGCCACTGTGGTAAACAGAAGAAAGCGTGAGTCGATCCAGCGCAAAATACTTCTAACCATCTCTCGAGCATGTTGTACCATCAGCACGCATGCTCTCCAGGTCCTGGTGGAGGCCCCTCCCCTGGACTTGGAGATCATCCGCTGCGGTCTATTCTATCATCTCTCTAAGGGTAAAGCGGTCTCATGCCCTGACATTACCACGGATCCGGCCAGTGACAGCAAAACTGAAAAACGACGTATTCTCATCCACCTGCAGCAACTCTGGCAGTTCCGCTGAACAAACTCCTCCAAACGAGCTATCGCCCGAAAGTTCCTTCCAGATGTTGAGAGAATATACCCCAAGCACCCACACTGGCTGTCCCCCGAACTCCTCGTCACGTATTTCCTTTCGGGGCACAGTACAATCAGAGGTAAACTCAGCAGCCTTGGGCTCAGCGATACTGTCCAATGCCACTGTGACGAGCCTGAAACATGGGACCATCTTACGTATTTCTGTCCCCTCTGTATGATGATTTATACTGTCAGTTTATCACAACCCTGCAATTCTCGCCCAAAGACCAGGATCATCATATACTGGATAATGAGGGAGGCTACAGGGGCCCTGGTACGTTATGTCCAGGAACTGTTCCAAAGGCGTCGAACATTCCCGCAACCATAGTAAAACCACAGCCTCTAGTAATGTTTGCTGTGCTGTGATAACTGAAGTAAACGACTCACCGAACACTTGACTACTGAACTGGATATCTAACTCGACCACAGGACATGGACCGACTGGACACATCCACTGCTACCTCTTTGGACCTTGATTGTTGAACCTAATTTCATCTCTGGACACTAGATATACCTACCACTGCAAAGTCAACTTTTGAAGGTGCATTGCAAATTACGCTCCAGAACGTGACTCTCGAACTCGACATCAAATTGATCTCACGATACTGAAAGTGGACTTACCTCTCACTGCACAGTCGAAAACCTGAACCCAGGCAATAAATGGGAACAATTTAAGAAGGGACTCCGTCCCAAAAGGACTTCAATGTGGAGGCCTCGAACCGTGCAGGCCCTGCTGCCCATTAACTGAGCCCTATCCGATCTCGCTCAAGAACTTGAAGAAGAGCGTTAAATACAGTGCGCCAGGAGTGAAAAACGACCAGACAGAAATTAATAATCCAAAACATCTGCTCAGCTACCACACCCGGAATAAAAAATGCAAGAAAGACTAGCTGTTATGCCTAGGAATAGTGATGGTTTACTTCCTACAGTGACGTGATTCATCACTGGGACCAAGAAACCCTGCTCATTGCCACCGACAAACATGAGACCTAAATGAAAGTGACAGGTGTACTAACCGAGGATAAGGAACCAAAGACAGAGAACAACCGGGACTGGACACTGTCCCGTGAGAGATCCCACTACCAGAATTGACCTATGAACTGTACCAAGACTACTGTAGTCTTGCTGACAGGATGCCAATTGGCGATCAGTACCGGCTGTCTTGTCTGGTGCCTTTATTCTTTTCCCCGGCAGGGGGTGGAGACGGTTTTTCTATTTCCTCCCTCTCCTGCCACCCCCTTTACCTCGCCTGGTGGGGCATGGGCATGCCTCATTGACAACCTGGGGTCGCCTTCCCTATTGTCCCCGTATTTCTACCTTTCAACCCCCCAGTCTTCAGCCTCCCCCCCACGCTACCTATACGTCAGCGTATGCTGACGTATAGGTAGCTCCACAAGTTAAAAATTTAATCACGCCTAAATTAAATCACATTCACAAATTTTTGGCTTTTTTAATTCTGGCATTCACCCCACTATAATTTATATATATATATGCAAGATGGTCCGTATTTCTTGGTGCAACCGGCAAGAGGCTGATTCTTCATGAAAAAATAAGTCGAAATTGCAGAATAAAAGTTTTTCATACGAGGCTTCGTATGAAAAACTTTTTCTCTTTTGAGAAAATTTAAATATTAGTTGAGTACGCGTGCACTTGACTAAGACACCGTTAAGCGGATCTCGATACCGACCACTATTTACTCTTCTGTTTACAGTGTCTGTCCAGTGCGTACTTTAACATAGGATGCGTAAATTAAAATGAGACACGATATTCCTTTTGATAATTTCCTTTTATTACTTTCAGAATTGTCGGAAATGTTGCCCATTCTGTTGCATACAAAGCTGGGCTCTTCTCACTAGATTACCTTGAAGCCTTTCCAGTGTGTTTTGAGTTTTTAATGTTTAGAACGCCAGTGCAATCCTTTACTTCAATCGTACAAGACTGATGATGTCTTCGGAATACTCGATTGCTTTGATATGACCCCATAAGTAAAAGTCTAAAGGTGTCAAATCTGGCGACCGTGGTGGCTAAGCGATTGTTCCGCCACGACCGATCCAACTTTTGTATCACTCATTTAAAAAGTTTCTCACTTCTCGAGTAAAATGAGCTGTGACACCATCATGCTGGAAAATCATAGTTCTTCTAGTATCCAGAGATACATTTTCTAATAGTCCGGGTAACTCGTTGCATAAGAAGTGTAAGTACGATGCACCCGTTAAATTATCTGGAAGGAAATAAGGTCTCACGATTTCGTTACCGATTATACCAGATCATATGTTCACGCTCCACCTTTCTTGAAAATGCGTTTCAATAATAAAGTGAGGATTTAGTCTTTGCGCTCTCTGGACATGAAACGGATGCATCCTGTTCTCACATAGTACGCGAATAATTGTTCACCTGCTAATGTTATGCCAAGAAGGAAGATCTCTCGTACTAAGACGAGGATTATTATTGACATCCGTCATAATTTCTTCCTCTGTATGATTAGGCAGTCGTCGACGACGACGTCCGCGATTTGATGCAGAGAATGGAACCAACCACAGTCGGACAGGGTTTGCTCTGCTCTTTGAATTACTCACCTGACTGGATGACGACTATTGGGATATCTCTCTCTGTAATAATTTGCTGCAGCAGAAGCGTTTCCAGCACATGCTCCTATTGCAAGGAGCATGTCCGTGTATTCGCGGTTACTGTACCGTGCCATATCGATTGGTTGATAGAAACTGATAGTGAATACTGATAATAATAAGATACTAAGACAAATGATGACATTGTATTATAAACACGCCAAGTTGTGACATTGTATACAAACAGAAGGGTAAATAGTGGTCGGTATCGAGATCCGCTCAACGGTGTCTTAGTCAAGTGCACGCGCGCGTAGTCAACTAATATTTAATGTCGATTTCCTCAAAAACGAAGCCTCATATGAAAAAAATTGATTCTGCAATTTCGACTTATTTTTTCAAGAAGAATCAGACTCTTGCCGGTTGTACCTCGAATTACGGACCACCCTGTGTATAGGCCTTAGCCACTGAAATCTCAGAAAAAAAGTGGCAAGGCCTGTCAAAGTAAAATATAGAGCTACTCGGTACCTGGTCTGTCTCCACAGGGTAAGTGTGGACAACGGGTGGGTTGCGTCAGTGGCCCAACCGATAAATGGCCAGATGAACAACAGAACATAACACTACACATATACAATATCCATACACTATTAAATCTGTGACCTCGACAGAATACTGTCTTACACCTACAATGAAAGCAACGCGGAGATGGGGTAACCCCTGGTGCCGTTAGACACTAAATACACTTTACACTTAGCATCACTCCATCTGAGTTGGTCGGTCTCAGCAGAAGATAGCAAGGTTTTTCCCCCTGAACTCGGGGTTTTTCGTCCATCAAAGCAGGCAAATCAACCAGAGAAGACGCGCAATTTACAAACACCATACACATAGGTAGATGAAATAACTTTCTTGGTGTCACCACAATAAATCGTTTTTTTAGTTTTTGGCACCACTCGTTCAGCATCCCAAAAAACCGATGCCATCGCCCTGCCAGCAGAAGGAATCGACATGGCTCGCTTTCTTTGGAGGGAAAGAGAGCTGTGTCTATATTTTTTTTAATGTAAACCCAAAACACGAGAGGTATTAGAACCTATAGTACTTAGTACCGTACTTGGGTTGGAGGTTGAGAAGACAAAAGAAGATATTTGTTGACATTGGACTTGAACTTCTGTAGACTGCAATTTTCAGGAAATATGTATGAAGGAAGGTTGTTCCAGAAAACGGAAGTTGAATGAATAAACGAGGAAGATGAAAAGTTGGTTCTGTGAGTTTGAAGTTGGACAGTATATGGATGTTGGCTGGTGGCGCCACGTGTTCGGACTGTTTTGAAAGAGAGAGCGGGAATTATAGAAGCCAATTCAGAAGAAGAGTGCCCATGGAAGTATCTGTAGAAGAGGCATGCAGCAGAACCAGTACGTCTATGAGACAGCGAGTGGAGAGACTCTGTTAGAGAGGAATCATTAATTAACCTAACTGCCTTCTTCTGAATGGAATCAAGAAGTCTGAGAGAGATTTTAGGGGCACCACCCCAGTTGTGGGAACAATATTCCATGGCAGGGCGGATTTGCGATTTATAGAGTGAGCAACTGTTTGAAAGAAAAATAACGCCGAGAGCGAAAGAGAAAACCAAGTTTTTTAGATGCAGAGGAAGCAATATTTGTAATGTGCTTGTGCCAAGAGAGATTAGAAGTAAGGGTTATCCTCAAAAGAGATATATCATCTTACCTAGAAATCAGAGTGTCACCAAAGATAAGCTTAGGAGCAGAAGAATCCTTTTTGCGAGATATAAGACAAGACTGAGTTTTAGAAGGGTTGAAATCAACTACGTTGTCGTTGTCCCACTGGAGAATTACCTGAAGATCGGCATTTAAGGAATTGGTAGCAGATTTTCGAGAAGTTGAAGCTGATTGAGCAGGGCTATTCCTTTGTCACAGGTTAAAAGTGATGGATCTGCATGTCATCCATGGTCAAAAACCTTGCAAGTAAAGTTGCTAGATCTGCTCGGAAACGATGCAAATGTTCGCTTGACTTGACACCTCTTGTGCATTTTTGATCTGCTGTTAACATCTTTGGTACCTATCATGCTCACGCCTTTTTCATAGTGAGAACCTCTATTATTATGTGGTACACACTTTCAGGTGAGATGCCGAAGAGTCTGGCAATGAACCGAACTGTCACTCTCGATCACTCATCACCAGATCATGCACAATGTCAACAATTTCTGGAGTAATGGATATGACGGGTCTTTCACAGCGTGGGTCATCTTCTTGGCTCTTCCTCCTTCGCTTAAATTCTGCTGCCCATTGCTTAATATAAAATAGGAAGGGCATTCTCCCCAATGTTGTAACCATATCCTCATAAATTGCCTTTGACGTTAGTTCCTTTTTAACCCAAATATTGAATAACCGTATGGTGAATGATTTTTCCATCTTTCACATAACTTTTGAATCCACGACCTGCAATTAAAAAAACATACATTATTGAAACTGCATGAAATCTGGTTACTATTTGAAGTGTTGTACATTAAGTACACCAATTTTTAACAATATACAAATTTGTACTACTACACTTTCATACTCATGCCACGAACTTTTCAAATGCCCCTCTTTTAAAGACTTTTATGGAAGTCGCATAGGATATTGACTGTCAGAGTTTACATATTGCGAATTAATTTTCAGATGAAAACAGCTTCATTCCTGACAAGTGGACAATACGGGTCGTTTTCTCGTCAGCTACCAGCACCCACTTATGTAGATAGTTTAGGTGAGTACTTAAAATAAATTCATCGTTCCTTAATCTTAAATACTAAAATTAACGAATACATTTATTCTTTGGAAGTCTTTTTTTTATTGAGTTATATGGGTCGTTCAGAATGTTCGTTTGATATTTAAGGAATTAAGGTGTGAACGCTAAATTTATGTACGGTTAATATTAGTGTCGTATATTAAATTGTAAGCTTGTAACCTAATAATGAATCTTCTCATAGCCCATTCAGTGGTACCAGCTGCCATTGGGGAATGTGAATTAATTGATATTCACTAGATTTTGTTTCAGTGACTTCGCATATTTTCTGAAAACTCGTGTATGACTGTAGTATCAAGATTAAAAAAAAAAAAAATTTAAGTTAAAGTCAAGTATTGGAGTGCCACTGAGCTAAGTCCATTGGAGCTTACCAGGAACTATGTTGAAAAATAAAATACAGAGTTTATTCAAATGAAAACTGAGAAAGTTAAATAAAAGTTATATTTCACAAACAACAAAGAGAGTATGCATAATAGTCTTCAATGTGGTCCCCATTATAATCAACGCAGTCTTTCGATCGCTGCGCTAATCCTCTTGGTGAGTCGTTTAGTGTCCAAAAAAAAAAAAGAAAAAAAAAAGAGACAATAATCACATGGAATTAAGTCTGGTGAATGTGGAGGATAGGTTAACACCTCAAACTTCATCTCCTACAGAGATTAGCATGGTGCAAGAAAACAGCACATGCATGCTTTGGCTCATTCAGCCAGCGTTCTGGATAAATAACGCGCAAGCAGAATGTACTACGTGGACGCTTGGTGTTAGTAATAGATCTGACCAGTGGCGCGTTATACCTTCATGGGACCTCATCTATACCTTCATGGGGCTCAAGTCAAAATCTAAATTAAAAACTAATAAAGAACATTTTCAATTTCATTTTATTGTGACTTCCAAACAAACAAATTATATGACATAAGAACTAAAAATAAAATTTCATCAAAATCGGTAAAACCATTTTTGGAAAAACGTTTATTTTCAAATTAATCTTCAAGTAAAGTTTATTGACCTTGGTAGGTAGAAAGTTCAGTTTCAGATAAAAAAAAAAACACTTAAAAATATTAGTAAAAAACAGCAATTAGTTTTTAGAAACAGTGATTTTGAGGCCCCCTCTGATCGGGGCCCTAGGCAGATGTCTTTTTTGCCTATAGGATAACGCGCCACTGGATCTGACACAAGACTATCATTGCTTTTTTGTATATAATGCCTTTTATGTTGGTTTTGTGGTTTTCATTTGAATGATCTGTGTAAAATTTATTTGGATACATACAAATGGATCTTCTTACTCAAAATACAACCTACTGGTAAAACAGTTGCTAAAATTGCGAAATAGTAGACGTGTAAACAAACTGTAGAACACGCACTTTTCAGGCAATATATTGACGCCTCATGTCCTTAAGCTATCTCGTTGCTTAGTCTAGTAATCTGATATATGTGCCATAACACATACACAGATAGCCGAATTCTATAACAAAATAATAATCCAGAGAACCAATAGCTGAAACTCATTCTGTCACATGACCTTTAACTACTTGATACATAAAAGAACACGGGTTAGAAAAAAGGAAAAGATTCAGGTGACATACTCCAATATAGGTGATACACTCATGTATAACCACTTTATGGGTGGAGTGGACCTCTTGGACATTGTTATTTAATTGTACAGGAGGAAGATATAACGTTTCACTCAATGGACTAATCAGATTTTACAGATAAGACAAAGGAAAAGAAATGCTTTTGAAGTTTATAAATATATTTGATTAATTAGATTGTTATTATAAGTTTTCTTTAAAAAAAATCACACTTTAAGTTGGTGAATATTTAAATTATGCATCGCGTTTATTCGTTTTTAGGAAAAGAAGCACCGTTCACCGATTGCTCATCTTACTCAAGTGAAAATGGAAGACAGACACCAGACAATGTGTCGCCACTTCAAGGAAAGGGATTTCCTCTTTATACGTATATGACTCAGGGACCTAGAGCTCTCGCTAAGAGCACCATCAAAGATATCACCGAATCGGAAGGGGATAAAAAGGGTGACCATGTTACATGCCAGAGTGAGTATTTTAATGATTCATAACGATCGGGTAACCGAACTTTCCCATGAATGATATCGAAGTAAATATTTAATGACAAATGTTTCCGTAAAACGCGAGACCATTTTAAACTCCTCGTAATTATATATGATTAAATGGTGTGGTTAATGAGTTTTATTTCTAAGTATGCAGTTTTCAAGTTTCAGTTCAACATTTTTTATATCAACACAGACAGTATAGATTTTGGAATTCGAAAAATTCCTTATAAATCCCTTAAAATATATTTTTATTCAAAAATTAGAGTTTGAAATTTCTTATATTGATTTACATTAGTATCCTTTTGTATAACATGATAGTGAAGGGATTTTTTTAGTACAATTTTTGTACAGTTGTCAAAAATACAGTACTCCACATCTAGTATAATAATTCTGATTTATATAATTCTAAATCCAATAGTTCCAAGTAAAAAATAAGTTCAATTATCCTGATTTGAAGTAATAAACACGTTCAATAGCACTATCTCGGAGGAACTGGCCACGGGTGCCCAACCTGTGTCCAGTCCCTTTGCACTGCGTAGCCCAAGTGTTGTGTGCCCCCACACCCGAGTTTAAAACTAACGTAGAAACTAATTATAGTTGCACATGAACTTTTGAAAATATGCATTTTTAGTAATATCCTATACTATTTTTGTTTCTTGTGTCTTTCCTTGGTATTAAGAATATTATAATCATATAATGTTATTATAAACGTGTAAATATAAATGTTGATAGGACTAATTAAATTCTATTTCGAAAGATGAGTAATTAATGGTAAGGAACTGTTCTTAAAGCCTGCAACCTTCAGCATTTTGTCTGTTTGGGGCCTCAGCAAAAACTGGTTGACCTCCCTGCACTACCTGAATCGCATTCCAATTTTTTTTTCTGAAGACGGGGGTCATGCAGTTGATCCAGAAACGTGGCCGTTAAGCATTAGTTTAAAATTATTATATTAGATATGAAACATTGTATGCTAGACCACTGTACAAAATTGAACTTCTTTCTCCATAGGAAATATAGTCCTCTACTCAATATTTTAAATCAAATTTTATTTAATATTAAATGTAAAACAGATACTCCTATTTTAGATATTTATTTATCTTAAGCAGGTAAACTCTTGGGCGCTAAAATAATACGGCAAGCCAAGAAAGATGGCGAAAGTAAACCACATATAAAAAGGCCGATGAATGCATTCATGGTATGGGCCAAAGATGAAAGGAGAAAAATTCTGAAAGCCTGTCCAGATATGCATAACTCAAATATTTCTAAAATTCTAGGTAAGCCTTTTATAAGTTAAATTCGTGAATTTTGTTTGCTATCTGTTCGAATTAAGAGTTATTTATTATTATTATTATTATTACTATTTGATGCTGTCTATCAGGGACGGTCTCAGGATTTTCTAAAGGAGGGGCTAAAGCAGTGTGCACCGGAATCACTAGACTTAAATGATCATGTAACAGTAAAAAAATCCATCCACCTTGTTTTAATCACAAGGGGAGGGCTATAGCCCCTTCAGTCCCAACCTGGAACCGCCACTGACGTTGATGGCTTAATCATCATATTTCTTTTCGTAATTGCGAATTTGTGAGAATAAAGACCAGACAGAATATCTCCACCGGATGGTATACTTCTTTATGATAATTATTATGATGGAATATATTTTTATTCTAATATGCTAAAAAGATCCTTGTCACCTGACTTAATGCAGGTATTTGTTCAACCATTTTTAAAATTTACATAACCTGTCCAGTTATATAAGACTGAGTGGAAATTTGTTTCAATCGCTTTTTGATGGAAAGAAAAATAATTTCTTATATCCAGTCTGTAACTACCCTTCCTTAATTAAGTGTCTTGTGTGTTTTGTGAAAGAGAGAGAGGATCCTCACTCTTAGTTTATTCAAATCTTATAAAGGCTTAAATCTCGTGTAAACGGCTAGTTTCAAGAGTTGCCAACTAACAAAACGGGAGATTGTGCAGATGGATGGTTCATCTGAAGATGAGATTACAAGAAGAATTATTGAGGGAAGAAAGGTCTTGGGAATGTTGAATCCAATATATGGAGCAATAATTCTCCCCCAAATCAAACGATTAATGTATAACCCAATATTTCAGAGTATCCTACTATATGGATCTGAGATTTGGACTATAAAGAAAAGGCCAAGGAAGAAATTGCTAGCTGTCCAGATGGATTTTTGGAGAAAGTCAGCCCGAAGATCTAAATTAGAAAGAGTCAGGAATGAAGACATAAAAGCAATGGACGCTCAAATAAACATCATTGACAAAATAGAACAAAAAAAGATTAGAATGGTATGGACATGTTATGAGAATGGGGGAAGAGAGACTACATAAAAAAAGCAATGGAATGAACACCCCCCCCCTTCCCCTAGAAGGAAAAGGAGAGGAAGACCCAGAAGCACATGGATGGAGGAAGTAAGGGCCGCTATGGAAAAGAGGAAATTGAAGAATGGAAACTGGAAGTTAGGTCGAGGATAACCGTTGATATAACAGAAAAATCCAAGAAGAAGAAGATTAATAAAGTTTTTAATAAAACTATATTAATAATTTGAATAAAGAACTCTGGTAAATAGTTATATATTCATAATACCCCCAGGCGCTCACATCTGGTGAGTATGGGCTTGGTGCACCCAGGGCCTTGAGCTGGATATCATCATTCTTCTCTTTCTTGGTGATTCCTTTCTACTTCTCTCTCTCTCAGGGTAATAGGAAATTTTTTTTTGACCGGTGCAGCATAAGCCTCAGGCTTACTTGCACCATATGGCTATTAATAATAATAATAATTATAAAATATAAAAATAAATAATAAATATAAAAATACCGAATGCAGAAATTAATTATAATTATTATTTTAATAATTTTTTGTTTACAGGCGCCAGGTGGAAGGCTATGTCGAATTCTGAAAAGCAGCCATATTATGAGGAACAGTCGAGGCTGAGCAAGATGCATATGGAAAAACATCCCGACTATCGCTACCGACCGAGGCCGAAGCGGACGTGCATTGTAGACGGCAAAAAGCTCCGAATATCTGAATACAAGCAGATGATGCGTGCGCGTCGTCAAGAAATGAGAAGTTTATGGTAAATAGCTAATCATTATGCAGACTTAGTCTTACGTTGGCAGACTTACGTATATTTAAGAAAAAAATAAAAAAAATAAAAAATAAAAGCAATAATTCGTAAGACCATTTCCTCCTTTTTCGATTTACTCTTAACTCTGTTGTTTTGTGGAGTTAGTTAAATATTAAATTTAGAAAGCCATTTAAACTGTAACAAGCGCACGTTTATTCCAAGACCGAATTCCATTTCGCGTGATTTGAAGCAAATCGGCAGCTGCTTCATGCATAAAAAATCGTTCTTTACTACATATGCAGTTAAGTATAAAAATGTATTTTTTTTTTCTCCACAAGTCACACACACACAGGAAATGGTCCATGCGCTTGCTTAGTAAGTACGAAAATATATTGGTTTGCTTTTGTAGAAAAAAAAAAAAGCAGACGAAAAACGAATAGTATTTCTACATTGATAACGTACTTACGCAGACGGAACCATAAAAATAGCAGACGTGTGTACTGGTACTTGGAGATCGTATGGGTCACTTTTCAACTCACCCTTTCTATGTTTTACAACGTTTCGTAAAATGTACGTGTTTGAAAATAAAACCTTTTATGTTTTTTTTTATTATTTTTTAAAAATGGAGTTTTATTTTTTTTATTATTAATTTAATTTTAGAATGGTGGTAAAGCATATAGCAATAAACATTATTTTCCTTCTTCACGTATATGTTTTTCGTAACGCCATAAACAAATCTGCGTTTTTTATTTTGGTTTTTAGAAAGAGTGCACGTTTACGTTATGGTAGTAAGTGGTTGTGTAAAGGCAAATTCTTTCTCTCTCTCGTGATTACAGAGAGAGGCTAGTCCCAATTTACAAGACAGGGTAGCCTCTGCCAGAGATTTTCGATGATTCGGTGCTGTTGACAAATTGCACTTACAATACCGGCTTTACATTAAATTTTAAATCAGACTTAGGCATATCTCAGATAAATTTTCATTTCTAAAAGAAAAAAAAAAGTGTTTTAGGCTAATAGTGTGATTCTTGATGTAATAAAATATTTTAAATATGGATGAAAATGAATTTCATTGCAAAATTGCTTCCATGTGTCCTGGTCTTGTCTTCTATGTTCATTTTTGGTGTATCTCTGGTTACTGCATAATAATAATATTATTAATATTTCATGTATTTCTACTAATAATTATTTTTAATATTTCTGCGTAATAATTCATATTATACCCTGTTTAATATGAAGTGCTCTCACTCTGAGTAATTCTGAAGAAAGAATTCAAAGGACCATTTTTTGTATGTTCTCTTTTCACTATTTTTTAGAACCGAGGTTATACGTTTTTTCCCATCTCAATTAAGAAATTTCTGCTCATCAAACTGGATTACTTGTTCAAATACATCGATTATTACAGAATCAGAAAACAATTTATTAGACGTCTCTCAGTTAATGGAATCATACAACATTTAAGCAGCGGCATAAATGATCATTAATTACAGACTCTCTGATGGTGAGCATGCTTCAAATGGAAATTGCTTAGGTGCACACAGGAGCCTTCCCCGGATTTTGTAGAGGGAGGAATTTATTAAAGCTTAATTATTCGTGGAATAATTAAACTTTAATCATCGGTCTTTCCTAAATTTCATTAATTCGAACGAATAGAAATCCGATAATTTTTTAAAATATATCTGGGATTATGTTATTTATATATGAGGCACCAGCCAATAGTTTCCGGACTGGTGCGGTAGCAAAGGCCCTAGTCACAAATGGGTGTTGACCCCTTCAAAGCAGCTCCCTTCTGAATGAATACAACCGAGTTCACTGCTGCCACTGCTGATAATACTACTGGAACTCTTGTTTTCAGGTCGCGTTCGGTATAATTTGCGATTGTCTGGACCTCGTAAACGTAATCAGATCCCTGTCTTTTGAACTGCAATCAGAAGCGGATAATGGTCCGTGGGGCCCTGTGCCTGCCCTTTTTTTTGAAACCTCTTTTTGTTCACCTTTTTAAAATTTATATTCGAAAATGGGACAGCGCTAAATGCACAAAAATCAATAACGTGCGGTATAATTATCACTGTTACTTTTACATTCTTTAGTCTAGGCTAAGTATGAGATGGAAGACTAGCGCAATGTTTCAGTGCATTTTATTAGTTCGTGGAACAGGTTATTTTTTATTTTATCAGAATCTATCCAGGCATCTCTTTGGTACTTGGAGTTTTATTAGTTTTATCGCAGTATAAGAAAATTTTCCTAATTCAATTGATAAATTTCTCCACTCAAATGGCTAAAAAAGTACCTGTTTCACCAACACATTATTTACAAATGATGTGTCGATGAAATATGTACTTTTTTACTATATCTGTGAGGTTAAGATATTCCTAAGAATTTCTGGGAGTAACTTAAATGAATAAAATCACCTATCAGAGCAATTAATTGACTGGTGAATCATGTCAAAGTGGCCAGTGAATCACTATCGGAAAAACAGTTTGCCAACAGAGCCAAGAAACAAGCTGCGTATAAGTAGCAAGCTGAATTTTCTATACCCTCTTTAGCCAAAGATATTACGCACACGTGGCCCAGGCTAGCCATGCGAGAATGATTAGTCCAAACAGGGTTACGTATTCGGTTTCAATTTTATCATTATTGACATTGAAATTGAACAAACTTGCCTTCATAACGAATTGCCCTGCTATTGCACAACTTTTACAAATATGACATCGCCAAAAAGGTAATTTTCCATTGATTTAAAATATGAGGCAAAGGTTAAACAGTAGATTAACGTTTTGGTGATATCATGATATCGCTAATTAATTTGCCAATTGCGCTGCTGTCAAACAGTAGTCAAATTGGAAAGTTGAAAGCAGTACAATACCATGGAAACTCCCTATGAAGGCAACGTTTGTTCTGCTGTAGTACTGTAAAAACAAACTTTTTAATCGGATTTTTTACTCGTATCATCAGTAATGTACGTCTGCAACATTTAACTGTCCATGATGTCTTATTTTTCAGGTATCAAGAAAATGGAAGCATGTCTCTATTAGAATCTCCTACGCTGGTAAACACTGCAAGTATGCCACCGTTTCTCCCATCAACTAGTGTTGCTCCAACCACTTCTTGTGATCTCTTTACCTCACAGAACATTAAGCCCCCTCCAAGCAACACCAGTTCGGATCTGTTGCTGTCCACTAGTACGCAACCCACACGGTCGCTGTCAAACATTGGCATCATAACCGCAGCGCCCACTGCGAGTAATCACTGTTCGTTGGCTATGGAAACTTCTGTGTAAATCCTGTGACAAAAAAAACAACAACAACAAAAACTTCGATGAAAAAGGCATTGAAAGAAGCTAAGCCGGTTCCCTATGTATAGGAAAGAGAATAAATCTTCAGTGAAACGAGAAATACTCAAAAGTGTCCAAATGAACAAAAGAAAGATGTTCAAGAGCGTCAGATATGCGTGTCGATATGTATGTAGTGATAACTGTATAAAATTATCTAGTTCTTATGACTATATACAGTATATAGTCGTATAAGATTATATATATGCTGTCATGATATATCAAAAATCCAATCTTATTACCTCCCAACCCAATTTTACAATGTACGTTACACACGGACTGAAAACCGGTATTTTTTAAAAGTATATATATTAAAAAAAAATGTAAAGGTAAATGCTAGATGGATTTTGTCCATATACACAGTGTGTATATAGAAAACGATGCATTTCATTCCAAAATGTTATTAGCATTAAAAACAAAATCGGTGTCACTATATTTCGATAATAACATTTTCGAAAAGAGACTTTGTTTTATGCCCCAAAGTTATTACAGTGCTTGTAGTTGGAATACTTGAAAAACGTTGTCAGAAACCAAATACTAATTTCTATCAGTTTTATAGACTGAATTGTATGATATTATATGCTCAAGATGAATATTTCTCTAGTCCCCTAATATTAAAATGTTTGGACCTTAATGCAGTTTGTTAAATTTTAAGTGTTAAACTAAAAGCTAATTTATCAACATGATAACGAACTTTTTTAAGTTAAGCAGAAATCAGTCATTTCATAAGATCGCTGTTAATTTTCCAATTTAAAATAAAATCACTTGAACTTAAATAATTATATATATATATATATATATATATACAAATGTTGAAATTGTTGCTATTACGTAAGGTGTTACGTGTCTACTCCCAATTTCAACTTCTAATTGCTGTTTACGCCAGTTATATGCCTTCACTTCGGATGTGTTGATGTACCAAAATGAAATATCGGACTACTTCTTTGTGGATAAACTCAAATTATGGAGTTTGTATTGTTTTTTCAGCTCTAATGTTAAGCCTTCTTTGAATACTTAGAAAATAATTAGGCATAAGGATCACTTGGTGCCAGTTTTCTTGCTACATTAATCAAACAGGGAATTTATTTACTGAAACTAATCAAAAGAAACATTAAACACAAGAGAGCTGCTTAGAGATTAAGCTTAGCTAAATTACAAATCAAAAGATTTAAATAATCGAAAGGGAATAATAAATTTTTAGGGTGCAGGAACTTATATAAGTACATACATTTCAGATGAAAAAGAATCTCCCTTTCAGAATTATCAAAGCCCGAAATAGGGGACTACCCCAAAGCGTCCTCCTCAGTAACACAAGGCTATTTAGAAGTGCGCCTGGCCTCTTCTCCTCAACTCCTTTAACTCTTATCCTCCTTCCAGCCATGCACCCGAGGCAGTACCCAGTTTCTACTTCTCACCTCTCGTTTCTGTAATTTGACTACAGAGTAATGCGCTTACGTCATAAACAGGCCAACTCCAATTAACGAAGTATACAGTTGGACGTCGATTACATGAAACAAGGAATTGGATGATAGTACCATCCACATGCGCTGAACACAGTTTTTACATCAGTTCAACACCAGTATTTTAACAAAAATTTAACCAGTATAAATTTTAAAAAATCAGTTTAACTAAAATAAATTTTCTGATTACACTCTGGGACGTACAGATGAATTTGCAAGGTGGTTAAATACAAGGACATCACTAAGGCTAGAACCGCACTAACTCGGGTACAACTGTACCCTCTTATTTCGCCACTCGCCTATGGCTGTCGATTGTAAATAGTTTATATCCTCGTCTTTAAAAACTTTTAAAATTACTGTTTTAAAAGCACTGAGTCCACTTTATTAAGTACACCTATTTAATAGCGAGTAGTTCCTCCTTTAGTCCTCAAAACAGCCTGAATTCATTGTGGCATGGACCCAACTAAGTGTGAAAAGCATGCTACAATGATTTTGGTCCATGTTAACTCAACTGCTTCCCATATCTGCAAATTGCGGTTGCGGACCTCTATTCTCCGAAGAGTTGGTTCCACCTTTAACCTACGGAACTGGATTGAGATCTGGTGACTGGGGATAGCCACCACAGTAGCAGTGTGAATTCAACTTAAGTCCCTGGAACCAGTTCAGAACTTGTACAGAAATTGTACAGATTCTGTGAAATTGTACAGAATCCATTCAGAAATGGATATACTGCAGCCGTGTAGGGGTGCACTAGGTCGAAAAATTTACAGATACCCAGACAATGATCAACTAGGATAAAGGGGCGCAGCGTGAACCACGAAAACGCTCTACACACCATTCCACCAGCCTCCGTTGTTGACATTTAGTAAGATGGGTCGATGGACTCCTACTGCTTTTACCATATTCTGGTCCTCCAATCATCGTGAAACAGCAATACCTGTTCTCGTCAGAACAGGTAACGTTTTTCCACCTTCTAGTGTTGGAGTTCCTGAGCCAGTGTAACTGTAACTTCTTGTGTTTTGCTAACAGGAAACTCTGTTCTGTCGTTAGTTGCTGTCTCTTTGGTTACCGTTGTTGAATTGTTATTTGGCTGACTTAGCTTTTCTGTTACCCTGCACAAGTTTTTTCGGCCTCCACTGGTCTATTGCAACAACGAACTCTTTCCGACCACACGCAGCATCCCTACTTATTTGCCCGCATGCTTTATACCGCATGGTACGAACACGTGATATTATTGCCGAAGGAGAACTCCATTTCATGAAAAGGATTGGTGTACCCAATAAAACGGCCACTTAGTGTATTTTAAGCTAGTTCTCTGAATACTAGAATGTCTAAAAATGTCTATGGTAAAAAAGTGTGGTGCTGTCATTAGTAACGCAACCGAGGCCATTAAAAAATTGAAGAAAGGTATTATTAACGATTTCAGACAAAAAAAGTCATTGTGTCAATATTATCTGAACTGGTCAATTTAGATTTAGTATGGACCTTCGACGTCTCGCTGTAAACTTGTGTAATGTAAATTGACATATGTACCGGGGGGTGGAAGAAAAGGTTCTAAAGCCTAACACAGCAGTTAAAACTAGCTTATAGATGTAAATACGGGTAAAGAAATTGTTTTGTAAGGTTTCTCTTTCTGTCTCGGCCTTTACAACTCTTGTCCACTGCTGTCACCGAGCGGTATCTAAAAGAAACTTGAATAATTTTATGCCTTCGCTACTCGTACTTTGCTGCGTCCGTAAACAGAACTGTCGTTGGCATTTAAAATTTAAATGAATTTTGCCAGTGCACAATAGCTAAGATTCGATTGAGATACACGGGATGCATGTTTATATTCCAAACATCTATTTTAGGAAACTCTGGAATTTTAACACGATCTACACAACTGTCTCTAAAACATATTCATTTATTACTGCCCGCTTAATTTTTGAGGGATAGTATTAATATGAAAAACAACGCCTATTTTGGAGATGGAAGTTGTCTCAAACTGATTTTTTTTTGATTCGATGATCAGTATATTATTTTATTTTATTATTATATCTATACCTATGACTTTTTCGTATTTAAGGTATTTACA
Source organism: Mastigoproctus giganteus (assembly GCF_048544385.1). Classification (NCBI taxonomy): domain Eukaryota; kingdom Metazoa; phylum Arthropoda; class Arachnida; order Uropygi; family Thelyphonidae; genus Mastigoproctus; species Mastigoproctus giganteus. The sequence goes on along the minus strand of NC_143584.1, from coordinate 209,162,851 downwards.
TATATTCTCAGTTCTAAGGCTTATGAAGCTGACTTCAATCGCCTAGCAGTTCAACAATTTCCTTTTGATTAGCATTTCTTAGCTATTTCACATCGCAAAGTTCATTTTAAATTAAAATGAATGCTCAGTGAGCAGCTTTTCAGAATTTCAAATTTTCTAACCTCGTAAAAATTTTGCGCAATCTTTATGGTTCCGAAAACCACATGCAATTCCAGCAGTATTGCTGTTTGGAATATTTCCTTGAGCATTTCTCGATACCTTATCAGAGGCATCTAACCTTTTTGTATCAAGTTTCAATCTAAGTTTCGATCTAGTTATAATAATATCGTCACATATTGGACTTCTGGATTAAATCTGACAGACCACTCTTTTTTTCGGTACTTGAATATACAGAAGTAAACATTGAGTGAAAAAGCAGTAAAAATATGAGGGTCGATAAATCTGTGGAATTTTTTATAAAATGCATCATTACTGTTTTATCTTCCGCGAAGAGTTTTCAAATGAACAAAATTGATTTCAAAGAAATAATTAATGGAATATTCCATTAATTATCCGGTTTCCACTATACTACTCTTTCTTTTATTAATTTCATTATTATAAATAAATAAAAATTGTCTTCTGGGATTGGGATTCTGTCTTTCTGTCCCAGAGTCCTTCCCTTAGATTATTGGCGATTTAATTGGTAATTAATTTCTTTCAATATCAGAAAAAATACACTCCTTTTTAACATTCCTGACCTGAAGAAAATGGGAACGACAAAAGTCTGTTCCAAATTTCGGAGGAAAGGAGAGGATTTCTTGACTAATCACCAACTTTTTCTCTTGACAGAGTATTTAATAAAAAAAAAATGAAGTTATATTTTTAAGCAGCAGAAGTCCACAAAATTTCATTGTGGTAAATTCCTTTGTATATTATTAAACAAAGAACTTAATTAGATTATAACTATTTTGGAGTGTGGCGTGACTCCCCAGTTACAGAAAGAGGAAATAAAGCGAAAATGCAAGTGAAGTAAGCATAAACAAAGTCTATTAACGTTGCCAAGTGCACAAATATCAGCATAACACTGCGTCATCCAAATCTTCAATCACGAGGAAGGGATATTTTCCCGAGTGCGTGAATTCCCCTGATCTCCTCATTTCCTTTTAAATTTCTTCTGAGACACATAAAGAATATAAAAACATTTTCTTTTGGCCAGTTGTACTCGACAGTATTATTCTACTACTAGTATTAATGCTCACCTTAGTATTAATTAGTACCTATTTCCTCCATATGATGGGGAAAAATTAGCAACGTATTTGCAAGAGGAAGATAAAATAGTCTTCCTTCTCAAGAAACCGAAGCACCATTAAGGTTAGTTAATATTGATTTATTTTTTTCCTTAACCCTCTCTTTCTCACATTTTAATTAGATTTTTTTTAAATATATATATTTTACACTGACGAACAGCCAAAATGCACTTCAGCCTGTATAGAGTGAAATGTATTTTTAATTTCTTAAAGAAATATAAGTAATTCTCATACGTTTCGTGGTGCTTCCTTCAGTGACTGAATTGCTGTCATTACATCATCAACTTCACAATCTCCATTTCGATTAAGTGTGTGAAGTCGACAGTGTAAATGAAAAGCTTCCTTTCATTATACTTCTGTATTATTATTTCCTTATACCCTTTTCTTTTCCTTTGGTATCCTTCTATACTCCATTTATCTATCTTTGAGACATTAACTTCTCAAGCACTAAGGCCCACAACTCAAGTTGATTGTTATGTTAATACTCAGTATGGTCAGAAGATTCAAGAGTAGATTCAAGTCTTAAAATGCATTTATTTTGGGGGTTGTTTGTTTCTACACAGTGCAATGCGTTTTTCGTTCCCTCCAGATATTTATAGAATTAAGTGAATTTAATTTTTAAGTTATTGTTCACGTATTCAAAGAAAGTCTTAAGATAAAAGTTGAAAATTAAGACTAACTGATAATCAGCTATTGTTTACTAATGGTGCAGTTTCTTTTAATGCTCTTTATATATATATAATATAATAAAACTCATGTCACACGATATAGGAGATATTTATTTTCAACCGGTTATTTTGAATGTTTGCTTACTTAAAAAAGATGAATTCGCATATGTGTTTACTTACAGGTAAGTCTGAAATAGCCAGTACACTTCAGCCTAGATGCAAATGAGAAATATTGCTCACATCATACGTCACCTATTCGAATTACACCATTTAAGCTGTGAGCTTATATAAAGTGCCATATCATATCTTGATGTTCCTATCAGTCGTAATATTTGATAACCTTTGCCTCCACTAATTGCTCATCATTTGGTATTTAACCTAGTCCATGGTGTTCAGTCAAGCTTGGGAAAAGTAAAGTTTCTAAAAGCAAAGAATGGTGCAAGATAATGCCTACGTCGAATGGCAATTCGTGTTTTAAAAAAAAAAAAAAACTGCCTGTAAATGTAATTGAATGCTGTCGAGCTGGGCTGTATTAGGCTCATAATTCAAAAACCCTTTGTAGATTTCTTTTTTTTTTTTCTCAAAATCAGAAAGGAAAATTGATGTCATTGTGCATCACTACTGTATCGAGAGAATGTTGTGAATGTACTGTATTATCTCTGCATTCTCATTTACTGTTTCATTTGTAATAATCCGTACTTGTTGGTAAAAGAGAAAGAAAATATATGTCATTTTAAATACAAAATTGTCTTTGTGTCAATTATTTTGAAAATTTGGTTATTGGCATTGAGGGGATTTGAGTCATGAGATTAAACCATACTTACGGATGGACATATTATTATATATGCCTAAAGCGCCTATTGTCTTCACCATGTCTGTATGACCGTCCGCATGTAATAACACGACTCCTAGTACAATGATTTTCATAAAATTTTAGATTTGGTTCTTTTAGAAATATTTATTGAGCCATTCCAAATTTCATTAAAATTGGCTAAATAGAAATCAGGAAATTATTATTATATCTTTTTTTTTTTCTTTATACACATCATTTGGCTATCCATATACCGTATATTGTAGCTTAAGTAGTGAATATGTTGGGTCGCGCATAAAAGTAGGTTTTTTTTTTTTTGTTTGTTTGAAGTCGACTGGAAGAGACCAGTGGACACTGAAAAGGACTGTAGCCCGAAAACATAAAACTGCTGCCTCAAAAAGAACTGCAGTACTTAATGTGAGCCTCAGCAATTCAATTTCTAGCAAAATAATTCGGCAAGAACTTCATAGAGCTGAAATTTATGGCACAGTTGCTATTGCCAAGCCACTCGTTACTGATGGTAATGCCAGAAAGAGGATGCAATGGCGTCGGGAACACAAAAACTGGACACCTGATGATTGGAAACATGTCATATTTTCAGTTGAATCATCAACACACTTTTACCAACATCAGGGACACTTTATGTTTGGTGAATGCCAAAGGAAGTGCATCATTATGATTGTCTTGGGCCAACCGTCAAACGTGGTTCGGAGGGTCAACAATGGTTTGGGTAGCAATATCTTGGTATTCTTCGTTGTCTAATTAGTTTGCGTGTATTTATAGGAATTTTGTCCTGTCTGAATGTAAGGTGACGATTGCAACAAAGTAAATTATGAGAGAAAGTTATTGCGGATGTCAAATAGTAGCTATTCGACCCCCTAAAATATGTTATAAAAAATTGTGTATTGTGAATACGTATGTAAGCCTGACATGTGAGTAAATGGTTAACATGCGTGAGGAGTGTGTGTTTTTTTCTGACAGGCCCTCCCAAATTAACTTTAGCAGTGGGGAAACCAATCCAGGAAATCCCCTACCCTCTCCATTCTGGGATACGTTTGCAACATGGCGTGGGATTTGCTGACACTGACTGCAGCTGGTCTGGCTAGTGTGGGATTTAATTCAATGGACTATAACCATAGTGATCTCTCTCCCCAACACATAGGGCACCTGGACTTTATTCCCCCAAAACCCAATCCTTGGCTACCCCCACCTCCCATCCCTAACCTTTTGCGTTCTGTTCCTTTAATCTCCTACTTCTTGGGGGAAATCTTCCTATCATCCACCCCTTTATCTGGCAAACTCATGCAGCACCAGAGTTCCCCCCGCTAGAGACCACCTACGCCCTACTACCTAGCCAACTTTCACGTGGTGATTTACGGGTAACGGTTTTTTCCTGGTTTCCAGGGGCCCCGCGGCAAAGTGCTGACGAAGCAACAGACCAACACTACACTACACAGATAGCGCATAATGGCCTTTAGCTGCTGTTGCACCGTAAAACCTACAACAACAACAACACTACACAGACAACATATTACTGCCGCGCTGATATTTTGAATGACCAGGTTGATCCTATGGTACAAACATTGTTTCTCATAAACGATGCCACATTTCAAGATGACGATGCTCCATTACCCACAGCCAGATGTGTCCAATTTTGTTTTGTGGAGCATGAAAGAGGCTAACCATCTCCCGTCACAATCACCAGACAAACATTATTGAGCACGTTTGGAGAGGAGTGTGAAAAGCAGATCTCCACCTTCACCTTAATCACTCAAGCAGCTGGAAAAATTCCTCCTTGAATGATCCAATATTCTTACGTCAGTTCAAGATTTATTTGAATCTATTTCACTGTAAATACAAGCTGTTTAAAAAAGAGTAACTGAACATCATACTAGTGCATACATGTAACTATTATCACAGGTGTTTCCATTACTAAGGAAGTGCATCCAGTTGACATAGATGTACAGTGCAATGTTGAGTCAGTTTGGTGTGATGTAGGCACTGGGAAAGCAAATTTGAGAGTAGGAGTGGGTTATAGGCCTAATGACTCTAATGAGTACAACGAACAATTGTACAGAGAAATAGAATGGGCCAGTAAATCAGATTGTGTTTTAATGGGGGATTTTTTCAGATATTAACTGGAACTTGTGGATTGGTCACTCGCACACTAGTAAGACTTTTGTGGATTTATTGGATGATTGTATTCTGTAGCAGCATGTTCGAGAGGCAACCAGAGAGAGTAATACTCTTGATCTGGTTATCAGCAGTGATCATTCGTGTATTAAGAATTTGCAGATAAAGGAACCACTAGGTGGCAGTGATCACAGTGTACTGATGTGCGATTTACTTAAAGATTTAATTACCATCAGGGGTAAAGGAAAGGGTTTTTGCTTCCGTAAAGGTGAGTACAGTGGTCTCAGACAGTTTTTAAATTCTGTACAGTGGGATCAACTGACGATGTTGCCAACAGCAATTTGTAAGTTGGAAGCATTCAAGGACCAAATCATGGCAGCTACTAGGCTTTTAATACCGATTAAGAAATATTGTTCAAGGTTTCGGACTAAATGGATGTCTGATGAACTAACGAGACTCGTGGCAGAGAAGAAAAATGCATGGGTTGCATATAAATTATTAGACGACAAAGAAGCCTATGGCAGATATACAGTAATCAGGTCACAAAGGAGGTTAGACAAGCAAAGGCAGATTGCGAGAAATCTTTGGCAAAGGATGCTAAGAAAAACAACAAAGAGTTCTTTACTTATGTAAACTCTCAAGGGAAGCGGATGAATCTGATTGGTTCACTTGCTATAGATGGTTCGACTGTTAATGATCCTGCTCAGATAGCTGATAATCTGAAAGAGTATTTTGCATCTCAATTCATACATGAGGAGTTAATAAGGGAGGAAAACGCCGGATGTTTATTAAACTGTAACAGGGTGCTTAAAGATTTTGTAATAACTGAGAGAAAAGTGGAGGAGAAATTGTTGAAGTTAAACATAAGAAAGGCACAAGGGGTGGATGGGATTTATCCAGTTATATTAAAGGAGTCGGAAAAGGAACTAAGCAAACCCTTAGCCATAAATTTGCGAGCATCCTTGGATTTAGGGGAAGTCCCCACTGACTGGAGATGTGCAAATGTATCCCCAATTCACAAAGGGGGGATCTAAGGGCGACAAGTAATTACAGACCTGTTAGTGTAACGTCCATTCCGGTGAAAATAATGGAGTCACTAGTTAAAGATGCATTGCAGGATCATCTAGACAAGACTGCAGCAATAATTGAGATACAGCATGGGTTTGTTAAGGGAAAGTCTTGTCTGACAAATTTGATAGGATATTATGATGTGGTTACAAAGGAACTGGATGCAAAAAATATTTTTGATATCATATATTTGGATTTCAGGAAAGATTTTGACACTGTTGCGCATGGAAGACTATTGTACAAATTGGAGCAGAATGGTATTATGGGTAAGTTGCTACAATGGATAAAAGGACAACTGAGTGGGAGAAGACAGAGAGAGAGTGGTGGTCAATATGTACTGCTCTACGTGGACTAATATTAGTGGAGTTCCCCAGGATTCGGTGTTGGGCCCACTGTTGTTTTGTATATTTATCAATGATACTGATGAAGGTACAGTGGCGGACAAAAAAATGCATCATTTGGGAATTTTGCAAATAATGTGTTTTGTGCTGCATTGTGGGCTGCAGAAATATTCGAAATGCATTTGTTAGATGGGATATATATCTCTGTGAATGAAATCCAATAAAAAGACTCCACCTGATATACCATAAATATCTTCCCAATGGGAAAATTCGTAATTAATGAAAATATGAGAAATTATGCAAATGGCAATCATGACAACCAAACATACATTTTATTGCAATCACGAGTACAAACCGAAATGACAAGTTAATGTATGTATTATGTACTGTTAATCAGCAAAATAAGTCCTCAATATTTTGTTGTTCCTCCTCGAGCTACAGTTACAGCCTTGCAACGATTTGGCATAGAGTTATTATTATTATTATTATTATTATTATTATTAATATCCATATGATGCAAGGAAGCCTGAGGCTTATGCTGCACCAGGAAAGAAAAAAGTTCCCGAGTAACCCTGAGAGAGAGAGAGAGAGAGAGAGAGAGAGAGAGTCAAAAGTAGAAGGGAATCACCAAGAAAGAGAAGAATGATGATATCCAGCTCAGGACCCTGGGTGTGCCAAGCCAATCAACTTCTGTATATTGTTATTGTTTTGGTTTTTGGGAGCATTAACAACTAAGGCCATACTGCTCTAGGGATATGCGGTGGTCATTCCCTGACCTTTCCGCATCCTCTGTATTTGGTGGGCACGGGCTCGAACCCCGGTCTAATCAAGAAGCGTGTGCTACGCACTGCTGCTTCTGCCCACCTGGCTACGGAGGCGCCTAACTTCTGGATATACGGTTGCCCAATTTCGTGGTACTTCACCCTTACAATGCTCTCCTGCAGCTGAATCTTACTTGTTGGCTTCTTCTGAGCAATTTTAGACGACATTATGGACCAGCAATTTTCAATATGGTTCAAATCTACACTGTTGCCAGGCCAGTCCAACACTGCAGTCATACCTCACATTTCTAAGGTATGACTTAGGGGAGAAAAACGAAAGGAAAACATTGGTGTAAGTAGGTTTTAAGCCTTGTGAGACAAGAAGACAAACTCTCATCATTAAATCTAAATAGCATAAAACTTACCAATTTTGTTATGTGGCAAGGTGCTGAGTCCTGTTGAAAAAAATGCAGTTTTGGACGTCTGTGTGGTGACCCCCCCCTAATAACGGGTTTCAGGCACTCCTCCAAGATCGCAGTATAGGTTTCTGCATTCACCGTTCCGTTAATAAACTTAATTCGCCCTACCCCTTTGCTTGCCCCAGACCATCTGACTGGCAGGGAACTTTACAGCCGGTGTTATGCAGTGAGGATAGTATGCCTCCGATTTTCGTCTTCTGACATATCGCTTCCCATCCGAGCCATGCAGGTTGAATTTCGATTCGTCAGAAAAGATTACTGTGTCCTATTGCTCTTTTGTCCATGAAACATGCGTTTTAGCCCAAGCAAGTCGCTTCTTCCTCATTTGTTGGGTCAACAAAGGCCTCTTCTTGGACCGATAGGCATGCGGACCACATTCTGAAAGCCGTCTTTGGCTAGTTCGTGCACTTTTTTCAAAACCAGAGGCCATCTCAAAGTTTTAGATTAGGAGCACTAGCATGGCGATTACGAAGGCATAGCCGTTACAAATATCGATCTTGGGAAGGCGTAGTCACTCTCTTACGGCCTGATCCAGGCCTTCTCTTCACATCACCGGTTTCACGCTTTAATTTCAGCACCTGGGATACTGTTGACTGGTGGCAGCCTATTTTATCATCGATAGCACGCGTAGAAAGCCCTTCCTGGGACATTGCAACAGCTACACGTTTTTTTCTTGGTGTCAACTGAACATATGGAGCCATGCTTACACCTCCTCAAAACAGGATACTAATGAGCGTGTGTACCCTTCCAATGCCGTATTTATAGAAACGGCTGATGCAATACCTTGCAATTACTGTCTGATGCAATAGAAGTGTTATCTGACGCAATACTTTTGCTTTGCGACAAACAAAATGACTGTAATCAAACAATATCTTATACATTTCACTACAAATGTTACTTTTTTTAAGGTGATGCATTTTTTTTGTCCGCCACTGTATATCAGGCTTAATGTCGAAGTTTGCAGATGATACAAAGGTTGGCAGTGTTGTTAATGACAGTGTGCTACTGCAACAGGATCTAGAAAATTTGGGCAGATGGGCTACGAAGTGGCAACTGAAGTTTCACATTGACAAATGCAAAGTATTGTACTGAAGTGAAAGTGCTTGAGTGTGTACAGAGAAGGGCAACAAGATTGGTGAGAGGAATTAAAGTGTCCTCTTAGCAAGAAAGACTCAAGTTCTGCAAATTGCAGCGGCTGGAGACTAGGCACCTGCGAGGCGATCTGATTGGGGTGTATAAGGCCTTGGATGGGTTGAGCACGGTGCATTCTGATGAGATTCTTCCTGTTGCTCAGATTACAAATCTGAGAGGGCATAAATTCAAATTGAGGAAAGACAGTTGTAGAATAGATGTGTGGAAATTTGCCTTTAGGCAGCAGGTGGTTAATTGCTGGAACAAATTTCCATATTTCGTTGTGGAAGTTGATAGTTTAAATAAATTGAAGGAGGAACTGGACAAACGTTTAGAGGGAATGGATGTGTGAAATTGGGTTTTTTTTTTGGTTGACGCTACATAAGCTCATACACTTGCTTTCTTGCATCACATGCCACCACTACTACTACTATTACTACTACTTTGTCCACATACAGTTTCCAATTTAGTTCAGTGTTGTTATCAGTCGGCTTATCTTAGGTTGACGGAACTCTTAGATAACAGAAAAATTTAGATAAACGGAATGCTAAAATCCCTACGTGCATCGACTAAACAATATATTTTCTGTATATACAAATTTGTATATATATAATAATCTCGTCCTTCAGAAGGCATTGTTATATGTTGTTCAAGTTTTTCAATAAGTATTGGGATGAAGTCAGCAAAAATAATGATCCGGTTCCAGAGGTCTAGAGGTACAGTGAGTAAAATGAAGCACTGGTTCCGAAAGATATATAAAAGAAGGCAGCAAAGGAGCATAGAGATAGCAGAAATGTGGATCATTCTATATAAGTTGTTGTATGTTGTAATAGAGATTTTAGGAGCATCAGCGCTATGGCCATATTGCCATACCACTATCATCCCGTTGATGATAGTGGCTGCCAGTCGCATTTGGTCACTATCGCGGAGGTGGTACAGAAATTGCACTATCCTCGTTCGAAAGTATCAAGAACGTATCAAGAATACGCCATTTCCGGAATAACATCTCATCGTGGACAGCGCTGTGGGCGGAGAAAGAGGTGGTGGATGAACGTGGCCATTGACGTCTGTCTCGCATTGTTTCATCCAACCGGAGAGCGACAGTGGCACAAACCACTGCCGACTTCAACGAGGGACTTTACGCTTCCACGACACAGGAATTTACGCTTCAACTGGGCAAAAGAACGTCGGCACTGGACTTTGGATGATTGGAGATGGGTCTCCTGGTCCGATGAGTCCAGTTTACAGTTATTTCGAGTGGGCGGGAGGTGCGTATCTGGTGGAGACCGCACGAAGCTATGCACCCATTATGTCAATAAGGAACTGTTCAGATAGGTGGACGGTCGGTAATGGTCTGGGGTGTGTTCAACTGGCACACTTTGGGACCAGGTTGTTGTGTCCATCATTGAAGACCATCTGCATCCCTTCATAGTCATCGTGCACCCACAAGTCAATGAACTCTTCCAGCAGGACGATGCATCTTCCCACAGAGTCGTGGTGACTATAACAATGTTCGAATTGCATTCAGCAGATTTTAACACAATGGAATGGCCTCCCCGTTCAACAGATATAAAACCTGTGGAGCATCGATGGGATGCTGTGGAAAGGTCCTTTCAAGCTTTGGATCCTCCACCCAGGAATGCGATGGAATTATGGACAGCAGTGCAACAAGCATGGATGGAAATACCTGTGGAACGTTTTCGTGAACTAGTGAACTCAATGCCTCACCGTGTGACTGCCCTTATACGAGCGAAAGGTGGGCCCACCCGTTACTATGTTGGTATTCCATAATTTCTGTCCACTCAGTGTATATAGTATCGACACTATTTCTAGCATATAAATACTTTATGACTGCATGATAGTAATTGGTTGGTCGGTTGTCGTAGGGTTTTTAGGCCCATCAGCATATTAGCATATACGGCGCCGTATATAATATCGCTGTAAATTGCCTCTGTTCTGTGGTGGATTTGCTGTTTTCTGGACAAAAACCCGATTTCGCAGAGAAAAAAACCACGCGACACTTTCCTCAGACCGACTAACTCGCCACGTTGTGAAAAGGGCTCATAAAATTTCCTCAGGTCAAGGACAGGATTCGAACTTAGGTCTCTGCCACCCGATGTGTGGAGGAGGGTGATTATACCAACTGTGCTAGGCATCACAATTGACCATGTTTGGTAGGCAAAACTCTTCCTTTTCAAACCCGTTCTGTAGGCACTTTAAGATTTCGTCCTTATCAAGCCAGGAGTGAAATGTGTATTTATATATCTTAATAGCCGATTACGTTATCTTATCCACCATATAAGGTATACTCAGAAATCTATAGTGACCTTAGCGTACGGGGTTACTAGACTGACGGCCACAACTCGGAAAAAATGAGTTTTAAAGATTAATAAAAAATAAATAAATCTGCAGCCATTGTCACTTCATTATAGGATGGAGGCACCCCTCTAGTCATGTTGAGGGAATCGACCATAAACTGCCATGCTTGTCCAGTGTAGGTTGGCAGTGTGGGTTATGGCTTAAAGTACAGGAACCATTGGAAGAAAGCGGTCAGGCAGCGTTTGGTAGGAAGATAAAGAAAGACATTTCAGTAAAGACACAGTTTTAATTTCAGAAAAGGGGACTTTGACAGTTTAAGGCGCTATGTGGTATCTGTTAATTGGGCGGATTGCACTGGGAGGGCGAATAAATTTCATATATAGAATACCTTTAAAGCAATAATCACGGAAGGCATAAACACGTATATACCATTAAGAAAATGTAGCACGAGGAGGATTGTTGTTGTCGTTGCTGTAGGATTTTAGGAATATCAGGGACTAAAGCCATATTGCTCCGTGTATACTGTCTATAAATTTCGTGTGTTCTGTAGTCGATTTTCTGTTTGCTGGGCAAAAAACCTGAGTTTTCGGGAGAAAAAACTATACTACCATCGCCTGAGTCCGACTAACTCAGCCAAGTTGTGAAAATGATCCATAAAAACTCCCCAGGTCATCGACAGGACTCGAACTCAGGTCTTTTCCACCCAGTGAGACGATTTTACCAACTGTGCTACCAATGAGGATACGAGGGGATGTCTTGATGGATGAATACGGAACTGCCCTGTCAAACAGAGCATAAAGAGTTAGTATTGGAAAGTTACAGAGCAATGGAAAGTACTGAATCCTACAAGAGCTACACGTTAATCTGTAATAGTACCACAGATAAGGTTATTGAGGAAAAGACTGAGTTGAGAACGCACTGGCTAAGAAAGCAAAGAATAGAGACAAGGCGTTTTTCGTGTATGTGAATACAAAGCAGAAGAAAACTATTTAGATCGGACCCTTGTATACTGGGTGTGGGAAAGTCTTAGATAACCCAGCAGATGTTGATGATTAATTGAATACTGTACTTATACTTCAGATCGGTTTTTAATGACGAAAGGCCCTTTATACTAAAGAGAGGATGTGTGAGGGAGGTTGGGCCATATGAAATTGGTGATTTAGAAATTAGGAATGACTGTTTGTTAGAAAATCTTTCGAGAATAAAGGCAAGTACGGCTCCTGAAGTTGATGGCGTATACCTAGTAATTTTCAGCGAGGCAGCTAGAGAGTAGCGTGGTAGAGTGTGTTTAGTGTCAAACGGCACCAGGGGTTTCCCCCATCTCTGTGTAGTATACACTGTGGCAACTAGAGAGTGTATTGAACCACTGTGGGAAATTTTGACGGCATCATTAGAATCCGGAGAGATTCCTTTGAATTGGAGAAACGCAAACGAATCGCCAATACAGAAAGGCAGTTCTAAGAGTGAAGTCGGTAACTACAGATCTGATAGTCTGACTTCAATGGTAGGGAAAATCTTAGAGGTAATTATTATTCATGGATATTTAGATAGATATGACATTCTGAATAGCACACAACATGGTCTTGTTAAGGGAAAATAATGTTTGACTAACTTAGTAGGCTATTTTGACAGTTACTCGTTAGCTGGATGTAGGGAACAATTTAAATATAGTTTATTTGGATTTTAACAAGTCATTTGACTTTGTACCTCACCAAAGATTACTGTATAAGTTGCATCATGTTGGGATTAATGGAAAATTTTTAAGATGGATTGCTGAGTGGCTTCAGGGCAGCCACCCAGCAATCCATCATTTCAGCAATTGTGATTAAGGGATATCCTTCTGATTGGTGCTAAGTCAGGAGTGGTGTTCCCCAAGGATCGGTTTTTGGACCACTGTTATTTCTGATTTTCATAACTGACATCGAAGGGATAAAGGGCGAGATGCCAAAATTTTCAGACGACGTAAATATTGGTAGAGTCGTTAATGATCGCCAAACTGCGCTCCTTCAGGATAACTTGAACAGGTTTCAGGAATATTCAGACAAGTGGCAATTACGTTTCAACGCACAAAATTCAAGGTCTTACACTTGGTAAATGGCAACTCCAAAATACCTTATACACTTAGTGGGATTGAATTAAAATAATATAAGAAGAAAGGAACCTGTGAGTTACATTATGGGCATTTATAAAGTTCAATGAGCAGAATAAACAGGCAGCCAAGAGAGACCATGGTGTCCTATCGATGATTTATCGAAAAATATCCTGCAGAGATAGGGAGGTCATAGTCCCACTGTATAAGGTAATTATAAGACTGTATTTGGAACACTGTGTACAAGTATGGGCGCCTTATCTTAAAAGAAACATTGAGCTTCTTGAAAGGGTCCAAAGAATTGGCAAAATTGCTAAAATTGGCCAAAGGGCGTCAGTACGAAGTAAGACTTCGATTTGTGTGCTACAAAGCTTGGCGACCAGCAACCTTAGAGAGGACCTTATTGAGGTTTTTATGGCTCTGAGGGGGGGGGGTTAGTAAAATGAATGACGGAGAAATTTTCATTATTATGAACAATTGCAGGACTAGGGGACCATAAAAGAGGCATAAACTAGATTGTAGGAAGTTTTCTTTTAGCCAATGAGTTGTTGATTACTGAAACAAGTTGCCTCCGCTGTTAGTTGAGCTTGACAGTCCGAAGGAATTCAGAAGTCAACTGGATAGTTACCAATGTGGGGAGGGACGCGTATATTATTTATTTTCGTACGTGCTATTTTTTATTTTATATTTTTGGCCTGTGAAGCAAAAGCTCGTGGCTTTCTTGCACTACATGGCTAATACTAATACTAATACTATCTGCATGCACTGCTCAGAGTACTTCATATCTAACTACACAATTACCCTCAGGTCTTTTTCCTTTTCCACTGACCTGAGTGTGGTACCACTTAGCTGGTTCGTTAATGTGGGATTACTGCTCTCCATATGAAGTATCTTTTCTCAAATATAATTATGAGAACTCGACACCGATGCACAGTCGAGTATTTTTCCCCTAGTATTAACATAAGTAAATAATTATTTGCTCCTTTTCTTTGCATTCTTAGCCAAGGACTTCTCATAATCTGCCTTGGTCTGCTTACCAACCTAGTGATATGATTGCGGTTTGAACTTATTGTAGGTTTCTGTATTGCCTGTCATTTATAATCCTCCCACCCATTTTTCTTCTTTGCCACTGCTCAGATTAGTTCGTCTAACATCCATTAGGCCTGAACCTCGACAGTATCTCTGTGATGGTTTAAAAAGCCTTGAATCTTCTACGATTACGTTTTCCATTTAGAATGTGTAGTTGGTACCACTGAAAGGAATTTAAAACCTGTTTAAGACCATTGCAGTCGCCATTATGAATGCAAAATATCTCCCCTTTATTTTTCACAGTAGTTATATCTTTAAGTAAATCCCACATCAATGCATTTTGATCCCTGCCATTCAGTAAGTTCCTTTATCTGGAGACTCTTAACGCAACCAGAATCACTGCTAATAATGAGATCAAATATATTGCTTTATTTTTCATCACCATTGAACTTTTTTCCAGCAAGGTGCTTCTTCAAATACGAAAAGATGTGGAAATCACTCGGTTTCTGGACTATTTACCAGCGAAATTTCGTCAACAGTCGTCGTTGCGTGCGAGCGTCTGTGAGGTGTTGCAATGTCGCTAAAAAAAGCAAACATCCTCAGAGAGTAAACTAAGCCTTCTGTTTTTAATTATTACCATAGTTTTCGTTAAGTTCCGCACTATGTGCTTGTATGTTGGTTGTTTCTTGAGACATAAATTCAACCAAATTACCTCATTTCTCTTCAAGAAAATAGTAGCCATTATTTTGGTTCTTTGAATTTCTTCTTGCACAGTGAGTTTTGCACGTTTCCATTGTTGCGATTGGTATTTATTCTCTGGGATGTGATAACTAATCCAGTTATCTGCCTAACTAAGAATTACACACTTTGTGTTACGCTGTATCCACCATACCCTTCTGGCACGCAATTTGCGGTAGTACAGACGCTGTTTCAGAATTTCATGAATGTGATTCAGAGTTGATTAAGGAATTCATTAACTCTTTGAATCAAACTGCCATCAATGATTGATGGTCTTTCACTCCTTTGTCATCATGGGCACCAGTTCTTCCTTCATCGAATGCATGGCACCACTCGCTACGTTTGGTCATTCATAAGATTTTATCCATGAAACACTACTAACTGCCGATGAATGTCCAACCGAGCATTCTCGTTCTTTAAAAATCAGATAACAGAATGAATCTTACATTTGAAAGTCACTGTTAATTTATACTGAGAAAGCCTATGCGCTCATAGTAACTAAATCGGTGTACTGTTTGTTAACTCATGATTGAGGAGAACAGGTAGTACATCTCGGTCGTCATGGCAACTCCTTCCTCCACTGAGACACACATTTAGGAGCTAATGCGCCTAAGTGTGATTTTAAGGATGCTGTTTGCGTTATTTCTTGACTATGTGGATATACCTGGTACATTGGTTTCTTACTAAAATTAGACAATCAGACATTTTGCTAGGGATGCGCCTCCTATTAGATCTCTGTGGCAAACGCTGTCCCTCAATAATGTATAGAAATTAATTGGCCTATGTAGGCTGCATAATTTAGCTAAATAAACAGTCCTTTAGATGTCATTAGCAATACAACTGATTTCCTAAATTAATGCAAAAGACCGACCTTGTAATTAATTTCCCACAAATTTGTAAGTATACAACAAGGCATTATAACTTACCGAAAAGAGTTGGTGTCTTATACCACATGCCGATTAATATGGATACGCTCATAGGTACGTATTATTGTTAGTGTCTCGAGATATCCTACTTTGTAAGGGGATGTGCAAGAAAGCGAGCTTATTCCTCATTCAGTGACGCAACAAATCACGTCAAGATTGCGACTGTATTAGAAATGTTCAAAAGGAACTTTTGAACATTTCTAATACATCTGTTTGAATGTTTATATTGGAGATGGTTGTTGTAGGATTTTAAGCACATTAGCAACTTAGGCCATATTCCACCGTATATACTATGTCGGTAAATTGCGTGTGTTCTTTGGTCGATTTGCTGTTTGTTGGATGAAAAACTCGAGTTCACGGGAGGAAAATCCAAGCTGTTATTACCTGAGACTCGCCTAACTCAGCCACATTGTGAAAAATGACCATAAGAATTCCTCGCATCATTGACAGGATTCGAATTCAGATCTTTTCAATCCGGTGTGGGGAGGACGGTAATTAAAGCAATTGTGCTACCCATCTGGGACTTTACACTGGAGAGGCATTGAACTATTGAAAGTGGACTGCCTCATAGACGTAGCAGAAGTTTTCTGCAATTTCGGAGACGTTTTCCAAAGCTAGAAACCAAACAAGACACTAATAAGAACTCATGGTCACACAGTTACACAATTTCACTCCGTGCAGAGCTGTACACCCTTGGTTTATTTATATATATATATATATTTTTTTTTAAAATGGTGGTGGTCCATAAGCCAAACATCAACAATCGAAATCCCCAATCACAAATCTTTCCATGGGACAACAAACGCTGTAATTAGTCCATGGAGCAGTGGAAATCGTTTCTATCGAGTGATGAATCTCGCCTCATGTTCCGATAACTGTGTCAACAACTACATTCCTTGGAGAACATCTGCTATCAGAGTTCTTTTTGTGCTGTTTCTCATCACTATGCTGATTTCAACAGTATAAAGCCCAATTACACATGCGGTGCTGTTAGAAAATGGTTTATGGACACATACTTTAGAAATACATAAACTTTAGAATGGCCGATCCCGCCCAGTGCCAGTTTAAACCCTATGGAACATCTCCGAGATGAACTGGAACTTTCACTAAGGACCAGATTGACACGAATCACATCGATAGCTCAGCTGTCACTGTTTTGTATGAGGAGAGAAGGACTATATTTTCTATAGTCTATCTTTTGTGAGTGGAAATCTTACCTAGGAGGTGAAGTGTGCCGTAGCGGTGAAATGGAGAGTTACACGCTATGGAAATTAATGGCAGCGACGTAGATGTGAAACTCGCATGCGTGCGGATACTTATTTTGTGGAATTTGGCTTTAGGGCAGACAGCAAGTTATATGGTCTCAAGATTAGTGGCAGGGTGTGCATTGTTTACTGAGGAGCTCAGAGTCTTCGCGGGTGGCACTGTTATATCGTCACTTTCCTTCCCACACCGGGTGTAAAAGGCCTGGGTTCTAATCCTGTTGATGACGCGAGCAACTTGAATGAGCTTTTTCAATCTGTGACTGAGTTAGTCGGTCTCAGGCGTAGATAGCAAGGTTTTCCCCCAGCAAAACAAGGTTTTTTGTCCAGCAAAACATAACAAATGGACCAAAGAACACACACAATTAACAGATATTAGACATCACAGCACGGCATATGAATTTAAATATTCGGGTGGCATAATATAATAGGTTTTTTTTTTTTTTTTTTTTGATGAATGAGTTCAGATTTCTACACTTAAATGATTATTCTCAATACGGGGTGGAAAAGCCTGAATTGGAAGTTCGTCAATAGCAGGAGGAATTTTTAAGGGTTTTTTTCACAACGTGGCTGTGCTAGTCAGCCTCAGTGGAGGGTGCATTCCTATGCACCCTCCACTGAAATTCCACCCTGAAAACTCATATTACATCGGTTTTTCTCTCGGAAACTCAAGTTTATCGTCCAGCAAATAGGCAAATCGACCACAGATTCTGGCAATTTACAGACATAGTACATTGACACCTTATAACCTAAACTTGAAAAACAAATTTTCATGTAGCATTACTCTGAAACAACCTCATCTACCCACGTCTATTATATCCATAAATATCAATAATGTCTATATATACGTGTTCTCTTGTTGTCTGTTTGCCCTCTTTTCTCGATGAAAAACTGGAGTTGGGGGGGGAAAAACCATTCGACCTTCTCATGATACCGATTAACTTAGCATCAATTTCAAAAGAAAAACATGTGTTACATCGTGTATTACGAAGACATCATCAGTCTTGTACAATTGAAGGAAAGGATTGTACTGACGTTCGAAACTTTAAAAACTAGAAGCACACTGGAAAGGCTTCAAGGTAATCTAGTGAGAAGAGCCCAGCTTTGTATGCAACAGAATGGGTAACATTTCCAACAATTCTGAAAGTAATAAAAGGAAATTATCAAAAGGAATATCGTGTCTCATTTTCATTTAGATATCCTATGTTAAAGTACGGATTGGACACTCTAAACAGAAGGGTAAATAGCGATCTGTATCGAGATCCGCTGAACGGTGTCTTAGCGTACTCAACTGCACGCGTGGACTAGCTCATAGCCTCAGTTCATTTGGCTCTTGGCACACACGCACACATAGTGCTTACCATCGTGAGTAACAGTGATTAGAATTGCTAATCACTGTTGATCACTTTCTACTTAGACGTCAGACAACAACTTCTGGAGAGAACTACAAAACCTGCAACCCCTCCACTCCCTAATTGCAACAAAGACACCCTTCTTTGCCTTTTCTAATCTCACTATCAAGGTGTTCAAGCGGAGAAAAACCTCTTGGAAATTCTCCCACAACCACCATTGTGAAGTCAGATATGAAGTTTTCTGAGCAGTGCACAGACGGCAAGAGTAATTCATGGTGTCTTGTCAATGATATACAGGAATTTTTCTAGTAGGGATAAGGAGGTGATTATCCCCTTCTACAAGGCAATGGTCAGGCCACACCTTGAGTACTGTATACAGGTCTGGAGGCCTCATTTTAAGAAGGATGTAGAGCTACTTGAACGAGTACAGAGGAGGGCAACAAGATTAGTGAATGGAACAAAGGGTTGTTCTTACGAAGAAAGGCTTAAATTTTGCAAATTACAGTTTCTGGAGACTAGGCACCTGCAACGTGATCTGACTGAGGTGTATCTGACTGAGGTGTATAAAGCCGTGAACGGTTTGAGCAAGCTCAATGCTGATGGGATTATTCGTCTTGCTCAGAATAATCGCCTGAGAGGCCATAAATTCAAATTGAGGAAAGGCAGTTGTAGGATAGATGTGCGGAAGTTTGCCTTTAGCCAGCGGGTGGTTGATTGCTGGAACAAACTGCTATCTGTCGTTCTAGAAGTTGATAGTTTAAATAGATTCAAGGTAGGACTAGACAAACATTTGGAGCGAGTGGATGGGTGAAATTAATGGGTGTTTTTTTTTTTTTTTTTGGCTGATGCTGTATATTTGGCTGATGCTGTATAAGCTTGCTTTCTTGCATCATATGCCTTTACTAATTCTAATGCTAATAGTAGAAAATCCAGCCATTGGAACCAGATATATCACAACCAGCTCTGTGGATTGAAATTTGCAATCTAGCGACCTTCAACTAGACGTCGACCCATCTCGGGGGAAACACCTGGTGCCGTTTGACGCTAAACACACTCTACACTCTACACCACCACCTTCCACAGAGAGCTTCTTAGCCCCCTTTTGGATGAAACATCGCCTTGTTCTTTTAACCGAGGAAACCACCTGTCAGTGAAATAGCTTTTGATCTTCAACATGCTGCTGCCTCAGAAATACTCCTTAGAAGTCTATCTATTCGAACTTATGCACTTTTATTCTCTTACTCCTCCCCCGCCCTTCTTAAGAGCACACCGCCTACTATAGGTGTTCCTAACTCCTACTCGCCTGAGGGACATCTCTCTTGGTGTCCCCCTTCACCTTCACCTTTGATTTCCCTTCTTCCACTGTCTCCGTTTTTCTCTTTATTTGAGGCTTCTCCCTGGCTCTGCCTTGAGCTAGCATCGTCAGACGTTTTTATCCACTCCTCTTGCCGTGGACAGATGCTGAGAGGTGCCTTCCTTGGTGATTGCACCTCCCTGTAACTAAGAGGACAGAAGAACAACACATAATTTATGATACCCAACATAATTTACACTCATCTGTCTTCGCAGAGCCTTGCATCTTCACAGTGTTACTAAGCGTGGTTTTATGGGAAGTCACTGGCACTGCTTAACAAAGACACTATTTAACCGGGTTTTATACCTGGTTAAAGACTCTGGTTTTATTTCCATTAAACAAAGTAAGATGTTTAAAATTTCTGTGGTGTTCATTTTCATCTTGTGGCAGGTTTTGTATGTCAGTTTAGGTAGCGGACCCTGCTTTTCCCTCCTAGAAACAGAGATTTTCATCCAGCAAAACAGTTTGAGATTATTCTATTATAAAATTATAATTCTATTAATTCTATTATAAAACCTGCAGATAAATGAACCACTAGGTGGCAGTGATCACAGTGTGTTGAAGTGGGATTTACTCAAGGGGGTAACTACCATCAGAGGTAAAGGGAAGGGTTTTTGTTTTCGTAAAGGCGACTATGATGGTCTGAGACAGTATTTAAATTCTATACAGTGGGACCAACTGATGATGTTACCAACAGCAAACTCAAAATGGGAAGCATTCAAGGAACTAATCTTGGTGGCTACCAGGCTTTACATACCAACTAAGAAATATTGTTCAAGGTTTAGGCCTAAATGGTTGTCAGATGGACTAATGAGACATGTGGCAGAGAAGAAAAATGCATGGGATACATACAAATTAATGGGTGACATGGAAGCCTATGATAGATATAAGTTGGTCTGTAACCAAGTCACAAAGGAGATTAGGCAGGCAAAGGCAGACTACGAAAAATCCTTGGCAAAGGATGCAAAGAAAAACAGAAAGGAGTTCTTTACATACTTGAACTCGAGAAGGATAGGGATGAATCAGATTGGTCCACTGGATATTGATGGTTCAACAGTTGAGGATCCTGCTCAGGTGGCTAACAATCTAAACGAGTATTTTGCATCTACATTCACGCATGAGGAGTTATTCAGGAAGGAGAATGATGTAGGTAAAGTAAACATTGGCAGTGAGCTGGATGATTTTGTAATAACTGAGAGGAAAGTGGAGGAGAGATTGTTGAGGATAAACATAAAAAAGGCACCTGGGGTGGATGGGATCTATCCAGTTATATTAAAGGAGGCAGCAAAGGAAGTATGCAAACCCCTAGCCATAATTATGAGAGCTTCTTTGGACTCAGGGGACGTACCCATAGACTGGAGATGTGCAAATGTAACCCCAATTCACAAAGGAGGATCAAAGGCTGACACAAGTAATTATAGACCTGTTAGTTTAACTTCTGTTCCAGGTAAATTAATGGAGGCACTGGTTAAAGAAGCACTGCAGGATCATCTAGACAAGAATTCAGTTATAGCTCAGACGCAGCATGGTTTTGTTAAGGGCAGGTCTTGCCTGACCAATTTGATTGGATACTATGATGTAGTCACAAAAGAACTGGATGCAGGGAATAACTTTGATATTATATATTTGGATCTTAGAAAGGCTTTTGATACTGTTGCACATGGAAGACTGCTGCACAAATTGGAGCAGTGTGGCATTGGAGGCAAATTGCTGCTATGGATAAGGGGATGGTTGAGTGGCAGAAGACAGAGAGTGGTAATCAATGGACACTGCTCAACGTGGACTAATGTTATTAGTGGAGTTCCTCAAGGTTCAGTGTTGGGTCCATTGTTGTTTTCGGTGTTTATGAATGATATTGATGATGGGATATCAAGTTTAATGTCTAAGTTTGCAGATGATACAAAGGTTGGCAGGGTCGTTAAGGACACTACTGACGCTATGCTGCTGCAACAGGATCTGGAAAGGTTGAACAGATGGGCTGAGAGGTGGCAAATGAAGTTTAACATTGACAAATGTAAAGTACTACATATGGGTAACAGTAACCCCAGAGCAATGTATCAACTCTGCGGTACTACACTGACAGTGGTGGAGAATGAAAAGGACCTGGGGGTAATTGTGCAGGCAGATATGAAGTTCTCTGAGCAGTGCAGACGAGCTGCAAGAGTAGCTCATGGTGTCTTGTCAATACAAGACACCTTGTAATTCCGATATACAGGAATTTTTCTAGCAGGGATAAGGAGGTGATTATTCCCTTGTATAAGGCAATGGTTAGGCCACATCTTGAGTACTGTATACAGGTCTGGAGGCCTCATTTCAAGAAGGATGTAGAGCTGCTGGAACGGGTACAGAGAAGGGCAACAAGATTAGTAAATGGAACAAAGGGTTGCTCTTACGAAGAAAGGCTTAAGTTTTGCAAATTACAGAGTCTGGAGACTAGGCACCGACGAGGTGATCTGATAGAGGTGTATAAGGCTTTGAATGGTTTGAGCATGCTCAATGCCAAGGGGATTCTTCATCTTTCTCAGAATAATCACCTCAGAGGGCATAAATTCAAATTGAGGAAGGACGGATGTCGGATAGATGTGCGGAAATTTGCCTTTGGCCAGCGGGTGGTTGGTTGGTGGAACCGACTTCCATCACTTTTTGTTGAAGTTGATAGCCTAAACAAATTTAAAGCTCAACTGGACAGGTATTTCGAACGAACGGAGGGGTGAAATGGGAGAGGTTTTTTTTTTGGCTGATGCTGAATAAGCTTGCTTTCTTGCATCATATGCCTCTACTAATGCTAATGCTAATGCTAATGCTAAAATAATCCTACATCCATTAGTGGAGTGCAAGACCCGTGGATGTCTCCATACAATGTCAAATTTACCACGAGGATATGTTTATATCACCTTTTCGCCTTAATAAAATAGGAATTGAAGGGAATTTCAACACAGTATTTGAAATAAAACCAAAATTCACACTGGGCACTTCAGTCCGACTTTGATCCTCGAGAAACTTTCTATCCTCACCAATGATCGAGCGGCGGCTTCTCATTTCTAAGGTTTGGGTTTATATCCAACTGAGAGACAAATGTTATCCACTGTTCTGCTTACGTTGCTAATGCCTTTTAAATCATAAAGCATCCCCTGAATAAGTGAACTCGCTGTACATTGAAAAATTTAAGATACTTCGATACAGTCAGTACAGCTGTATGGAAGCTGGACGTTTTTTGTATGCATCTCTTGACTCACTTAGACAAAATTCATTATTCACCATTCGGCATACATTTACTAATAGAGACAACACAACAACTGATCAGAAGCCAGTATCTTCAAAACTGTGGTGTCTCAAAATTTTAAATGTTCAATTAATTCACTTATTCAGATAATGCCGTGCAATTTAAAAATGTACTAAGAACTTAGGCAGAATCTAAGTTCTTAGTAAATTTTTACATTAGAAGCAAATTTTTACATAAGAAGTACATTAGAAGCAAATTCCATTATATCATATATAACGGCATTTGCTTCTAAGTTGAACACAAACCCAAGCTTAGTTCTGAGGCCACAGTGCTCAGCCCAATGAGAGCAAAAACTCTCTTCACGATCAAAATCAAACGGAAGTAACGCAAAAGAAGTTTGATTTCGACTTTAATTCTAATTTAACAAAAACAGGAAGGAAATAACTATGATTCGAGTCGCATAATCGAATAGAGTTGGCATGCACAGAGGATTTTCCCGATAACTCCATTGAAGAGTACATTAGTGCTGGTCTCAGCAGTTCTCTTTGGGTGAACATTCCGTCTTTCAGCGGTCAACTCATATGCAGTTTTAAGTAATATAAGTTCTAATACCTTTCGCGTTTGGGGTTTCATAAAAAAAACTGCATATAGTTATAGAGATGACTTGCTCCACCCGTATCTAAGACCTTATGCAGATGCAATAAGGACAATAATCCTTGATGACGATGACATCGGTCAGACTGGATGACTTCCATCTGTCTACTCCACTGTATCCTATTTCTTGCTGCAGAGTGTATTGGACTGGCCTTGAGAGGGAGATCGATAATGTGTCAACCACCCTTTATCCGGATATTGGAGATCAAGATTTCACTTGCATCTTTACTCTTATAATCATTCTGATGTCCGGCTTTGTTTTGTTTTTTCGTATATCTGATCATTCAAGGATTGTTGACAGTGTTGATATTCTCTGTGGGGAGAAGTAGCATACTGCTTGTTTTAGACATGTATAGTAGACATATATGGTATCCTCTGTAAGTTGGCTCCAGAACGTTAGTTCAACTCCATCGTGGTATACTTTGGAGATACAGAACTTTAGTGTGTGTTGTTATATTGTTTATGACCACTTTGCCACCAGGAAGGCGATCACCTAGAAATACTGTCCAGCTGCCGTCTACATCACTGGTGGTTAGGAAATACCTAAGTTTGCGCCGTGATTGGTTGTAATGTTTTAGGCACATTAGGAACTTAGGCCATTTTTCTCCGTATATAAAATGTCTGTAAATTACGCGTGTTCTGTGGCCGATTTACCGTTTGATGAACGAAAAACCAGAGTTCCTGCGAGAAAACCATAATAAACTCCAGAGACCGACTAATTTTGCCACGTTGTGAAAAAGGTACATAAAAATTCAATTCTTTGCGTCATTGATAGAATTCCGTCGATGACGTGAGGAATTTTATGGAACTTTTTTTTTCATAAACCTGAATGAGTTGGTCGATCTCAGACGAGGGTATTATGGTTTTTCTCCCGGATACTAATTTTTTCGTCCAGAAAACAGAAAATCCACCACAGAATCCGGTGTGGTGGATGGTAACACACGAGCGTTGTACCGTGGCGGACTGGACTATCTCGTACAGAATGCCCAATTCGAGTTTGGGATCATTCTATTATAAAAGAATCCTGCGCCCATTAGTGGAGTGCAAGACCAGTGGATGTCGACAGTTGTGCTTCCCCCCCTGGCGGCAGTGCGAGACCAGTGAGTGTTTGGATATCGGAATTCATCGGGTTAATGTTGGAAGTAGTTATCGAGAGATGGTAAGGTTTGTAGTACGATGTAAGACCTGAGGTTCGTTTTCAAAAGGCTGAGTTGATTCGTAACTTCGCTGAATGAATAATATGAGATTTTACTACAAGCGAAGTAAAATATTATATGAGAGAACTCAGAAAGTCATTTTTTTCTTGTTTCTGTCAATAAATAAAATGTGTTGTAGCAACAACACATTTTATTTATTGAACTTATGATAATTTCCTCAAAGCGGAAACTGAGATTTTTCATCCTTCAAAAAAAGATCCTAGAGCAGAAGCAGTTTACATTCAAGGTGTACTAATGCCTTATGGCCCTCATTGCCTTAGCTCAAATTCTCAATAGGCCTACTAACCTGAAACTCCTGTTAAGCTTGACATTTCCTATTGATTCAATGTGTTTCTCAATTGGGTTCTGTCAACATAATCATGGTGTGATGTGAACTATTTCTAACTTTTCTATTGTTATTGTTCTTGGTTAATTCTTACCCAAACAATGATAAACTGTTAAATTATCATATTGTAGTAATTTAGTGACACCACAAAGTAGAGCACACTGAAGCATTTTGGAGAGGCTATATACCTTTGAGATTTTGGTGTCATAGTAATAGTAACATGTGATGCAAGAAAGCAAGCGTATGAACCTATGTAGCATCAGTCAAAAAAAAAAAAAAAAAAAACTTCACACAACCATTCCCTCTAAAAGTTTGTCTAGTTCCTCCTTGAATTTATTTAAGCTGTCAACTTCCACAACCACAGATGGAAATTTGTTCCAGAAATTAATCACCCGCTGGCTAAAAGCATTCAGCACATCTATTCTACAATTGTCTTTCCTCATTTTGAATTTATGCCCCTTAGGTTCGTAATCTGAGCAAGCGGAAGAATCCCATCAGAATTCAGCATGCTCAACCCATACAAGGCCTTATACACCTCAATCAGATCACCTCGCAGATGTCTAGTATCCAGCCGCTGCAATTTGCAGAACTTAAGCCTTTCTTAGTAAGAGGACCCCTTCGATCCTCTCACCAATCTTGTTGCTCTTCTCTGGCCACGCTCAAGCAAACTACATCCTTCTAAAATGAGGCCTCCAGACCTGTACGCAGTACTCAAGGCGTGGCCTGACCATTGCGTTATGCAAAGGGATAATCACCTCCTTTTCCCTGCTAGAAAAATTCCTGTATATCATTGACCAAACCACATTACCCGCTCTGGCAGCCTGTCTGCATTGTTCAGAAAACTTCATATCTGACTGCACAATTACTCCTCGATCTTTTTCATTTTCTACCACCCTAAGTGTAGTACCACACAGTTGGTACGTTCCTCTGGGGTTACTTCTCCCCATATGCAGTACTTTGCATCTGTCAATGTTAAACTTCAGTTGCCATTTCTCAGTCCATCTGCCCATGTCATCCTCGCGTTAGCAATAATCAAAATTTAGCAGAACGTATCAGACACAAAAGGGAATAAATACTTAATTTATGTTATTTCTTTGGCACTTCGGTTTTTGAACAAACCCATATTTTTGCGAATACATTATTTCCAGCTAAAGTTTTAACAATTTCCATTAAAATACATGCTAATTTCTAAAACAATTAAAACATATTCCAATATTATTACAAAAATCCTTTTACCGTTTTATTATACATTTTGAATCGATTCGAAAGTTCAAATAATTATTAGGAAAATAAACACGTATTTAATAGGGATATAACGGGCTGATTTCAATTGATAAATATGGGGAATTCCTACCTTCTGGTACCGAGGAAAAATATGCTCTTCATAGTGTACAGTTACGGGTTAAGGCAAACTTTGTTGTCGATGAAGGCGTACTATTAAATTTCTGTCGTAATGTGTGTCTTTGCTGAAAGAGTAAAATAAATCCTGATGTGTATAATATATAAAATCACAAAACTAGCCATCTTGCCAAGGGCGTGGACGCGGACGAGCATCTTTAACATTGGCATTTTCATGATTTCTTAGTTTATATTATTATACCGGTTCACAGAGCCGATGCCCTTTGTTTGTAAGGAAGAGTGGATTTAAAGAGAAGATACAAGAAAAGTATATTTTTCTTTTTATTTTATTATTTTTGTAAGATAAATATATACTTTGTGAGGTTCAGTAAGTGATAATCGTTGAAAAGTAGCATTACAGGACGAGTGTACGTTTTTGATGACTTAGTCGATATACTAGTTTATCCCTAAACAGTTCCGTAATCTTTATATATAATATACTTTCAGTAGTATTGTTGGTTATTTAGATATAAGTTTTAATTATTTTTTGGGAATATGTATTAATAACGTGATCTTGTTTAATCTGATGGAGTTCAGGAATAAATTATGTTTTTAAAGGTTATTTCAGCCAACATACTATCTTAATCTGCTAAGGGCGTCGTATCGTTTGAGACGGATACTTGATCAGCTGCTAATAGAGGTATAGGTAAAGCATTATTATTATGACTTTTTTGAATTATATTATTATATTACTATTGTATTGCGATCTTTTATTTCAGTTTTCTAATAAGTGAGATACCTACTTTGGTTATAAGAATTATAGATTTATTAATTCACCACCATATTTCTGAACCTAAGAGAAAAGGGTGGATAGTGTTCTAGTTAACAATCGAGAATCGCATATAGGGAACGTTTTGTTTTTAATTAAAGTTTCATTTTCTGTCAATTTTAAAACAGCTATATGGATTATAGTCATATTCTAAGGAGGTTTCGGGGTTTACAAAATAATCATATTTGGATAAGGAATAGGATGTGATTAGATACGTCATAGAAATAATAATGTCATTAAAAAATGAATGCTTAACATACTGCAGTTAAGAAGAAAGGCGTGAACCAAAATCATCATAAAGTTACTCTTTCCCTGCCCCAAAAACGGGATCTGTATCGAAAATTGGAAGAATTGGATTTATGTTATGAAATCTGAACAATGATTTAAAGGAAAAAGTCAAATGTCCAATTAAAAGTGGATCAGTGTGTATTAAAAGAATTGACTTCACTGTCTTGCATTTACTCTTTAAAAATAAAAAGGTGAGGTGAATTAGTCAGATGAAGAATTGAAATGAAATCATGTTAATGAAAAATACAAAGCTGCTGTGTAGCATTTTGTAAATTTTTCATGGCATAAGTAATTTTTAAATTTGATAATTAATTAAATACCCTACAAGTCAGCAGTGGTACCGTTGTATATATAGATCACTGACTTGACTAATCTGTAGTTTTAGTTTTGTGTGATATTTACATGAAGATCTATTTATTTGTGAAATAGAATTTATTCAAAGGCTTCATTATGTTAAAAATAGAGGAAACATATATTCAATTTTAATTTTTTAGTCTTGGATTGTACAAACTTAATTTCTATGTTCTTGATTATTTATATTAATAGGAATGAGAAACTGCATCCAGCCAAAATGTTAAGGATTATGATATAATGAATGATAGGGATGCATGTTTTCAGTTGTCCATTAGAAAAAAGCATATGATGGAAAAAAATAATTGAAAAGTTGATTAACAGATTTCCTAGAGTTGCAGATTCTTCCGCAAATTAAGCAGGCCGGCTTGCATAGCGTTTAGTAGCATCTCCATCATGAAACTAAATGATTTCTTATATTTGTGGGGGAAAAAACAAACAAGTAGGCTATATATATATACAAATTTCCCAAGAATATTAAATTTTGTATTAAATATATTGCTTTATATTATGTAGAATACATATTATGTAGCTTATTTACTAATTGACAGAATTGATGAAAGTGAACTGTAGTCAGAGAGTTCTCAAACAGATATTTATCTTTATGATAATTACACAACTAAATTATTGATGAAATAATTATCTATATTAAAATGTGTTTATTCGATTAATTGTTTATTTATTAAATAAACAGTTTTAAAGACCTAATAGAAAGCCATACTTAGGGACTGCATATATAGTAAAATATTATTTTAACTCTGCTTTTATCACCACAATATCGGACATATAGAACTACTTTTGTTTTACTGATTTTTGTTTTGCATGAGTTATTGTTAAACACACATTTTTCTTCACATTTTTAAATTGTTTTTAATTTACAACTCGATCTCTTTTAAACAGACAGAAAAATTAATTTTTTTTTTGCCATATATCCTCTGATCCCTTAAACATAATACTGCTTATTAGATATATAGTCTTTATAACTCATAATGCAGGATACCATATTGTCATTGATTTGCAGTAGCTCTGCATTGAAAATTAATTTTTAAAATTAAACTGAAGGAGGGAAAAAATTTTAAACAGCTGTAATCATAGTCTTGCAAATATATTATTACTGGCTGTCTTCTGGATAAAACTAGATTTATATTGTAAATGCACAAAGAAATAAACACATCATCTAACATTGTGCAAGCAAAAAAAAAGAAGAAGAGATATCTGATATATCTTTAAGCAGCACAACCCAGTGTTACTTTATGATACATATGAGGTGTGGCAATGAAGTTCCTGGACTGGTGTTGTTGTCACATTCGATGAGTTTAAAAATAAACAAAAATGGCATGTTGTAGTTTAAACTTCCTCCAACAGATGGACTACCATCTGTTGGAGGGAGATTATCCAGTAGGCTGACAAGTTCCATGTAACAACCAGTTTTGTTAGTGGTATTAATGTTCCATGTCACATTTTGCAATGGAGTAACAAATGATATAAAATTTTGCCTTAAACTGGGAAAATTTGCAATAGAAATGTATGGAATTTTAAAAATTGTTTATGGTAATGAAACATGGCCGACTGGGCTAGCCGGGTGGGTAAAGTGCCTGCCTGGCAACCCAAAGGTCTCAGGTTTGAATCCTGCCTCGGGCTTGGATCAGAGTAGTGCAAAACCTTGGGAGGTGCATTATGGCCACAGAAGCCGATGCACCAACAACTAACAAAAAAAAAAAAAAAAACAAACATGAAGTCATACCAGTGTGTCTGAATGGTATAAGTGATTCAAAGACAGACATGAGGATGAGTGCAATGACCCAAGAAGTGGGCATCTGTCAACCTCTTGAAATGAGGACAGAGTTGCAAAAGTTTGGAAAATTGTGGAAAGAGATCGTTATTTGACCCTCAGAATGATGGCTGATGAGTTTGATATGAATAAGGAGATGATTTACCAAATTCTGCACAAAGATTTAGGGAAAAGGAAGGTCTGTGCAAAATTTGTGCTGCACAGCCACATGGATGAGCATAAGCAATGAAGAGTGTCATTGTGCAAAGACTTCGTCCAGAATTGTCAGAACAGTCCTACTTTCTTCAAGTGTATTATCACTGGAGATCAGCGTTAGGTGTTTCAGTATGACCCAGAGACAGTGTTAGAGCATGCAGTGGACTTCAAAATCGTCACCAAGACCCAAAACGTTTCGTTAAAGAAATCCACGATGACGATAATGCTGATCATGTTTTTTGACTAACAAGTTTGATTCACAAGGAATTTGAACCTGAAGGGGAGATAGTCAATGCTGCATTCTTTATACAGGTGCTTCAAAGCACGTTTCCTGGGTGAGGCTGAAATTTCAAGGGAAAGGCAGCTGATTCTTGTTACACAACAGTTCTCTCGCCCATTCTGCACTTGTTTTGAAGACATTTCTGATGAAACATGGCATTGTATAGAGTAACCATCCACCCTACTCTCCCGATCTAGCCAGTGAACTTCTTTTTTCCCAAGGTGAAAACCACCCTCAAAGGAAGATTTCAGGATGTTGAGGACATAAAGAAAGACATAGCCACCGAATTGAATATCATCTCTTTGGACACTTTCATTGACTCTTTTCAGAAACTTTTAGAATGGTGTAATAAGTGCATTTAGTCAGGTGGTCATTATGTTAAATAAAAATAAAGCTACCTTTGAGCTCCTTCACTTTGTGTTCTTTTTATTTTGCACCAGTCCTGGATTTTTTTTATTTCCACAACTCATAAACACCACTGCACTGATTGGCTTTCATTTGCATGATTGGTTTCACATATGATGCAGCAGAGTTGCCAAAGGCTGGCTGGGATTACAAGAAGAAAAAAACAGGAGAAAAAAATGAAAATTTTATCTTTATTATTTTATTGTCTTGTTGGTTGTAATCTTTCTGGTAATAATGTCCACTTGAAATGTTGAGATTAAACCATTTAAGTAGCTTTTACATGTTCAATTTAATTTTATAAAAATATTTTCAATGCAGAGTTAATGGGAATCATTGAAAAATATGTTTAAAATTCTATTTGTGTCTATTTAAAACAGAAACGTGTAAATTTTTAATGATCATTCAGTTAAGGAAGTGATCATAAAGTACTTTATTTTCTTGCCATATGTGTTTCACTTTTTAATACCATTGCTGGATCAGTGGAACTGCAACAGGACCTAGACAATTTTAATATAGTTTATTATGCGGTTGATTAGAAGTATTAGGTATAAAAGTTTTATATTTTTGAAATTTTGTTTCATGAAAACTGCAGCATGTCAGAATTAACTGTTAGTTATTATTTCTTATGTGGTGCTGCTAGGATTTTTCTTTGGGGTGGATACCAAGGATTATAGCTGTGGCTTTAGCCCTATAGCATCTAGTTCCCACAGTGATTCCTTTTCTACATAAAAATGTAAAAAGTGGTTTCCTTCAGAGAATGAACAATGACTGCATGTGTGCATGCACACATAAGATGCTGTCCCACATACACATTCGTGAGGTAGAATCTTAAATTGGTGTGTTACACCTTTTTCCAAAGTTAAGTTTCCACTTAATTTATTCCACTTATTGTTTAAACATTTATTCTATAGAAGAAGAGGGAAAAAGTATTTAAGTTGCTGGTATTTCTTCCTGTTACATTCTCACTGACAGAATTATTTTCCTATTAAATTCTTAATGACAGAAGCACAGTAACTTTGAATTACATGGAAACATACATCACATACTATTTTTTAAATTTTATTTTTGCTATTTATTTTTTAAATATATTTTTGTATTTCACATGGGTTCTGTTTTTGAGACACCAGACAGCTGACCTTAGTTTTCCTTTTGCTATGCAAACACTTTCTTGAATATTTGTGTAAACAATGCAGTTATAACAGATTCACAAATCTGCACATTCTGCAAGTTTAATGTTTTAAATGTTGTGTGATTATCAAAACACTAAGAAGAATTGTTTTGTCCCTTTTAGATAGGCATTTTGATCTCATTTTAACACATCTTTGTTTTTTCTTAAATAAAAAATCAAATAGTAATTTTTTTTAAACTGTGACAAATTGAGATTATATGAAAAAAAAAACACTAACAAGAAAGGGGCTAATTTTATTTTTGTTAATGTCATGATTTATGTTTTAAGATTATGTTCAGAAAGACTAAGTTAGATTTAAGATTCATTAATATTAAGATTTGCTTGTGTGTTTAGGGCATATTAAAGGCAGCTGCATGATAAGTAAATTTCAATATAAATAAATGAAGATAAAAAGTAAAGCCTATTCACATATTTTGTTGAGGCAAGTGTATTGTCCATTAGAAAGAGATATGCAATCTGGGGAGAGGACTTGTGATTCTTGGTACTTATTATGTGTACAAAGTGTTGTTTACTTTCTCATTTTGCAGATATATAACATAAATTTAACATATATATTTCTATACGTTTCTTTAAAAAATTTATATCAGTTATTAATATATTTTATTTCTGTGATTTCATTTTGCAAAAAAATGTTTAGCATTCTCAATACAATCTAAATACCATGAAATATTAGTTGTAAATATTTTTTCAAATGTAGTATTTTATAAAGGCCATACACTTTTCAAGCAGTTTTGTGGCTGTTGCTTATGCTTTAGAGATTAGTCTGCTATTATGGTTGAACATTCTACAAAATAAATAAATTTTCTGTTTATATTCTAGGATAGATAGCGTAATAGGGTCAGAGGAAAGTACAAGATAGAAAATACAAGAATATTACCATATTTAGCAGTCACATGGGCTCAAATGTAGAATTATATCTAAATAAATGTACAGTGAGTGTGAGCATATACACACACGTGCATGCCTTGTAGATATTCATACATATATCATCAAGTGGGTCATGGATTTTGGGATAAGGATCTCCATTAAAGAGAATTGCTTCTGATAGTACATGTTTATAGACTTAGCAGTGAACTGAAACAAATGGCAATCCAGTGTTTAATTTAATCTTGAAGAGAAAGGTGTTTTAGTGTATGGGCATGTGCCATTTGCTAGCCAATTTTAAGGCTTTTTACTTCAGGGCCATAATTCCTAACACATGTGCTTGTATTCTTTAGCTTGTAAACTCCTTTTTATAAAGGTCAATTTATAAAGGCTTTTCTTGGTGCTATAGTTAACTAGTCTCTTTCAAAGATGTAGGATTTTTCCAATTTCTATTAATTTTTTGTCGACTGAAAACTTGTGTAATTTCTTATCTGCTTAAAGATTCAGTTTCTCTCATTTCCTAACAGTGTATATGAATTCACATTTGGTATGATATTATTAGGTAATGTTAGAAATTCAATGAAATATAATATTTAATTGTTATTCTGCACTTGCATATTTTCAGAGTTGTAGGTGCAAGTTTTATTGCCTTGTTCATAAGTCCATTACACACTACAGTTTTTTGAAATAATAGTAAAATTTATTTGAAAAAAATAAAGTAAACAAATTTATTTGGTCTTTTTTAATCTGCTGAAGTAATGTGTTAAGGGCCCCACAGATTTTTACATGATCAGACGCATTGTGTTACCTTGCAGAAATTGTCACATTTTTTCCAGATGTTCTCCTCCTTCAGGACACGATCGTTATCATTATGGCATGTATACTTTGTATTAATTTAATGTGGCAGAGTAGTTTTTCAGAAAAATTTAACTCTAGGTGTGAAAGAGAAATCCAGTTTTCTGGATGCAGAAGTGAATATTTCATATGTATAATTCTGATATGCTTATGCAAAGAAAAATTTGGAAGGAAAAGGTAATTGAAGTAAAGTAAAAGTGCCCTTGTCAAAATTCTGGGTGCTGATGGTATAGATGTGTATTATTGTTGCAACAGATTCTTTCTTATAGGAAGTAAGACAAAATTATGTTTTCTCTGTCCTCCCCACCCACTTACAATCCCATTGGAGAATGATTTGCCCATCAGGAACTAGTGTAGATATATGTGCAACATTTGGATAGCAGGATGTTGTGACTTTTATCTTCAAAAACTGAGGATAGAATTTCTAGTTTGTGGTAGAAAGTCATTTATGTACAACAGAAAGCATCCTCCAACTTTGATAAGTTTGAAGAAAGAGCCATCTACTATCATTCTATTATCCATTTACTATTAATAATTTAATTAACAACATATATTTTTGAGAAATGTATTCTGTCTATTGTATTGTTACTAAGGATAGGATTTGTGGAAGTTCATCACTTTTAATCTTGTGATGTTGCTGTATAATTTGACATCAAAGATTAGGATTTATTGAATTTAATTGCTGCAGGGACCTCTGTGCTTTCATGACTTTAAGGACTCTGTGTAAACTCTTCTTAATGACTTTTCAATTTTTGTTTCTCTGTTGTTTGTAAACTCCTCTAAGTAATTGTACTAGTATAACTAGTTTGTATTCTTTTTATTTGGCAATAAAATGAATTTATATATATATATATATATAATGGACTTCTTAATTCCTTTAGAAAGGATTGCAGAAAGTCCAACAGGATGCCAATTGGATGGCAGAAATTTGTCTCCCTTCTTACAGTCAGCTGGATGGATATGGATTAATTTACATGAGAACAGAAAAATTCAGAGTTCGTTCTGTAACACAGCATTTAAGAATAAGTGAAGAAAGGATATCAGGACCAGAAGACATGCTGGTGTCAAGATTATTTGGGATTCTTCTAACTTCTTGGTAGAACAGGATTTACAGATGTGACTACATGAGTTACAGGAAAAGTGAGATGCAGGTAGGCCACTTTTTTCTTTTAGATGAAGATGCAATAGAACCATCAAATGTAAAAGAGGTGAAAATAAGAATAGAGGGAAGTTGCAACTAATGCATTAGCAGAATACCAGAAAGCTTAGTTACCATTTGGACAAGAGGCAAGTTTTCTGTACTTGGACTTCTTAAGGTCAACTTTGAAGTTTTTAATAATTTTGTCAGCTTTAATTTATGCAGAAGAAATTAGAAATTTGGATGAGAATCATTTACAATATACTTGCTTCTTGATGCAACAATCTTAGTGTATGTTTTAGGAAACCAAGGTTTAGATAATTGAAAAGACTTTGGAGTGAGGAATAATGTATTTCATTGTTCTCTGTGTGACAGTATAGTGTTTTTGGCACTTATCAGTTGTTTTGAGCAGTCTTGGTTTGATTCCTATTGATGACTGGAGTATTCTTAAAGGCCTTTTCAATTTGGGCTGTAGTTAGTTGGTCACATGCAGAGGAAATAGGGTTTTCTCCTGTGAGTTATTTGTATGTTGTGCAGGCTGAAAAAACTATAGGTTTTTGCCTACACAACATACAACTCAGCCTGTAAATGCATGCTTATATGGACATAATACAATATGTCTGTGTATTAATATAAGGCCATATTGCATGCCGATGCAATATGGTTGTATGTTAATGTGCTGTGTAAATAATAATAACAACAATAACATAATGATTTTAGTAATTAGCACATGTATTATGATCAGATTTGAAAAAGTAGCCAAGCTATTGGGAGAGAAGAATAGCAATCCTGTTTATTTGGCACCACTTTAATGCAAAATAGCAAGACTGACAACAACTTTGAGAGGGAGAGAGGAGGGGGCTTCTTAAGAGGTGATTTCCACAAAGCTCCTGGAGGAAAATTTTTCCATTCACCATTAAGTTTTGCAGATTAATAATTTATGACAACCTTAACCAGAGGTGGGATTGATTCTTGCATTGCTTCTTTTTTGACATTCAGCAGCCTGAAAAGCAGGATGGGAAAAATTACAAGGTTAGCAGTTACATGTACTGTTAAGAGTTGCTAAAAGCACAAAGAGGCACACATCTAAATATTTATACACTGATTCTTAGGAGCATAGTAAATAAATTCGATAAGTTTGAAGTTTTGATTAAGTCACCAAATGCTGACATTATAGGTTTAATGGAAACATGGTGTCAACTGATGTTAGGGATGCAGAATTCAAATATGGTGATTATAATATGTACGGAAAGGACAGACTCCATGGGAAGGTGGAGAGGAGCAATGCTTTTGGCATAGAAGCACCAATTCTAAAACAGTGCAACTAGTAGATGCAGGTTACCAGTGTAATACTGAGTCAGTGTGATGTATCATAAACATAGGAATTGAAAATGAGAGTTAGTCTGTTATAGGCCAAATGACTGAGTATAATGAATAACTATATGGACAAATACACTGGGCCAGCAAATTAGAGTGCCATATCATGGGGGAGTTTAACTTTCCAGCTGGTAATTAGAATGGATGCGTTTGTGGCTTACTCAGTAGCTTTGCACCAACTGCTTTCTACACCAACGCATTAGGGAGACAACAAGAGAAAGCTGATGACTGTATCAATATTCTTGATGTAGTTATCAGCAGCGATTCATCATGTATTAAAAATCTTTAAGGAAAGGAACATCTAAGTGTCAGTGATAATAGCACAGTAATGTGGGATTTATTAAAAGAAATGACTGCTGTCAAGTGTAAAGGGAATGGATTTGTTTTTGCAAAGGTGATTATAATGGACTCAAGAGATTTAAAAAATTTTTTTAGTGCGACCAGCTGGTGTTAAAAAATGTAAATAATGCCAGATGGGAAGTGACAGGTAATTTTCATTGCCATAATAAGTATAATACTGATTTTATACTAACTAAAAGATTCAAGATTTTTACAAAAATGGATGCCAGATGAACTCATGAGCTTAGTGGCATAGAAGAAAAATGCTTGGAATTATAAATTGTAATCAAGCTACTCATGAGGTTGTAAGTTTTTCACTAATTGCACAAAGTTTTGCAGCAAGAAATTCTTTTTTCATGTTAATGTTAGAAGGAAAGGGATGAATCACACTGGTCTACTTCATATGAAATGGCAACTATGATTCCGTATCCAATACAGATTGCTGGTTAACTGAATAAATATACTGCATCTGCATTCAAGTGTGAAGAAGTTTTTAGAGATGAGGATAGCAGAAGTCTATCTAATGCCAATTGGGAGTTAAATGATTTTGTAATAACAGAAAGTAAGGTAGAAGGGAAATTTTAGTTTCAGCTAAAAGTGAACAAAGCATCTGGGGCTGATGGAATCTATCCAATTGTATTAAAAGAAGCTGCAAAAGAGTTAGTTAAACGTTGACTCATATTTTAACGCTTAGTCAGTAAAGCCTTGGATACATCTTTAGATTTAGGAGAATTACCTGCAGATTGGAGATATGCAATGGTAATTTCTATTCACAAGGGTGGTTCAGTGGGTAACTCTAGACCTGTAAGTTTAACCTTTGTGCCAAGTAAAATAATGGAATCAATAGTTAAAGATGTAATGGAAGATCATCTTGACTGGAATGGAGCCATAAAATAATCGCAGCATTGGGTTTATTAATGGGAGATTTGCCTCATGAATCTGGTCAGATACCACGAGGTTGACACAAAGGAATTGGATGCAAAAAATAATTTTGACATTGTATATTTAGATTTCAGCAAAGCCTTTGATAGTATAGCACATGTTTAATTGTTCTCTGAATTGAAGGAAGGAATCCATAGGCCATTACTATGGAAAAATAGTAGGCACCCAATCCTTAAACAGAGTTGTAAATATGACTATTCTGAAGCTTGAGAAATAGCCCTTGAACTCCATTAGAACAAGTCTGCACACCTGGTATTCACAAAAAGAAGAATAATGGAAGGTTAACATGGAAGCTTATATCAGTGACCAGGTTTAGTAGGTGGGATCTCATTCTGACCTGGGGCTTACCTGGAATATAGGCCTAATTTTTTTCAAAACCAGTTTGCAGACACAAAGGAGAAGACTTTTGCATTCCAGTGAATGATCCAGCAGGAACATGTAGGTATTTGCATTAACGTTGTCTTCATGAAATATATCCAGCTTTGTCTTTTACCTTTTGCCATGTATGCCGCAGTGATATAGTCTTCTGCTCCCTATATGTATATCAACAGATGCCTCTTGGTAGAATTTTGGACACTGAGGGGAATGAATAAAGTTGCTGGGAACTCACATACAATCTGCAGGCAAACCTTTTATATCAACCTCTATGTTGAAATCTTGGTGGCTCAGAATAATAAATAGCATGTACTTGCCTCCGTAGCCGAGTGGTCAGGAGCGGGAGTGCAGTAGCACACGCTCTTTGAGTAGACCTGGGTTCAAGCCCCTGACTCCTGAATACGGTCGATCTGCCAACCCGCACCAGACCAGCGTGGCAGATTATGGTCATTTCCCTCAGCATGAATTGTTGATGAGGCTTCCATCCTGCAGTGGGTTGATAATGGCTGCACTTTACCTTTTTTACTGACACTGGTAAAACCGATTTGAATACAGTTGACTAACCTGTATTAGCTGGAGTTACAGTTACTCCAGGAGCAGATAGGAACCAGAACAACTCCTATCTGCCTCTGCACTACATGCTCTGTAACCCATCCACTCTTAATGACATGTTCTCTAATAATACAATTAATGTTTAATTCTCTCCACATAGATC
The DNA here is from genome assembly GCF_048544385.1 of Mastigoproctus giganteus. NCBI lineage: Eukaryota > Metazoa > Arthropoda > Arachnida > Uropygi > Thelyphonidae > Mastigoproctus > Mastigoproctus giganteus. The sequence continues at coordinate 209,124,413 of NC_143584.1, read as the reverse complement.
CAAATAAATTCATCAACAAGGCACATAGAGCAGAATGCCAGGCATAAATATTTGCTGTTCTTCACTTGTAGATAAAAGGTTCCTTTATCTACAAGTGAAGCAGCATGGATCAACATAATTCTACTTCTCCCATCATCACTTGTACAACGTTACTTAACTGACTGACTATTGAGCTGAAATAATTTTGTTCTGCCCCTTGCCACTAAACAGGGAATTCTTAGTATTATATATTTATATTTAATGTTTGTATTAATAGCATATGTAATTTTGCAATTATGTAACAATATGCTATGTAATTTTTTAAAATTACTTTTATCCCTACTATGTGTATATTATAATAGTCTATGTAATTATATATCTTATATTTGTAAAGCTTTCCTAACCATGTGTCTGTTTTAGTGGTGCACCATGCAGGTAATAAATAGATTTAATAATAATAAAGGAATGATTAAGTGGTAGTAGACAAGATTGATTATGAAAGGTCACTGCTTATTATTGTGTAATGTGATGAGTGGGCTTCCTACTGTCTTTAATGTTTATTAATGATATTGATGTAGGTATTATAAGTTTGATGTCTAAATGTGCTGATAATACAAAGGTGGGCATAGTGGTTAATGACAATAATTGGGGTATGCTACTTCAAGAGGATGTAGATAAACGAAGCAGATGGGCTGGAAAATGACAGTTGAGGTTTAATAATGATAAATGTAAAGTACTGCATTTGGATTGTATTAATTCCAGAATAACATGAAATCTGGGTAGCACTAAACTTGAAGCTAGTGAAGTATGAAAAAGATCTAGGGGTAATTGTACAGTCCAATGTGAAGTTGCTGAGCAGTGCAGACAATGATAAATAGGAATTTTGCCAGCAAGGGTTAAAGGTAATCATTCTGTTGTATATGGCAATGGTTAGGCCAAATTTGAAATACCGTATGCTGGTTTGGAAACCTCATTTTAGGTGGGGATATAACTCTGTTGAAAAGGGGTGTGACGAAGAGCAACAAGATTAGTTGGAGGACACAAAAGAATATTCTTACTAAGAAAGACTGGGGTTTTGTGGAAACCAGTCTTGATAATTGTTTGCCTGGTTTCCAGAGAAGATGCAATTAGGTCACCATGTAGATGCCCAGTTTCCACAGACTAATTGTGGTCTCTGGTAACTAAGCATTTGCTTGGTGACCTAATCAAAGTGTATAAGGCTTTAAAATGGTTAAGTGAGCTAAATGCTGTTGGCACCTTTACTCTTTCTCACATGAAACACACAAGGGGGTGTTAATTTAAACTGGAAAAAGATAGTTGCAGAGTAGGTGTGTGGAAATTTGTCTTCATCCAAAGAGTAATCAATTGTTGGTGTATACTTCTGCTTAGTGTTGTGGAGGTAAGGTAGCCTGAATAAATTTAAGCCAGATTTGGACAAATTATTATTTGGCTGATTGTAAGGTAATACTTAAGGTTCCCCACAGCTGCTAATAGTTCTGTCTAACCTGCACTGTCTAAGCTTTGATAATATTTGTATCCTTAGTGAGGACCAATTCAAAGATATTTGGACCTCTTGTACTTTTTATGGCACATTGAAATAAGTAACAGTTGTCCAGATGGTTCCAAAAACTGATCCCACTTACTGTACTGCTTGACATGAATTTCAATTAATAAGAGTTATGTTAAAGTTACCCATAATGAGGTATTTGCCCTGCTTGTCTATTAAAGCTGCCTAAATAGATTTTTATCATATACTCCGCAATCATTCAGCCTGTAGCACATCCCAACTATCAACTTTACATTATCATTAGGCAATTTGTGCTGCTGATTCTTCATCCCACTGAACTTGATAACTTTGGTAATAGTCTGACTTCTTTCAATTCACTTTTGATAAGAAGTGTAACACCCTTCCTCCAAACCCTTCTATTTCTCTTGAACATATTATAATCACCATAGTGGAATCTCTTATCACCAGTGTCAAGACGAGGCTCCATCTCAGTTATCTTTACAGTATTAGCTTTAGATGAGTTGGCTGGCAGCTGAAATTCACTCAGTTTGTTAACAACACTCCTTTCCTTCCTATATAAACAGGTTAAATTTTTTGCTTTTTTACTTTTTAATGTCCTTACACAACCATTAACTGCTTTTAAGTAGATTTTATTGGTTGATGTGCCTCTTCCATGTGTGTTATATTGAGATCTCTCACAGTTGTTCTCTAATAAAAGAAGCCACTTTTTTGAAATAAAAGTGATATATTTAAATATTGACTTGCAACAATACTTTTTTGGACTCTGAGATTGTTTATCACTCTGGCCATCCTAAATGTTGTCACCTTTGGCTCTCATCAAGGCATTTCAGACATTTGCATGACTGTTGTGTCACAAAACGTAATGCAAGTGGAAGGAAGCAATCCCAGAATTACTGAGATGTGCTCAAAATATTCAATTTAAAATTTATGATTCTCTCTTTTACATATTTATGGGGATTAGAAAACAAACAAACATTGAAGTTGCATTTTTTATTGGGATTCTTGAAACTGATGACCTTACCATTACCAGTTTGGCTCAAATTCCTCACCAGCCATGTTATCAATGTGCATTACTTACTTCTTTTACCATACATGGTTGCATTATGTTCTTAACATTTATTCTGCTGTGGTTCTAGCTAAAAAGAAAATGTAGGTAGAAATTTGGAAGTCAGTCACATATTGTAAAGGTACACCATTTTTAATATGATTGCAATGTGTAAACTGAAAATGAACAGAATGATGATGCAACTTTAAAATTATATTAAAAAATAAATAAAATGGTATGAAATTTTTAGATTTGTCATATAGAGAGTTGTATAGCTGTATGATTGAATCCATGTGATACGACACATGGATACTATAATATTCTCATCATTTGACCTTATGTGGCCATTATTCCCAGTGGGATTATTCCCTAGATGATTTGGAAGCTTCATAAAGTGTTACCTGTAGGTATAGTCTGATGTATTATCTAGTGACTGGTCTGTAATATCATTTTAAAGGTACCCACAAAATGTAGGAAACATAGGAAATGTTTGATCTCACCATGGTGCCCATCATAACCTCAAAAGTCATTACTTGTATGACAGATGGGAGAAGTTGAAAAAGACTAGAAAATATGGGAGAAGGCAGAACTCTTCTCTGGCATTGAAAAATGATTTGGAAACCTCAAGTCTCCATTAATTATTGGTAATGAGAATTATCTCCCACCTAGTACTGACTTTCACCAGTCAGTACTAGGTGGGAGATCATTGTCATTACTAATAATTAATAGAGACTAAGTCATTCTTTTTGTAGGATTTTGGAAGTCATATCTCGATTCCTCTCTTCATTGATATACACTTGGGTTGCTGCTTACAGTATGATAGACACTTATAGTACCTTGTATTATCCGTGGGATGGGGAGTGAGAAGGTAGTCTTTATAATATAGTGAGTTGCCACTGTTAATGGAATTCAAAACATGGACAAATAGTTTCATCTGTATTTACTTTAGATCTTTATATAATTACAGGATATAAAACAGAGGTGGCCAAACTTACTATTCCGAAAGCAGCACGAGAAAGTCTTTGAATGCTGGTGATCCACAAACGAGTGTATGCATTTTTTTAAAATAAAATTCACGTATGAAATAAAAATTTACTTTTCAAATAGAGTTATTTCACAATGTTGAAGTTATTTCATTTCATGATTAGTAGTTTTTTTTTCAACTATATTTAACATACTTATTAATAAAGTAACATACTGTGAAAATACAGTGTCCACAATCCTTACAAAAGTAAATAGTTATTGTGTGAGTAGAGTACATGATACAACCCTGAAACCACATCCAGGTGATAGATGTCTTCTAGTTTTAATTTGAGGTGTGCTATGTGGGCATCTTTAGTTACTCTGCAAAAATTCCACCTATAATCCTACTCCTTCCACATTTGGCATAACATATCCCTGTCAACATGGGGTGATTACTTCACAAATGCATTGTTTAACTCCACAAATCTGCCCTGCAATAGTTAGAATATATACTTTTCTTTACAAATCCCGAGAGTAAAATCTAAAAGAGTCAAATCAAAGGGATCTTGAGGTCACAAAATTATTCCTCTTCCAATCCAATTTCCAAGGAATACTGTGTTCAGGTGTGCACAGACTCCTTTGTGGTAATGTAGCGGATCTCTGACTCCTTGGAAAATCATGTTTCCATCATTCTCATTCTGCAGTTGCAGCATAATGAAATTATGCTCCAACTGCAGAATTATTCTCCAATTATTCTCCAAAGAAAGACTTCCTCAAAACAGCTCCACTCTGCCCTCAGTGACTTTTGTTTGGCCATCACCTTACCCAGGCTGATTGCACAAACAGGTGTCCTTTATGAATTTTCCATACCATTGCCAAACTCTAGGTCTACTCAGTGACTTCTTTTTAAACTGTTTAAAATTTATGTATAAAAGCAGTAACAGACTGCAGCATATTGAACTATGCTTTCTCAGGGTTGTAAGTTCCACTATGATTACAGTTTTGTGATTATTCTGCCATCTACTGTAGCGCTCATTTTATGGTTGGCAAATAAAAACTCAAAGATATCTTCTGTCATCTGGCAGTGGTTTCAGATTTATATCATGTATCCTATGCACACAATAATATTTTAGTTTTGTAAAGGAGGTTTGTAAAGATGCTGTACTATCATACAACCTACTGCAGAATGACATAAAAAAATATTCTAAATGAAAAAGAAAATTAATAGAATTTTTATATTTGTATATATGGTCTTCAATTAAGGGTTAGTTAAATTACCAGTGCTGTTTTTTAAACAGTAAGGTAACAGATGTTTTACGGAGAAACCATGCCATTCCTTGGTGTGATACATTGAATGGATAAGGACACAATATATATGGGAATTTTTAGTATTATTCTAAGGTATGCATGTATGTCTATGTATTTCTATATGAATAAAAGTTAGGAACAGTGCACATTTCTTAAAATTGCCAACAGGTGTTTGAAAGTTTTATTATTATTTTATTTCTCAATAATCAAATGTTGAAGCATGAATTTTTTCAGTTCATGTTTCTCTGAGAGATGAAGGTCAAGTGTCAAAAAGTTGCATGTGGCTCATATAACTTTTTTGGTTCCCCTGATAGGTTAGCTTGAGCCATATGTCTTTTGTATTAAGGCAACTATAACATTATGTAATGTTCTGATTCGTGTTTACACATTACAAGAATTTTTTTGCTACTGTACACTTAATATCTCATGCATTTAATTTTCTGGAGTTCATCTAATAAATACAAAGCTTTTAATAAGAGACATAATTTGACTTTCTTTTAGTATTCATTAAACATTCATTTTTAAGTAACTCTTTTGGAATGGAATTTTAGGAACTTTCATTCACAAGAAAAATTAGGCGGATTCAAGATAAATACATAAGTGTTATTGATTTGTAAATTCAATGCATTCTTGCAGTGACAGTAATTGAAAAAAAACATTTTGAAATGGTATTGTAAGCCAAAAATTTACTGGACCCTATCATATAGTGAGTTTTAGTGTTTCCATCTGTTAAGGACAATGTACATGACTGTCTTCATCCATTAGATTTGGCAAGTTCAGTTAAAGATTGGGTAAATTGAACTAGATGGTGGACTTATGAAGATTGTCTTGCTGCTACTTTGTTCACAGCTTTGGAAAAAAAAAATAAATAAAGTGGGTGGAAGTGAAAGAATGGGGAAATATTTTGATAAATTGCATATTTTATTCATTATTAATGAAAAATTAATTAAAAGACTATAAAATTTGAATGCATCTCAATATAGAATAATTTTTGTTTTTTTTTAATCAAATGTAGTGGCAGTGTTTCTACCAGAGTACCAGAGTGTGCTGCATGATAATATTGTAAATACAGTTTACAGTCCATTATAATATCCATTTTTAACTTGTTGGCAATTACCGTATTTCCCCATGTATAAGACGTACCTTAATTTTGGGGCCCGAAATTTGAAAAAAAAAATGTATTACATAAAGTTATTGAACTCAAGTTTTATTCATCATAAAATTCATACAACTCCTCATCATTGTCAAAACTCCCATCCATTAGCTTGTCCTCATCTGTGTCTGATGACGAATCACTGTCTTCATATATTGTTCCATCTATGGCATTTGAAATGCCACACTTCTTAAATGACTTTGACAACGATCTCAATCTTGATATTATCCCAGGTTCTTTTCACCCAGGTACAAACTTCTCCTATAGTTGGTTTCTTCACTCTTCCTGCTGGTGTCAGATTGTCCCCAGAAGACTTCATCCATTGGTTCCATTCGTCTCTCATGGCAGCTTTGAAGGGTTTGTTAATGCTGACATCAAGTGGTTGGAGCTGGGATGTCAAGCCTAAAGGTATGACGTCAAGTTTTGTTTTTTGCTCTGCAGCAATCTTCTTTGTGTTATGTGTGCCCTGAACTGATCAAGCAACAATAGGGCAGGTTTGCGTAAGAGCCCACCTGGTCTCCCGCTCCAAACTTTCTCAAACCAGATCTTCATCCCATCCTGATCCATCCAACCCTTGTCATGAATGTGGACAATCACTCCTCGAGGAATGTCTCCTTTTGGCATTGTTTTGCGTTTGAAAATCAGCATAGGAGGCAGCTTGGCGCCTCCGTAGCCAAGTGGGAAGGAGCAGCAGTGCGTACCACACGCTTCTTGATTAGACCGGGGTTCGAGCCCGTCACCACCAAATATGGAGGATGCGGAAAGGTCAGGGAATGACCACCGCATATTCCGGAGCAATATGGCCTTGGTTGCTAATGCTCCTAAAAACCAAACAACAACAACAGGAGGCAGCTTGTTTCCGTCGGCACAACAAGCTAGAACAACTGTATAATGGCTCTTTTCATGTCCACTTGTCTTCACAGTTACAGTTTTAACCCCCTTCTTATCAACAGTTCTGTTACTTGGAACATCAAAGTGAAGGGGGCTTTGTCCATATTTGCAATCTGTCCCAAGTCAAACTGATGTGTCTTCCGACATTGAATGACAAAACGATGAAATTCAAGGACCTTCTGCTCATAGCTTTCAGGCATATTTTGGGAAAGTCTGGTGCATGTACACATGCTTAGTCCATTCCATTTCATGAACCTGAAGCACCAATTGTGTCCTCCTTTGAAATCAGTAACTTCTTTTTCATCAGCAATTCTTCTTGCCTCATGCTGAATCATCTTTGTGGACACAGGAATTCCAATTGCCCTTTGCTCTTCAATCCATATCTTCAATTTCCTCTCTAAATCAGGCCATTTTGCTGACTTGCCTCTCATGGCCTTCTTCTGCCGTGGCGTTTCCAGTAGGGTTTCTTCTTCCTGTAGCCAGTCTCGGATTGTTTTCTCAGTTGGAGGAGAACCAAACTTACGTTCAGCAGCACGATTTCCATTCACTTTTGCAAACTGTATTACTTTTAACTTGAATTCAGCACTGTGCGAAAATCTTTTCTGAGCCATTTCTGGGTAGAACATGGCAAAACGTAACCTAATATACCAGTAACAAGTGCGAAACAATGAGCACAAAGACAACAAACGTGAAAAAGCGGGAAATGCAAGTAAAAAAATCTACAACCACTGTTTAAGACATACCCAGTTTTTAGACCCCAAGTTTTTCGAAAAAGGGTGCATCTTATACATGGGGAAATACGGTATGGACCCCTATGTGCAACTGCACATTTGAGAGTTATTTTGGCTATGTTCAATAGAGATGGTAATTCCTTTTCCCATTTGGCCATATTCAAGAGATCTACTAATCACTTGAAACTCTTTGCCTTCCTCTCTTTGAAACTTGAATTTCTCCAGTCCAACTTTCTTAACAGTGAGGTAATTTTGCTTGGTAATTTTAATGTTCGCAACTCCAGCTGGCTTCCATTTTCTCATCGTGAAAAACACGATGAGAAAATGGTGCTGGTCATGATGCCAAGGCTTTTGCAATTACTAATGACCTTGCATAGATTGTTCATTTATCCACCAGAATACCAGGCAGTCTCAACCATGCAGCCAACATGCTTGATCTTTTTCTCACAAACAACCCTTCTAAGTACACAGTCAAGGTGAGTGGTCCTCTAGGCACCGCAGATCACAACTTGGTGATGGTCTCTTTCCCCAATGGAGCCTTTCTCTTGTGGCCATTCTCAACCTCACATTGTTTGGTATTACAAGAATGCAAAATGGGTTGATTTGTGAGATTTATTTTCTTCTTTCCTTGGTTGGATTACTGTTTCAAATCTTCTGATGTTCAAATCTCAGATCTTTCAGTGAAATTATCCTTGTAGGGATGAAATCCCTGATACCACGCTCCACCTTAAAATCTTGCCCTTTATCAAAACCTTGGTTTTTCAATAAATGTGCTAAGGATGTTCAAGATAAGAATGTTGCATATCACAATTGGCTTGTATTCAAATTTCCAGCTTCACATTTTCTGCCTACACTAAAGCTTGCTTAAGTTGTAAAGCAATTATTAATCAGTTCAAACTAGATTTCGAACATGCTAAGAGTAGAAAACTTGCTTCTTGTCCAAATGGTAGCCGAGCATTTTGGTCTCTTGCCAAAGCTGTTGATTGCAACTTTTGCCTATCTCTGTTCCCACCTCTGTCAAAACCAGATGGTTCTATTGGCATTTCAGTCAAAGATAAAGCTAAACTGCCAGCATCCTACTTTTATTTCAAACTCATGTACTGATGATCTTGGTAAACCATATCTACCATTCCCAATACATTCCATTCAGTACCTCCTGTGGTCTTCTGTCAAAAGGATATCAGAAGGATTTTGAACAATCTTTATCCTAGGAAAGCTCCATGTCCTGATGGTATTTTTCCACTTGTTCTCAAAATCTGTACTCCTGAGCTTACTCCTGTTCTGTGTTTCATTTTTCACTTTCTTATTCGAAAGGTGTTCTCCCTCCCACCCAATTACTGTTCCACTGCACTTAATTCTATTCTTTCTAAAGTAATGGAGAAATCAATTAACTGCCAACTGTTAAACTATCTGGATACCTTTTGTCTGATCAACGATCGCTAGTATGAATTCTGTCAGTGTCAATTCACTGGTGATATTCTGGCTTATGTTACCCCATCTATGGACAAATTCAATGGAAAAGTTTGGTGAAACTCAATCAGTTGCTCTTTACATTTCAAAGGCTTTTGATCATGTTTGCATAAAGGTCTTCTAAATAAGCTTCCATCTTATGGTTTGCCAACTGTTTTTGTAATTGGTTATCCAGTTTTCTCTCTGACTGCTCACTACGATTGATGGTAGATGTCTCTGTCTTCTAACTTCTCCACTAATGCTGGTGTTGCCCAAGGTTCAGTCTTTCTCCCATTATTTTACTTTTATATATTAATGACCTTCCATTGATGAGAAATCCTATCATCAGCAAAACCATAGTTTTGCTGATGATACCACATTGCATTCCATCTTCTAGTTTGAGAAACTTTACTCTGCACAAATAGCTTCAACTTCTTTAATATCCGCTACCAATTCCTTAAATGAATGCTGGTCTCCAGGTAATTATTTAGTGGGTTAAGGATAACATAGTTGATTTCTATCCTACTAAAACTCAGTCCTGTCTTATATCTCACAAAAAGAATTCTTCTGCTGCTATGCTTATCTTCAGTGACACTGATTTCTGGGCAAGATGATATATCTCTATTGGGGATTACCCCGACTTCTAATATATAAATAAATATATATAGTCATATAAATTAGAATAAGGTTTAAAATAATAAAATAATGCCAGCATTACGGCAAGACAAGAGTGAAAAAATAAAATTAAACCTAAATTCAAATCTAACAGGGAGGGAAGAGAAAGGTAACAAGAATAAAAATATATTGCAAGGAAACTCTAAATTAATTTTGAAAATCTAATTATACTAATAATAATTCATTGAAATTTAAAGCCAATTAAATAGAAATTTAGCGGTGCCCCCTCTGATGGGCACCAGGTCCAAATTTATGTGAAATATCACAGAGATTTAAACCATCCACAATAAAACAAAACAAAACAAAAATAAAAAAAATAGACTGACCATTATGCCCCATCTCAACAGAGGACCACAAGGCCAATAATGGTCAGGGAATCGCTGCATTTCGAACGCTAAACAAATCGCTGCAAAGGCGAAACAATCGCAAGATCAGTCCGCCACACCGATCCCCAGATCGAACCGCCAATGCAGGGAATTGAACAGCGGTGGTCCTGATGCAGTGAAAATCAAAAATAGAACAGACAAGAGCACTCCAGTGAAAAGCCACACTACTGCTGGCATTATTTTATTATTTTAAACCTTATTCTAATTTATATGACTATGTTTCAAGCATCATGTAGAGGAATGTGCTTTTTGCTGCCTTTGATGTGTGCTGTATCCTCCATTTTATTTTTATTAAGTAATACTTCTTTTCCAACATTATTTAAATATAAATATATATATATATACTTACTTACTCCATTGTGCTACGGTCCTTGTAGAACATTGTCCTCCTGAATGATTTTCTTCCAGCTGTCTCTTTCCGTGGCCATTGTTCTCCATTGTCTCACCCTAAGTTGTCGTAGGTTGTTCTCTGTGTCATCCATCGACCTCCTCCTCCTCGGTCTTCCTCTCAATCTTCCTCCTGGTTGCCCTACTATTGCTTTCTTTGCCCATCTGTTTTCCTCCATTCATATCACATGGCCTGCCCATCTAAGTCTTGAGCTCTTTATCACTTCTACTATATCCGTTCTCCATACAGTTCCTTCAGCTCTTGGTTTGTCCTTGTTTTCCACTCTTCCCTGACTTTTATGGGGCCAAAGATTTTCCTTTCCCACACATTTAAAGATTTTTCTTCCTTCTTTTTAAACATCCATGTTTCACTAGCATAAGTCATGACAGGTTGTACCACTGTTTTGTATAACACTAATTTCGTTCTTCTAGAGAGCAGTTTTGATTGAAAGTGTTTCTGCAGGGAATAATAGCATCTATTACCAGCATTACGACGATCCTGAATTTCTAGGGTATTGCTACTATCATGTTGAATCATAACTCCAAAATATTTGAAGGATTCTGATCTATTGAAACTATGCTTTGCTGTTTTCCAGATCTGTTCAGTACTTTGTCTCTTCCTCCCACCTGTAATCATAAACTTCATTTTATTTTCATTTACCTTCAACCCAACCCTTTCTGTTTCTTTCTCCAACCCTTCAAAAGCTGTCCTCAGAATATGTGGGTTTCTTGCTGTCATCACTACATCATATGCATAGGCTAGGTGCTGGTAGAGTCTGTTATATATGATCCCATTGGAGGTGCAATACCAAGTTAAAAAGGGCTGGTGACAAAGGGTTCCCTTGTCTCAGCCCTCTCCTCACTTCAAAGGGAGGTGCCTCCGTAGCCAGGTAGGAAGGAGCAGCAGTGCGTAATTAAACACGCTTTTTAATTAGACCGGGGTTTGAGCCCGTCACCACCAAATATGGAGGATGCGGAAAGGTCAGAGAATGACCACCGCATATCCCGGAGCAATATGGCCTTAGTTGCTAATGCTCCTAAAAATCAAATAACAAACAAACAAACTTCAAAGGGCTTGGAGAGATTCCTTTGTACCTTAACCTTGCTTCCTTCCAGCATGACCTTTGTCAGTCTTTTGGGCATACCAAAAAAGCTTAACAAGCTTTTTTGGTATGCCCAGGCATCCCATCGTTTTCAATAGCTCCACTCTAGCCACACTATCATATGCCGTGCTGAAATCAATAAAGAGATGGTGCAGATCTATATTATGTTCGTAGCACTTCTGCAAGATCTGTGAAGGTGGAAATATGGTCAACAGTTGACCTCCCTGCACAGACCACTTTGATATTCACCAACTATTCCTTCTGCTAGTCTTGATATTCTTCTAGTCAGAATGAAGGATAAAATCTTATATGTTGCACTAATTACAATTCCTCTGTAATTCCCACAAATTAATTTGTCTTCCTTCTTGTGGATTGGGATGATTACTGCTGTCTTCCAGTCATTTGGCAATTCTTCTCTTTCCCATATGTCTGATATAAGCTGATGTAATTTTTGGATCAGTTTCTTGCTGCCTGCCTTTATGAGTTCTGCTGGGATGTTATCTTCTCTGGGTGCTTTATTATTTTTAGCCTATTGGACTGCATTCCATACCTCTCCTATTGTTGGGCCCACGATACCTTCAACATTATCTGTTTCTTCTTTCTCTTCGACAATTTCTTCTGGGCATGCCTGTTCTTTATTAAGTAAGGAATTAAAATGCTCCTTCCAAACTTCTGTGATCTCTGCTATTCCCCCCACTATTTCTCCTCTCTTATTTCTGCACAGATTAAAATGTGGCTGGACACCTTTTTTATGTTTTCTACTTTATAGAATTTCCTAATCTGCCCTCTGTTGTATTCTTCTTGCATTTTTTATATTCTTCCCTTTTCCCATTCTCTTTTCTTTTGTCTATATACTGACTTCGCTTCAGCTCTTTTAACCCTGTAGTCCTCAGTGTTCTTTCTAGTTCCTCTCTGTAACATTTTCTGCCTAGCTTGGTTTTGTTGTTCCAGGATCATCTCACAGTTCTGGTCGAACCAGTCATTTCTCGCATTCTTTTTTGTTCCACTCCAAGTACCTCTTCTGCTGCTACACTCTGTGCTTCCTTATTATCTTCCCATTTTTTTTATTGATGGGCTCACCTTCCTGTGGTTTGTGTTCTCCAGTTGTTCTTCCACTTTCATTCTAAATCTTTCTCTAGTATCTTCATCTTCTTTAAGGTTATCTTGTTGATATCTTTTCTTTGTTATCCCTCTTTTCCCTCTGTATACGAGGGGTTCCGAAAAGTAAGGTAACACATTTTTTTTCTTAATAATGGTGAAAGGGAAGGGAATGAGATGAAACGTGGTGGACAGATAGACCTGCTAATAACGTTCAAAAAGACTGCCACTGCAGTATTGCAGTACTGTCATCTCACAGCAGATTCCAGTTGCAAAATGGCAGCTACTGTGTGAGTGTGGTCCAAAACAGGCGTTTGTGAAGTTATTCACTTTTTGCAAGCAAAAGGATCTTTACCAAGTGACATTCACCGTGAATTGGTTGCTGTATATGGCGAAAAGGTGATGACAAAGAAGCAGGTATGTTTTTGGTGCAATGAATTTAAAGTGGGCTGTGTTGACATAGAAGATAGACATCGGGCAGGCAAGCCTTCATCAAGCAAGACGGAAGACCATATTTTGCGAATTAAGGGCATCGTTCTTGAAGACAGGCGAGTGAAACTGTGTGAAATTGCACAAATAGTGATTGTGAGTAAGTTGACTGTTCACGATGTCCTTGGCTTTCAAAAGGTGTGCTGCTGCTGGGTGCCCTGACAATTGTCAGAGGAGGACAAAGCAAAATGCATGGGGATGTGTCTGGAGAACCTGTTGTGATATAGCGACGATGGAGGGGATTTTCTAGCTCGCATAGTCACAGCAAATGAAACGTGGATTTATCATTTTACCCCAGAGAGCAAACAAGACTCCATGACCTGGAAACATCTACAATCTCCTGTGTGCAAAAAGTTCAAAACTGTTCCTGGTGTCCGAAAAGTCATGGCCACAGTGTTCTGGGATCGTCAAGGTGTTCTGTTGGTGGATTTGTTGCCAATTTTTTTGCACGACAACACAACTCCACACATACTGCCCACACCACTCGTAAGTGGTTGCGACGTAATCGTTGGGAAACTCTGTCACATCCTTCCTTGACTTCCATTTGTTTGGCCCTCTGAAAAAACACCTTTCAGGAAATAATTTCACCATGGATGAGGAAGTTCATCAGCTGGTGCGATGTTGGTTACTGCATGTAGGCATGAACTTCTTCAGTACAGGTGTTGATAAACTGATCCATCATTGGGACAAGTGCATCAATAAAACTGGAGACTTTGTGGAGAAGTAGTGCATGTTCACTTATTTCTTGGTGTGTAATTTCAACTTCATATTATTAAACATCATCGAGAGAAAAAATGTGTTTCCTTACTTTTCAGAAACCCCTTGTACCTTTACGAGCCTATTTCGTAGATGGTACTGTACCATAAAATTGTCTGAATCATAATCTGCCCCCTTGTTACTCCTCTCGTCCATTACGTCTATAGCATGACGAGTATCAATGAGGAAGTGATCTATCTGATTTCGTGTGATACCATCAGGTGAAATCCAAGTTTCTTTGTGGATATTCTTATGTGGGAAATTTGTGCCACTAATGTTCAAGTCTTTTCCTCTTGTAAAGTCTATTAGCCTTTCCCCATTTTCATTACTGGTTTCATGTAAGCTGTTTCTTCCTACATTTGGTATGTATATTTCTTCTCTACCAACTTTGGCATTGAAATCACCAAGGATGAGTTTAGTATCATGTCTTGGGACCTCATCTAAAGTCCTCTCCAGTGCTTCGTAAAAGGCATCCTTTGCTTCGTCCTCTGCATCTTCTATCAGAGCATGAACACTGATCATGAATGTGTTTAACATTCTTTAACACATTTTAACCAATTGAAAAGCATTAGCATTAGTAGAGGCACATAATGCAAGAAAGCAAGCTTATACAGCTTATGCAGCATTTGAACCAAGTGAAAAGCATTACCATTAGTAGAGTCACATTATGCAAGAAAGCAAGCTTCTACAGCTTATGCAGCATTTGAACCAAGCATTACCATTAGTAGAGGCACATGATGCAAGAAAGCAAGCTTATACAGCATCAGCCAAAAAAAAAAAAAAAAAAACCCTTCCCATTATCACTGATCTATCCATTTCAAATGTTTGTTTAGTTCTGCCCTGAATTTATTTAAGCTATCAACTTGCACAACAAAAGATGGAAGTCTGTTCCACCAATCAACTACCCGCTGGCTAAAGGCAAATTTCTGCACATCTATTCTACAACTGTCTTTCCTTAGTTTGCATCTATGCCCCCTTGGGTTTGTAATCTGAGCAAGAGGAAGAATCCCATCAATATTGAGCCTGCTCAATCCATTAAAGGCCTTATACACCTCAGTCAGATTGCCTCGCAGGTGCCTAGTTTCCAGAAGCTGCAATTTGCAGAACTTAAGCCTTTCTTCGTAAGAGCACCCCTTTGTTCCCTTCTCTGTACTCGTTCTAGCAACTCTACATCCTTCCTAAAATGAGGCTTCAAGATCTGTATGCAGTACTCAAGGTGTGGCCTGACTATTGCCTTAACAAGGGGATAATCACCTCCTTATCCCTGCTTGCAAAATTCCTATATATCATTCACAAGACCCTGTGACCTACTCTGGCAGCCTGTCTGCACTGTTCAGAAAACTTCATATCTGACTGCACAATTACCCCCAGATCTCTTTCATTCTCCACTACCCTGAGTGTAACACCACCCAGTTGGTACATTTCTCTGGGGTTACTGCTACCCATATGCAGTACTTTGCATTTGTCAATGTTAAATTCAGTTGCCACTTCACAGTCCATCTACCCAACTTTTCCAGATCCTGTTGCAGCAGCATACTGTCATTACTGTTATTAACAACCCTGCCAACCTTTGTATCATCTGCAAACTTGGGCATTAAGTTCGTTTTACCTTCATCAGTATCATTGATAAATATACAAAACAACAATGGGCCCAACACCGAACCCTGAGGGACACCACTGAGGATAACATTAGTCCACTTAGAGCAGTATCCATTGATTACCACTCTCTGTCTTCTCCCACTCACCCATCCGTTGTAGCAATTTGTCCTTAATCTGTTGTAGCAATTTGTCCTTAATGCCATACTGCTCCAGTTTGTGCAGTAGTCTTCCATTTGAAACAGTATCAAAAGCTTTTCAGAAATCCAAGTATATGATATCAAAATTATTTTTTGCATCCAGTTCCTTTGTGACCACATCATAGTATCTAATCAAATTGATCAGACAAGACTTCCTCTGACTAGTTTGATTGGATTCTATGATGTGGTCACAAAGGAACTGGATGCAAAAAATAATTTTGATATCATATGCTTGGATTTCAGTAAAGCTTTTGATACTGTGCAAATTGGAGCAGTGTGGCATTAAGGGCAAGTTGCTATAATGGATAAAAGGAAAGGATGACTTCCTGGCTAATGTTGGCTCTTAAAGACTTAGTTCAAAAAAGTTCTGTCCTGTCTGTCTACATTGAAAATTTGTCTGGAACAATAGTTTCCTTCTTTAATGATTTTTGGCAGTCTTTTTGTGAAAATTTTCAGCTGCTTGTCCATCGGCACTAGCAGCTTTACTTAGCACCTTGATACTATGCAAGCCATAGCTAATTTTGAAACTCATCTTTTACTTGCAGTGAACTTTTTTCTTTGGATCCCTCTCATTGTTGGTCTTTCATTATCTTAAAAATATTCAAAACTTTAGCTAAATGGTAGCAAGGTTTTTAAAGACCAAGGCATTTTGTTTGGCCTTGAATCTAAAAAATTGCAAATCATTTAAATATATTAGATTATCTAAACATGTTAGTAGTGGAATGTTAGTACAATGTTGTAAGGAAACAAGCTTATAAAGCATTGGGAGGTATTCCCACATCACTTGTCCATCTCCTTTAATAATTTGTTTGATTTGTGTTTGGTAGTATACTCAGGGAAGTGGAGAGTGAAAAAGACCTGTAATTGTGGGTAATTGTGCAGTCAAATATGAAGTTTTCCGAGCAGTTCAGACAAGCTGCCAGAGCAGGTCAATGGAGTCTTGTCAATGATATATAGGAATTTTGCTAACAGGAACAAGGGAAGTGATTATCCCATTGTGCAAGGCAGTGGTCAGGCCACACCTTGAGTACTGTGTACAGGTCTGGAGGCCTCATTTTAGGAAGGATGTAGAGTTGCTAGAACGAGTACAAAGAAGGGCAACAAGATTGGTGAGGGGAACAAAGGGGTGCTCTTCCCAAGAAAGGCTTAAGTTCTGCAAATTGCAGCACCTAGAGAGTAGGCACATGCGAGGTGATCTGATTGAGGTATATAAGGCCTTGAGTGGGTTGAGCAAGCTGAATGCTGATGGGATTCTTTCTTTTGCTCAGATTAAGAACCTGAGGGGACATAGATTCAATTGAGGAAAGACAGTTGTAGAATAGACGTGCAGAAATTTGCCTTTAGCCAGTGGGTAGTTCATTGGTGGAACAGACTTTCTAACTTTTGTTGTGGAAGTTGATAACCTAAATAAATTTAAGGCTCAGTTGGACAGGCATTTGGAAAGAATGGAGGGGTGAAATGGGAGGTGTTTTTTTTTGACTGATGCTGCATAAGCTTGCTTTCTTGCACCTTATGCTAATGCTTAATTTATTCACAACATCAGATGGAAGTTTGTTCCTACAATCAATTACTCTTTGGTCAAAATCATATTTTCACATGTGTCCTGCAACCATTCTTTTTCAACTTTAAATTTGCATTGCCCCCTCCATTTAAAGCCTTATCTACTTTGGCATTAGCAAAGGCACATGATGTTAGAAAGCAAGCATATATAGCATCAGCCAAAAAAAAAAAAAAAAAAACCCTTATTTCACCCATACACTCGCTCCAGATGTTTGTCAAGTTCTGCCTTGAATCTATTTAAGCTATCAACTTCTACAACGACAGATGGAAGTTTGTTCCAGCAATCAACCACCCGCTGGCTAAAGGCAACCTTCCGCACATCTATTCTACGACCGTCTTTCCTCAATTTGAATTTATTCCCTCAAATGATTATTCTGAGCAAGAGGAAGACTCCCATCAGCATTGAGCATGCTCAAACCATTCAAGGCTTTATACGCCTCAGTCAGATAACCTCGCAGGTGCCTAGTCTCCAGACACTGTAATTTTCAAAACTTAAGCCTTTTTTCATAAGAGCAACCCTTTGTTCCATTCACTAATCTTGTTGCCCTTCTCTGTACTTGTTCCAGCAGCTCTACATCCTTCTTGAAATGAGGCCTCCAGACCTGTATACCCAAAGTGTGGCCTGACCATTAGTGGAGGAGGTGATTAAGGAGGTGATTATCCATACAAGGGGATAATCACCTCCTTATCCCTGCTAGAAAAATTCTTGTATATCATTGACAAGACACCATGAGCTACACTTGCAGACCATCTGCACTGCTCAGAAAACTTCATATCTGCCTGCACAATTACCCCCCAGGTCCTTTTCATTCTCTACCACTCAGTTTGGTACCAGAGTTGATAGGTTACTCTGGCATTACTGCTTCCTATATGTAGTACTTTACATTTGTCAATATTAAACTTCATTTGCCACCTCTCAGCCTATCTGCTCAACTTTTCTAGATCCTGTTGCAGCAGTGTACTGTCATTAGTGTCATTAACAACCCTGCCAACCTTCATATTGTCTGCAAACTTGGACATTAAGCCCGATATACCATCATCAGTATCATTTATAAATACAGAAAACAACAATGGACCAAACACTGAACCCTGAGAGACTTCACTAATAACATTAGTCTATGAAGAACAGTGTCCATTGATTACCACTCTGTCTCCTCCCACTCAACCATCCCTTTATCCATAGCAGCAATTTGCCTCCAATGCCACACTGCTCCAATTTGTGCAGCAGTCTTCCACGTGCAACAGTATCAAAGGCTTTTCTAAGATCCAAATATATGATATCAAAGTTATTCTTTGCATCCAGTTCCTTTGTGACTACTTCATAGTATCCAATCAAATTAGTCAGACAAAACTTCCCCCTAACAAACCCATGCTGTGTCCGAGTTATAACTGAAGTCTTGTCTAGATGATCCTGCAATGCTTCTTTAATCAGTGCCTCCATTAATTTCTCTGGAACAGAAGTTAAATTAATAGGTCTGTAATTACCTGTTTCTCCCTTTGATCCTCCTTTGTGGATTCGGGTCACATTTGCACATCTCCAGTCCATGGGTACCTCCCCAAAGTCCAGGGACGCTCTCATAATTATGTCTAAGGGTTTGCTTACTTCCTTTGCCGGCTCCTTTAATATAACTGGATAGATTCCATCCACCCCAGGTGAATTTCTTGTGTTTATCTTCAACAATTTCTCCTCCACTTTACTCTCAGTTATTACAAGGTTATCTAGCTTACTGCCAGAGTTGAATACACCTCTGGCATTCCACTTCCTGAATAACTTCTCGCGTGTGAATGTCGATGAAAAATATTCATTTAGTTTGTTAGCTATCTGAGCAGGATCATTAACATTTCAACCATCGATGTCAAGTGGACGAATCTGATTCATCCCCTTTCTTCTAGAGTTTACATAAGTAAAGAACTCTTTGCTGTTTTTCTTTGCCTCCTTTGCCAAAGATTTCTTGTAATCTGCCTATGCCTGCGTAACCTCCTTTGTATCTTGGTTACAGACCAGCTTATATCTAACATAGGCTTCTATGTCACATGTTAATTTATATGTATCCCATGCATTTTTCTTTTCTGTCATATGTCTAATTAGTTCATCTGATATCCATTTAGGCCTAAATCTTGAACAATATTTCTTTGTTGGTATGAAAAGCCTAGTAGCTTCCAAGATTAATTCTTTGAATGCTTCCATTTTGAATTTGCTGTTGGTAACATCATCAGTTGGTTCCACCGTACAGAATTTAAATACTGTCTCAGACCACCGTAGTCACCTTTATGAAAGCAAAAACTCTTCCCTTTACCCATGATGGTAGTTACCTCTTTGAGTAAATCCCACTTTAGCAAATTGTGATCACTGCCATCTAATGGTTCCTTTATCTGCAGAATCTTGATGCATGAAGAATCACTACTGATAATCAGATCAAGAGTATTACTCCCTCTAGTTGCCTCCCGAACATGCTGGTGTAGAAAACAATCATCCAATAAATCCACAAAAGCCGTGCTAGTGTGTGAGTGACCAGCCCCCAAATTCCAGTCAATATCCAGGAAATTAAAATCCTCCATTATAAGACATGCTAATTTACTGGCACCCTCTATTTCTCTGCACAATTGCTCATTATACTCATCAGATTCATTAGGCCTATAACACACACCTACTCTCATTTTTCCTTTCCTAGTGCTTATGTCACACCAAACAGACTCAACATTGCATTGTCCACCCACATCAATTGGATGCACTTCCTGAGATTTTGTGTTTCTTAACTAACAGCACAATCCCTCCTCCCTCCCTGTCCTGTCTATCTGTACACATTGTACTCCCCAAATTCCAGTTCTGCACTGCTTATGCACTACTTCACACTTGACTTGTGAGTTTCCTCACAAGTGCTTAGTTTCCATACGCTACAGTTTACAGAAAAGCAGTGTTTCTTTGTAAGAGTACTCTTTTGTGTCCTTGATTAGTAGTAGTGGCATGCGATGCAAGAAAGCAAGTGTATGAGCTTATGCAGCATCAACCAAAAAAAAAAAAAAAATCACACCATTCCCTCCAAATGCCTGTCCAGTTCCTCCTTAAATTTATTTAACCTATCAGCTTCCACAACGAAGATGGAAGTTTGTTCCAGCAATTAACCACCCACTGGCTAAAGACAAATTTCCGCACATCTATTCTATATCTGTCTTTTCTTAATTTGAATTTATGCCTCCTTCAGCGTGCTCAACTCATTCAAGGCCTTATACACCTCAATCAGATCACTGTGCAGGTGCCTAGTCTCCAGCCACTGCAATTTGCAGAACTTAAGGATCCCTTCATTCCCCTCGCCAATCTTGTTGCCCTTCTCTGTACATGGTCAAGCAAATCTACATCCTTCCTAAAATGAGGTCTCCAGACCTGTACGCAGTACTCAAGGAGTGGCCTGACCATTGCCTTATACAGAGGAACAATCACCTCCTTTTCCCTGCTAGCAAAATTCCAGTATATCATTGACAAAACCCCATGACCTACCCTGGTAGCCTGTCTACATTGCTCAGAAAACTTCATATCTGACTGCACAAATACTCCCAGGTCTTTTTCATTTTCTATCACCATAAGTGTAGTACCACATGGTTGGTACGTTTCTCTGGGGTTACTTCTACCCATATCCAGTACTTTGCATTTGTCAAGGTTAAACTTCAGTTGCCACTTCTTAGCCTATCTGCCCAAATTATCTAAATCCTGTTGCAGTAGCACACTGCCATTACTGTCATTAACAACCCTGCCAACCTTTTTATCATCTGCAAACTTCAACACTAATCTAGATATACTTTCATCAATATCATTGATAAATATACAAAACAACAGAAGACTCAACACCGAACCCTGTGGGACTCTACTAATAACATTAGTCCACGAAGAGCAGCACCCATTGATTACCACCCTCTGTCTTCTCCCACTCAACCATCCTTTTACCCAGTGTAGCAACTTACCCTTAATACCATTCTGCTCCAATTTGTACAATAGTTTTCCATGTGCAACAGTGTCAAAAGCTTTCCTGAAATCCAAATATATGATATTAAAATTATTTTTTGCATCCAGTTCCTTTGTAACCACATCATAATATCCTATCAAATTTGTCAGATAAGACTTTCCCTTAACAAACCCATGCTGTGTCTGAATTATTGCTGCAGTCTTGTCTAGATGATCCTGCAATGCATCTTTAACCAGTGACTCCATTATTTTACCTGGAACAGAAGTTAAACTAACTGGTCTGTAATTATTCGTGTCACCCTTCGATCCTCCTTTGTGAATTGGAGATACATTTACACAACTCCAGTCTGTGGGCACTTCTCCTGAGTCCAAGGATGCTCTCATAATTATGGCTAAGGGTTTGCTTAGTTGCTTTGCTGCCTCGTTTAATATAACTGGATAGATCCCATCCACCCTACGTGCCTTTCTTATGTTTAACTTCAACAATTTCTCCTCCACTTTGCTCTCAGTTATTACAAAATCATTAAGCACCTGTTACAATTTGATAACCTTCTGCCATTTTTCAAACCTTAATAACTCCTCATGTGTGAAAGTAGATGCAAAATACTCATTCAGTTTGTTTGCTATCTGAGCAGGATCATCAATCTCATTGTTCTTCTCTGCACTCTTTCCAACAAATCCACATTTTTCCTAAAATGACCATTAATAACCACTTTCTGTCTTCTGCCACATCGACCCACACATGTTCCACACATGCACGATGGTTAATGGTTTAAAAATTTGTTCTTTTTATAACTTTAAATGGCAAGAAATAATTCAAAATTGTTCACTTTTTTGATACCGCCTTTATTTTACATCTTTTTTTGAACACAGCTATGAAAAATCTAGTTTTTCTATTGAAAATATATATTTTTAGTAGAAAAACTAGAAAATTTAAATTTTTAAAAAATAATTTCTGCAGAACTTAGATATATTTTTTATCCTTTCATATATGGGAGATTTGAATATTATTATTATTATCTCTTTTATTAACTTTGACAGTAAGCAAAATTTCTTTTGAAAAACCCATGGTCTTTAAAAATTGGATTCGACTGGCTCTTCTGCTGAAGGTTGTGTGGGTCTTTGAGACCCCGCATACTTGCCTCAAAATTAAGGTATACAAGTATAATGTATTTTCAAGTTGTGACCTCAAAAGGTTTTTTGAAATGCAACTGAAACACTTGTGCTGTTATTGGTTGATACATAATAATTTTGTTCTCTCTGGTAATACAAAACTGGCCTAAGGTTAGATAAGAAATGTATTGAGCACTGTTAGTTTATTCTGCAATGTGGTAGCATTTGGAAAAAAATAAAATAAATTATATATATGTATGTATTCAAAACAGAAATGTTGGCATGCACCAACAACAAACTATGAATGTCTGTCGCATTCTGTGGTACTGCATCTCGAAATTGTTTGGAAGTTTCTAATGTGAAAATTGATTGTCTCTGTGTAGGGTAAATAGTTAAATAAAATGTAAATGCACAAGGCATAATATTTTATGAGTTTAAAATACACAATAAAATATCGGTGTAAATACACCATAGTGAAATCATAATGAAAAACTAAATAAGTAGTGTAAAGGCATTGATTTGATTGTATCTCATATTCTGACAACTTTCACGAGTTACCATGTATTGCACTACTTTGAATAAGTAACACTTCACTGATAGAGAAGACTATTATTGTTACTTATTCTCAGTGGGCACCACCACTCAGCTGGCATTGTTTCAAGGCTTGGCCTATTGTCGGTGAGCGGGCAGATACCCCGATGTTGCCATCATGCCAACCCAGTTGTGAAGGTCGCAACTGGGTTGGCATGAATTATCCTTTCTTATATGGGAGATTTGATTCTCATATTGTTGTGAAGTTCACAATTGTGTTGGCATGATTGCAACACCAGGGTTCCTACCCACCCACCCACCGACGATAGGCCAACAAGCCCCTTAAAACAATGCTGTCTGGGTGGTGGTGCCCACTGAGAATAAGTAACAAGTCTTCGTTATTAGTGAAGCGTTACTTATTTGAAGTAGTGCAATACATGGTAACTCATTGCAAAGGTAGTCACAATATGAGATACAATCAAATCGATGCCTTTACACTACTTATATAGTTTTTCATTTTCAGTTCAATATGGTGTATTTACACCAATATTTTATAGTCTATTTTAAACACTATTTTAAACTCATAATATATTATGCCTTAAGCATTTACATTTTATTTAAGTATTATTTTGCACACCTTTTGGCTGGCATCTCTCATATTGTAGAAATAACTTCACAATTGAGTTGTCATGATTGCAACACCAGGATACCTGCCCACCACTGACGATAGGCCAACAGGCCTTAAAATGGTGACATCCGGGTGGTGCCCACTGAGAATAAGTAACAATAGTCATCTCTATTATTGAAGTGTTACTTATTCGAAGTAGTACAATACATGGTAACTCGTGAAGGTAGTCACAATATGATATATAATCAAATCGATGCCTTTGCACTACTTATGTAGTTTTTCATTGCGTTCACTGTGGTGTATTTACACTGATATTTTATAGTAGGATAAATAGAGAAAATTGACATGTATATTGGAGCATCAGATAATTTATGGGATAGTTGAATTGATTGTAAATAAGATCATGCATTTTTATTATAAAGATAGATAATTAGCATTAGCATTAGTAGAGGCATTTGATGCAAGAAAGCAAGCTTATGCAGCATCAGCCAAAAAAATAAATAAATAATAAAAAAAAAAATAAATAAAAAATAACCACTTCCACTTCACCCCTCTGTTCGTTCGAAATACCTGTCCAGCTGAGCCTTAAACTTATTTAGGCTATCAACTTCCACAACAAGGGATGGAAGTCTGTTCCACCAACCAACCACCCGCTGGCTAAAGGCAAATTTCCGCACGTCTGTCCTACATATGTCTTTCCTCAATTTGAATTTATGCCGTCTCAGGTGATTATTCTGAGCAAGAGGAAGAATCCCATCAGCATTGAGCATGCTCAAACCATTCAAGGCTTTATACACCTCTATCAGATCACTTCGCCGGTGCCTAGTCTCCAGACACTGTAATTTGCAAAACTTAAGCCTTTCTTCGTAAGAGCACCCCTTTGTTCCATTCACTAATCTTGTTGCCCTTCTCTGTACTTGTTCCAGCAGCTCTACATCCTTCTTGAAATGAGGCCTCCAGGCCTGTATACAGTACTCTAGGTGTGGCCCGACCATTGCCTTATACAAGGGAATAATCACCTCCTTATCCCCGATAGAAAAATTCCTATATATCATTGACAATACACCATGAGCTACTCTTGCAGCCCGTCTGCACTGCTCAGAGAACTTCATATCTGCCTGCACAACCACCCCCAGGTCCCTTTCATTCTCTACCACTGTCAGTGTAGTACCACAGAGTTGATACGTTGCTCTGGGGTTGCTGTTTTCCCTATATAGTACTTTACATTTGTCAATGTCAAACTTCATTTGCCACCTCTCAGCCCATCTGCTCAACCTTTCCAGATCCTGTTGCAGCAGCATAGTGTCAGTAGTGTCCTTGACAAACCTGCCAACCTTCGTATTGTCTGCAAACTTCGACATTAAGCTTGATATGCCATCATCAATATCATTTATAAATACAGAAAACAATAATGGACCCAATACTGAACCCTGAGGGACTCCACTAATAACATTAGTCCACGATGAGCAGTGTCCATTGATTACCACTCTCTGTCTTCTCCCCCTCAACCACCCCTTTATCCATAGCAGCAATTTGCCTCCAATGCCACACTGCTCCAATTTGTGCAGCAGTCTTCCATGTGCAACAGTATCAAAAGCCTTTCTATGATCCAAGTATATAATATCAAAGTTATTCCCTGCATCCAGTTCTTTTGTGACTGCATCATAATATCCAATCAAATTGGTCAGGCAAGACTTCCCCTTCGTTTTTTTGAGTAGACTCTAGTTAAGATTTTTGTGTAGGCTCTAGTTATGCTTCCCATTGTATCTATTATAACAGTAAATCAGGCATGAAAAGCTAAGGCCATATTTTTGAGTAAAAATAAGGTGAAAATGCTCTGGGGCATTTAGGCATTGATGCAATTTTCAAGATATAATGTGTCACATTTTGTGACATTACTTCCTGTTTTGGGACAAATGTGTATGATATGTGATCTCCTGCCATTTAATAGACTTTCTCTGCCCTTGTTAGCACACTGGTTATAATTACCATCTTCCTTCACCAAAAGGAAAAAGTCAGGTTTGAAGCCTATGATCTGAGGAACTTTTATGGGTTGTTTTCGCACCATGGCTAAGTTTGTATTAGCAAATATAGTGCAAAAAAAGCCAGAAGCTATTGCAAAAAAAAAAAAAATAGTATAAAAAAGAATATACACAAATTATGCATTTCCCTCGGCACTTAGGTAACTATCCAGTTGACTTTGAATTTCTTAATTGTTGGCCTCAACTGCCTGTGTGGGGAAACACTGACAAGGAGAAAATTGAGTATACTGAGTTATGCAAAGCCATTAGAAAGACACTCGAAGAAAATTTAACACAAGAAAAATAGAACAAGCATTAAGGGAAAACAAAGGATTTAAATCAGCAGCCATGAGCAGTAAT
This sequence comes from Mastigoproctus giganteus, assembly GCF_048544385.1. Lineage (NCBI taxonomy): Eukaryota > Metazoa > Arthropoda > Arachnida > Uropygi > Thelyphonidae > Mastigoproctus > Mastigoproctus giganteus. The sequence goes on along the minus strand of NC_143584.1, from coordinate 209,098,505 downwards.
ACAGAAAGACAAATGATACTGAAACTGAAGAATAGTGATGGTGTACTTATAAATAGCAGAAGACTATTATAAGGAGTTATACAAGGAGCGAGGGAATGATGCCAGCAGTGGGGAAGATGGATCACAAATTAGTAACACATGCAGCATATCCGATATCCTTCCTGATGAGGTAGAACATGCATTGAAGAAAATGAAGAACAAGAAAGTCCTGGGGGAAGATGAAGTTACTGTAGAGTTGTTAAAATTGGGAGGAAGAGACATGACACAAAAACTGACAAGACTCTTCACAAAATGCATTAGAAAAGGTGTGACGCCTAAGGAGTGGAATAATGCAATCATAGTTTTGCTGCACAAGAAAGGAGATAAATTGGAAATTATAGAAAAATTAGCTTGTTATCTCACATCTACAAGTTGTTCACAAGGGTCATTACTAACAGATTAGAAAGAACACTCGATGAGAATCAACCGAAAGAGCAAACTGGCTTTAAGACATGATTCTCAACTATGGATCACCTTGACATAATGTCACAGCTAATGGAGAAAGCAAATGAATATAAAACACCATTATGCCTGGCATTTGTGGATTATGAAAAGGCATTTGACTCCATACAGCATAAGGCAATGTTTCGGGCACTGGAAAGACAAGGTATAGATACCCCATATATTATGATTTTGAAGAAAATATATGAGAACACTACCTCCTTTATTAGACTACACAAAAGACAGTAGCAAATTTAAAATTGAGAAAGGAGTTCGACAAGGAGACACAATATCTCCGAAGTTGTTTACTGCTGCCCTTGAGGAAGCTTTCAGAAGATTAGACTGGTCGCAACCTAAACCATTTACGATTTGCAGATGACACTGTGGTCATAAGCAATGATCCCAAAGAATTAGAGGAAAATCAATCAATTATGCAGAGTTAGTAAGGATTTTGGACTAAAGATGAATATGGCTAAAACAAAAGTAATGATGAACAAGTATGCCACAGAAAGGGATATAATGATTGAAGGAGCAGTAATTGAAAAGGTGGATTCATATACTTATCTGGGACAAGTTATTAGCTGTAATAATGATAAATGGCTGGAAGTTAAGAGAAGAATAGATTTTTGATAGTTGCATTAAGGAAATATAGTCACATACTGAGGAGCAATATCTCAATTTGTCTGAAACGTAAAATAATGAACCAATGTATACTCCCTACCATGACTTATGGAAGTGAAACGTGGCCACTCACCAAAAGAATGGAAGAGAAGCTGAGAACTACACAGCGAAGAATGGAACAAATTATATTTGGAATCAGACTGTTAGATAAGAGAAACACATGGATTAGGCAGCAAACTCAAGTAAAAGATATTCTTACAAAATTAAATAACTAAATTGGTCTTTGGCAGGACACATAGCTCAAAGACATGATGACAGATGGACTAAGAAAAAATAACAGAATGGTACCCAAGAGGATCTAGAAGAAAACCTGGAAGACAACACCAGAGATGGACAGATGAAATTCATGAGTTTGTGGGTAGTAAATGGATGTCCATTGCACAAAACAGAAGGAACTAGAAAGTTGCCTCAGAGGCCTTCATCCTGCAGTGGATTAAAAATGGCTGATGATGGTGATGATGACCTGTGTGGACAACTTGTTTCAATAATCATCAACTCGCTGACTAAAAGAAAACTTTATAGAAATGTAGTCTAAATCTCTTTCTCTAATTTCAATTTATAGCTCCTAGTTCTGGAATTCTTTATAACAGTGAAAATTTCACCATCATTAATTTTACTAACCCCTTTCAGAGCCTTATAGACTTCAATGAAATTCCTTTTAAGGTGCTCAGTTACCAAGCTCTGTAGCCCATATAATCAGAATTTTTCCTCATATAGTTGTTCTTTTGCCAATCTCACTATGTGAGTTGCGACTCTTTGGATCCTCTCAAACAGCTCAGTATCTTTTTTTAGACGAAGTGTCCATATTTGAGCAGAGTACTCTGAATGCTTAGTATTCAGTCTGCTTACAATTACCTTATACAATGGGATTATGACCTCTTGATTTGTACAGGATATTGTTCAATAAATCATCAGTAGGACACCATGGGCTTTCCTGGCTGCCTGTTTATGTTGCTCAGAGACTTAAATCTGTCTGTATCATAACTCCCAGAACCCTTTCTTCCTCTACTGTTTTTAATTCAACCCCACCAAATATATAAGTTATTTTGGGTTGCTGGTTGCTAGTGGGTTCCAAGTGTAAGACCTTGCATTTTGTTGCATTAAAACATATCTGCTACAAGCTTCAAGTCATCCTGAAGGAGTGTTGCTTGGCACTATTCATTAATGACTCTCCCAATCTTTACATCTGAAAATTTTGACATCACACCCTCTATCCTTTTTTAATTTCATTTATGAAAATGAGAAGTAACAGTGGTCCAAGAATTGATCGTTGGGGGGATCCCACTTCTCATGTTACACCAATTTGAAGAACAGCCATTAATCATAACCCTCTCTCTCTCTCTCTCTCTCTCCTGCCCTGCAGCCATCCTGTGATCCATCTTAGAAATTTTGCCAGTAATTCCGACATGTTCCAGCTTATACAGTAACCTCTCATGAAGGACTGAGTCAAATGCCTTGCTAAAATCAAAATAAATTATGTCACAATTGGACCCTACATCCAGTGAATGGGTAACTGTGTCAAAATAGCTTACCTGGCTAGTTAAACATGATTTTCTCTTAACAAAGGCGTGTTGTGTGTCTTTCAGAATGCCATTTCTATCTAAATGTCCCTGGATTGCCTTCAAGATTTTCCCTACTACTACTGTAGTCAGACTAGCTGGTTTGTAGTTACTGATTTCACTCTTAGAATCACATTTATGTATTGGCAATATGTTGGGACTTCTCTAATCCAAAGGAATTTCTCCTTAGTCCAGTGATGCCCTTATAATTAACCTCAGTGGTTCATTTCACTTTCTGGCCTCCCTCAAAATTAGTGGGTATATGCCATCAACCCAAGGAGCCTTACTTGCCTTTTAGGCTTGAAAGTTTTTCTAGTAAACAATCTTCTGAAATTTCAATATTGCTAATGGCATGCTTTCGAGCTTCATTTTCTCAACCTCTCCTCACCATCAGTAAAGATTGATTCGAAGTACTTATTGAGTTCATCAGCTGGGTCATCTAAGGCTTTCTCACATGCTGTACACAAGAGTCTGATATGATTTGTTTTTCTTCATCTTAGTATCCACATATATGAAAGATTTCTTATCCACATTCTTTGCTCTCTTAGCCTGTGCTGTCTCATACAGCCTTGGCTGCTCTAACCTTTTTTGTGGTGCTATTACAAATCAACTTGTAGCTGTTGTAGGCTTCAATACTTTTCATTGCTTTGTAACTTCGCTGCCATCTCTTTCTACTCTATTAGACTGGCCAGCTCCATATTCATCCATCTCAGCATCATCCTCATGCTGTATTTTCTGAATGGTATGCATGCATTCATGAATTCTGTGATTATTACTTTAAAGGTATTCCATAATTCTAATATATTTGCCCTCCCTCTGCAATCTGGTGCATGTACTGTAAGTCCTCTGATGTCTTCACGAGTAATGATGAACTTTAGAATATTCCTAGTATTTTCTCTAAAATGCTGGTCAAATAATTATCTACTTTATTTAAAAAATTGAGGTTTCTTTCCACCTATTTCAATCAATTATAGGTAAATTGAAATAACCCATAATAAGACATTTAAACTTGCTTCCCCTTACATCTGCATGTAGAGACTCTCGTCATACTGTTTACAATCTTCTGGTCTATAGATTACACCCACTGTCATTGTACTTTTTCTTCCAGCTAACTCACACCACAGACATTTTATATTAGCAAGCATAACTTCTGATTCAGCGAAAGCTTTTTTTTTTTTCACTCAGGCCAATTTTGATAAAACGCATGACTCTTATCACCCCTTTTATCTTCCCAATCCTTCCTAAATACATTGTACATACCACAGTGAAACTTGTTACCCCCAGTTTCTGGATGACACTATGTTTCCGTTCACCCTGTTATATCAGCATTAGTTGTCCTAACCAGAAATTGTAATTCACCTGTTTTATTGACAACATTAGAATTAGTTGTCAATAAAACAAGCTTATGCAGCATCAGCCAAAAAAACAAAAACCCTCCCATTTCACCCCTCTGTTTGTTCCAAATACCTATCCAGCTCGGCCTTAAATTTATTTAGGCTATCAACCTCCACAACAAAGGATGGAAATCTGTTCCACCAACCAACCACCCACTGGCTAAAGGCAAAAATTCCTGACATTAACTGTAGACATAGTTAAGACTAAATATTTTTCTGTTGTTTAGCATGCTGACACACTCCTTGATGGTGTTTAGGCTTATTTCCTTAGCTTCATCTTTCTGCTCATTTGAAAAATTGCCACCCTCAGAACATTAGCATTAGCATTAGCAGAGGCATATGATGCAAGAAAGCAAGCTTATTCAGCATCAGCCAAAAAAAAAAAAAAAAAAAAAAAAAAACCACTCCCATTTCACCCCTCCGTTCGTTCGAAATACCTGTCCAGTTGAGCTTTAAATTTGTTTAGGCTATCAACTTCAACAACAAGTGATGGAAGTCAGTTCCACCAACCAACCACCCGCTGGCCAAAGGCAAATTTCCGCACATCTATCCGACATCCGTCCTTCCTCAATTTGAATTTATGCCCTCTGAGGTGATTATTCTGAGAAAGATGAAGAATCCCATTGGCATTGAGCATGCTCAAACCATTCAAAGCCTTATACACCTCTATCAGATCACCTCGCCGGTGCCTAGTCTCCAAACTCTGTAATTTGCAAAACTTAAGCCTTTCTTCGTAAGAGCAACCCTTTGTTCCATTTACTAATCTTGTTGCCCTTCTCTGTACCCGTTCCAGCAGCTCTACATCCTTCTTGAAATGAGGCCTCCAGACCTGTATACAGTACTCAAGATGTGGCCTTACCATTGCCTTATACAAGGGAATAATCACCTCCTTATCCCTGCTAGAAAAATTCCTGTATATCATTGACAAGACACCATGAGCTACTCTTGCAGCTCGTCTGCACTGCTCAGAGAACTTCATATCTGCCTGCACAATTACCCCCAGGTCCTTTTCATTCTCCACCACTGTCAGTGTAGTACCGCAGAGTTGATACGTTGCTCTGGGGTTACTGTTTCCCATATGCAGCACTTTACATTTGTCGATGTTAAACCTCATTTGCCACCTCTCAGCCCATCTGTTCAACCTTTCCAGATCCTGTTGCAGCAGCATAGCGTCAGTATTGTCCTTAACGACCCTGCCAACCTTTGTATCATCTGCAAACTTGGACATTAAACTTGATATCCCATCATCAATATCATTCATAAACACCGAAAACAACAACGGACCCAACACTGAACCTTGAGGAACTCCACTAATAACATTAGTCCACGTTGAGCAGTGTCCATTGATTACCGCTCATGTTGTCCCGTGACCACCAAATACGGAGGATGCGGAAAGGTCAGGAAATGACCACCGCATATTCTCGGAGCAATATGGCCTTAGTTGCTAATGCTCCTAAAAACCAAATAACAACAAAAAACAACAAGAAAATCTTGCCAACATTGCCTGAAGCAGCAACAAAAAAGAATTCTTGTGATGTGTGCAAGCCTTACATCGACATACTATCAGATAAACATGCTTCTGTATTATCCTTCTCCCTCCTCCCTTTAACTTTCAGTTTTCATGAACTCTTAGGGCATCTTTAATGGTACTGGCAAAAAGCCTTGCACTACCTTTGTTCAAATGAATACTATTTCTACAATATAGATTCCTTCTACTTGCAAGTGTGGGCCACACTGATAAAATCCCTCCTCCCCCAAAGCTTCGCAAATTCCCTCAAGTCTTTCATAAATCCACAAAGCTTTTAGCATATAATCTCTCCTGTTGTGTCTGAGCAGAATTGCAAACACCCACATTCTGACCTAACTCACAGAATTTTTTTCAACATAGTCCTGTATATGTCCAACAAATTATCAGGTCATGTTCGTTTAATAATGTTAGTCCCCACATGAATAATAATGTTTTCTTTACCAACCTTAAAACCTGACAGTCTGTTAGTAACATCATCAATTGTTGTTCCTGGCAAATACACCTTGGTTCTGTTCACTTATCTTTATTGCAAAAACTTTTAACCATTTCCATGACAATACTGTTTCCCAATAGAACTAAATCCTCTTGAACTACAGCGGTTTGCACTTGACTATTCTGTTCTGGGATCTGAATCAGGGGTGCATCACTTTGCAGGTAATGAGATACTGAGTCCCTGACAAGCTCCCAGTTACAATTGTTTCTAGGGCAAGCACCCATTTTCTTTAGTGGTCCAAATTCTTCTAGTAATGTATCAAATTTTAATTTGAGATCAGTACATTCATTAATCAGGTGCAAAGAAAAGAATCATCAGTTGAGCTTGGTTTGTCTACTAGACTGACCTTAAAATTCATTCCACTGGCTATACAAGCAATGAACTCATGACTCACACTGGAAATGCCTTCAAACACTTTTGTCTAATTTGGGATATCCTCTGATTATGTAATGAAAGTGGATTTTGTAACAACCATTATTTAGGTAAAATTTGAACTTAAGAAAGATTATAAAATTTAAATTTATAATATAGTACAGAATTTAAATTAAAGTATTACAGAAATTAATGTGTTACCAAAACTTTTTCCACTAGTGAAGTTAAAATTAAGCTACTTGAGGTTACTGGAAAGAGTGTAACTTAGCAGAAATACTTTAGAAAAGTTAAGAATTAAATTTTCAAATATTGTAGAAATTAATTTCACAAAATTGCAGAAATAATTTACAGAGTTACTGAAATAAGATGTAAAAATGACAGAAGTAAATTTAAACAAATTTTGAACAAAAATTTTGTCTACTAGACTTTTTGATCTCAATCCCCTTCAGTTAATCCACTTGAGCCAACTTAAAACACATCTGTTTTCTTTGACTGCCTGCAGTAGAATCTAGTTGGTCTTAGCCAGGAACAGAAAGTGATATCATAAAACTTTTGGTCACTTCAAAACAATGCCTTCAATTCAAATTATCCAAAGTATTTTTGCCTTATTTTTCCTCAAAAGTTTGGCCAATTTGGAGCTCCTTTGGCCCATGATTTATTGTGTGCCCTGTATTTCTCAAGGCATTTTACAAATAATTTATTGATGAAAGTTTAATTTGTATTGATGATATTGTTTAAGGTAGTATAATTTTGATCTCAAGAATTACATCATACTCAAGAAAGACTGGATCAGGGGTCTCCAAACTTTTGTTGACTGTGAGCCACATTTCCAATTCAGAACATCTTTGGAGCTACTATAGGTAGATTGTGAAAATAAAATACTCTGTAAAGAACCTTTTATATGAACTTTAATTCACATAATTAATATTCTTGAACTGCTACCCTGTGTCATCTATTGTTTTAGACACCTGCACAGTTTTTCTGAACACTTATTCTACTCCTTTCTAATGAAGGCCACAACAAATTTTTTTCCCTTCCAGTCAGAAGGCAGTTAATACCTTTATTGAGACTCCTAACCAGTTGGGTACTTAAGATCACTCTCTGAACTATTCAGAATAGTTCCATGAGTCTTGTGTTGGAGATTCCTGCTTTAGGTAAATTTTGCATCTGTTTGTTCAGACCATGAATTGACCAGGAGAAGAGATTTTCCCTGTAATTCTGATTGCAGAAAGTGTTGCATTCAGTGGATAACAAATTTAGTAGACATCTTATCACTGGATCTGCATTCACATGTTATGTTTTGAGTGATGTTCTGTCTGTTACACCTTGCTTAATACGTTTTCAAAATATTTCCTCAGATTCTTGAAAGCAGATGTACTTCCTAAGTTTCCCACCGTAGATATATTAGCACTCAAAGTATATAAAGGTGCACTAGAAGCCACAGATTTGTGGCAGTGCTCATCTGGAAGTGATATTGGTTTTATCACTGTATTTATGAATTTGGTCTGTAAATTCCCTTGGTCTTTTATTTTAATAGCAGCTTCTTCTACTTATCTTCTTGAAACAAACTTTGTAATTTTCTGTAATATTCTATAACAGTGTTTAAACATTTTTATAAATGTAGGGGCTAATTTAAGATTTGGAAAACCTTGACGCCAAGCCTTTTTAGCCCATTTCACCAAATGATAGTAATACGGCAACAAGCCATATTCCTGTGCTTTTCTGAATTTTATGAGCAGTTGAATCCTTCTGTAACAAAAAAAAATTGCTAAAGAGGATTCAATTATCAGCATTGCACAGCCTCAGAGGGACCCAGCACAGAGTGAGGCATTCACTATTTTTAAAATAGAAAAGTTTCTTAAAATTCTGTCCTTTAAAAGAACAAATAATACTGAAATAATATACTTTTGTGATTTCAAACATATTGGGTCTGTAAAGTATATTTTTAAATAGTGTACAAACTGTATTTTTAGATAGAGTTTGAAAAGTGAAATAACCACTGCCCCATTCATTGTGGGTCACACTATCTTTGATCAAACATGAATAAAACATTATATCAACAGGAATGAAAAACTTGCATGAGCAGGAATGCTAAGTAGATTTGTTGTTGTTGTTGTTATGGAAGTTCAAAGGCGTATAAGTGCTATGGCTATAATGCACCTGTAGATTTGTAGAATGCATTGGAAATGAACAGTATTGTTTCCATTTGATTTTCTATTGCTTCAGTTTTAAACATCTTGAAATTCCATTATCATTTTACTTTTTAGTACATAAAATAAGTAAAAATGATATTGGAAGAATACTGAAATCTACACTGACATTGCTGCAATACTTGTGGGGATGTATGTGAAATGTTAACACATTTAAATATTTCCTAAGAAACTCATTTATTCTTTGTTATAAATGTGAATTTTCATGCTAAGATTCATGGAAAAATGTTCTTATTTTATCATAGGTTCATTTTATCTTCCATTTTGACAGACAGGTTCCTGAGGGTGTACACCAATTTTAGCGGTCACATGCCAATTTTTCAATACAGCAGAACAATTATGGCTTTCAAATCCATGAATATAGTACGTTTCCTGTGAAATGTCACAGGAGAAAGGTCACGTGGGTTCAAATCTGGATTCGTGTGTCCAAAAATGCCAGCAGTTGCAGTGTTCGCCCTAGAAAATTTTGCCAGCTGGGTGGCATTTATGAAATAGCGGGGTGGGGAAGTGTAATACTTCACAATATTATAAAATTTCCTGTTTTTATAAATGTGACGTAAGCAATCCAGAGTAAAAATTAATTGCATAATTTAAGATTATATGCTCCTGTCGCATTGACCTCGATCGCATAGTATGTTCAAATTAATATTGATCAAGATCAGTGAGCAGTACCATATGGTACTGCGAGAGTCACTTAAATTTTAGCTGGGCGGTCAGTTAAATTCACTGGATAGTGGCACCCATTGATAGGTCTTGGGGAGAACGCTGAGTTGTGGCAATCAGGATAATAGGCCCGATGTGGTGGAGTGGTCAAACACGAGAGTGCAGTAGCACATGCATTTGAGTGGACTGTGGTTCATGTGACTGTAGAATATGGTTGATTGTATTCATTGGCAGAATGATTTTATAAGTTCCTCTGACCTAATGGCCATGCCAGAGTATAAACAGAACAATATGTGAGGATCAGTGACACTGATCCTCACATATTGTTCTGTTTATATCTTGTATACCACTGGGTGTCCTTGGAAAGCCAAGTTGCCATGAGCTGCAGTAGAAAGCCATTCTGAAGCATGTGCAGGTACTGCTCTGAGTTTAACGGTTTCATTGAAGGAGGGTCCAATTAAATCATGATTTGGCAGGGCCACCCACATGGTCACTTCCCTCCATAGATACTTTTCTTGTTAAGCTGATGGGAAGTTTCCACTGTTCAAAACTGTATGTTCTTCTTATTCACAGTACTATCCAAATGAAGTAAGTTTTATCTGAAAACCAGATGATGTGTAACATTGCAATTTTCCCCCTTTTGTCCTTGTGGCAAATTGAAGTCTTTTTTTTTTTTTCTCTGCTTAATTTTGGAAAGTTTATTCTGCTGTGCAACCTTGCAGGAGAACATTTTCAAATCCAATTGAAGTATTTAGTGTTAACCGAATGCTGAGATATTCCAAGTTCATAAGCTGCTTCTCTTGTTGGCTTTCCTGAACTATACTATGCTACACTGCAACCTAGAAGGCTTAAACATTTTTGCGAGAATGAACACTGTCTCTGTGAGGTTATTTTCATTCTGTACACACTTTCAGATTGGCAGAATAAAGGAAGTATCATGTTTTTTGCAGATGCCCAATGAGTTTCAGAAAAACCCTGAAATCTTCTCTGCATAGCAGTTGTATTCTTTTTTTTTTTTTTTTTTTTTTTTTAGCAAAAAAAATCACAGCTTCAGACTTCTGCTTGATTTTGAGGTGAGAATTCTCTACCATTTTGCTTACTGATGGTAGCCTGTGGGATTAATGAGCATGTAAAGTGTGGTGACATTGCTGAACTCTAGCAAATTTTCCATGAACTACTGCTGACTAAACAATATTCAACCAATAGTTCAGTTTTAATTGATGATAGAGATGTGTCAACATTTCATGTACTGCCCTGTTTTTAGGCATCTCGGCTTGTGGATAGGATTATCTTTTTTGTTTTTAGTTACTGTTATATAAATGATGAATCATACTAAATTAAACATTTATCACAAATCAAAGTGATGATTGCGCTCTTGAACCTAATCTTTTTAGGATATCCAGTTTCATTTCTAATGTAAAAATTTCAGGCAGCTTTTTGCCATTATGCATTTACAGTGTAAAGGATGCTTTAAGGCAGTTTGAAATTAAAAGTGGAGCATGTATATAAATAAATTTTAAAAAAACCTGATAAACAGAATGCATATAAGCAGTAGGTCATGATCATGGCTGAGTGGTTAGGTAAAATTTTCACACAGTTATTCACACTGTGTTTTTGTATCCCTGTGATACACAAATTATGGTAAAATCTTATAATCACTCAATTTCAAAAACGTGTTAACCCTGTGTGGTGGTCCCAAAGTATACAGTCATAACACTGTTAAGAAATCAGTGGTATGCACAGTCTGTTTTATACTGCAATATGTTTTTTTAAGAAATTATTGTACAGTTATAGAGCCTAGATTAAAACACATTATGCATTCCAGAACACAAATTGTTTTATTTTTCTTGAGTGGTATAATAGAAACAATTCACGTTTTGAAAAATATTTCATATTTGTTTAAGCAATCTCGAGAATGAACACTGGCTATATGTAGAAGTATCATGTTTCTTGTAGGTGCCCAATGAGATTTCAGAAAAACCTGAAATCTCTGCATGGCAGTTACATTCTTTGTTTTAGCAAAAAAAAAAAGAAGCATAGCTTCTGCTTTCTGCTTGATTTTGAGGTGCAAATTCTCATGGTTATGCAAAGTATTCAGTATTTTTAAGGTTTCACAAAGCCTGTTTTGTTTTTTCTTTCTTCATCCTAATCTTTAGTTTTTCATATATGCTGCTAAGAAAAACTAATAATGTTTTTATTAACAGTATAAGAAAAACTTTCCCACTGTTTAGTAATGTACCCTATTGGTCTTTTAATTCACACCATGGTAGATCATTTGATACTTCCCTTTATTTTTCTTTCCCCCTTCTCTGTCTTTCTCTCGTTCTTCCCTCCTTTTCTTCATTTTTAGTTTTTGTCATGCACTATCTGCACCAGTTGTATTAACTATGTGGTAATTACATAATGTGATTACCTTTGCTATTTAAGTTGCTTTTATATTAATTGAGTTGTAAAGAGGTACATTGCTACAAAAAGCTCCTTGTTTTTTTAGCACTTTTATTAACTTTATAGTTTTTATTCTATAAAAATAAAGTACTGTATGTACTTTATTTTTATATAGTATAGCCATAGTTTACATGGATTAATGTTATCAAATGGAGGTGCCATGAGTGCTGGGTTAAAAACAGTTATATTCGCCTCTCTTTGTACATCAGAGTATACCTATTAAAAGTGTTTTTTATCCGTCGCTTTTCAAACACATAGAAGGGCTGTTACTCAAAAGAAATATTTCTTATCATTCATCTCCACCATAAGTCCAACAGTAAAGCATCAGTCCTTGATGTTCTACTGCTAGACTTATGGTGAAGATGGATGAAAAGAACTAGAGCTGCTTTGTTGACTGCTTTCAAGACAAAAGCGTTTTTGGACACATTTATATTAACTCTTTTACTTATTTTGGTGTAATCTAAATTACACCCTATAATTTTGTTGTTATAATTTAGAAACATCCTCTATATGTATAATAAAACCCCACTTTATATGGCTCTCAAATTTAATAGACTTCAGAAATAATGGGCAGCATCCATTGAACAAGACTATCTATGGGATACAGTAGTATAGCTTCCTCAGTCTGATGATATTTAGCATCAGTTAAAATATTTTCAATACCAGCAATGCAAGATTTTCTTTACTGTCACCTTCTGCCAGTCAGCTGGAATCAGTGGGCATCATCTGAAAATCCAGCAAGGATATTTGAAAGCTGTTCAGGTTCTGAATATGATGCAGTGAGAGGTTTCACTGCCACTACATGTTATGGCCAAATTTGAAAGTTGCTCAAAATATAATATGGCACTATGATTAAAAAAAAAAAAAAAAAAAAAAAAGTTTTTACTATACCAGCACCTTTTCATAATATTATAGCAGTTTTGGCAAATATGTGTCTTTCAAGTTTAATGGACAATTGGATTTAGCAGACTAGTCTTAACCCCATATAGTCAATGAAAGCAAACTGCATTTGTGTATTATTTAAAATAAGTTTCTATTGTAATGAAGTGTCTAAAATTAAAATGAAATGTAAGGTACTAAATTTTTCTGAGTGATTGAGTTTCTTCAATATGTCTGGGTTTTGAGCAATTTTCTCTAGCAGTGAGAAAATAAAAAAATAACTAAAATTTCATCATGAAATTTTATAAATCATGAAAATGAAAATTTTGTACACAAATGTTTTTAATTTGTTCTTATTTTTACTTTGTTGTTTAGTATTACAGTAAAATTATTTCAAATATCAAAAGGAAGTTCCAATACCAAAGTTAGTAATTACCACCAGATTAACCTGTTGTTGTTGTTATTTGGTTTTTAGGAGCATTAGCAACTAAGGCCATATTGCTCCGGTGATATGCGGTGGTCATTCCCTGACCTTTCCGCATCCTCTGTATTTGGTGGTGACGGGCTCAAACCCCGGTCTAATCAAGAAGCATGTTTTACGCACTGCTGCTCCTTCCCACCTAGCTATGGAGGCACCTAGATTAGCCTGACTTCAGTGGTAGGAAGATCATGGAGGCAGTGATAAGGAGTGCAGTAGAAAGCCATTTAGATAGAAATTGGAATTTTTAAGGAAACAGCATGGTTTTGTAAAGTTAAAATCATGTTTAACCAACCTGGTTAGTTATTTTGACAGTGGCACTCATGAACTGGATGTAGGAAATCATTTCTACATTGTTTATTTGGATTTTAGCAAAGCATTTAACTTAGTTCTGTATGAGAGGTTATAAGCTGGAATGTTTTGGAATCATAAGATCCTTAGGTGGATTGCAGGGTGACTGTGGGGGCAGGAGGCAGAGGATTGTGATTAATGGTTACCCTTCAGATTAGGCTACCGTAAGAAGTGGAATCCTCAGGTATAGGTACTGGGACCACTGTTGTTTCTGATTTTCTTAAATAATATCAACAAGGCATGATATTAAAATTTTCAGATGATGTCAAGATTAGTAATGAAGTGTCAAACACTATTCTTGAGAATGACTTATATAGGCTTAAGATGGTCAGAGAAGTGTTGGCTATGTTTTAATGCAGCAAAATGCACTTGGGGAATAAAAAAAAAAAAAAAAAAAGGTAAACTGCAGCCATTATGAACCCACTACAGGATGGGAGCCTCCTCAACAATTCATGTTGAGGGAAATGGACCATAATCTGCCATGCTGGTCCAGTGCAGGTTGGCAGATTGACTGTATTTAGCAGTCAGGGGCTTGAACCCCGGTCTACTCGAAAAGCATGTGCTACTGCACTGCTGCTCATGACCACTCAGCTATGGTGGGGAATAGCAACCCCAAAATATTTACTTCACTTGGTGAGGTTGAATTAAAAAAAACAATGGTGGAGTTGAATTAAAAAAACAAATGTAGATGAAGAAAGAGATTTGGGGCTTACCACATAGGCAGACAAAGTTTTTCCATACTATGCAGATAGACATCAAGAAAAGCCCATAGTGTCCTACAAGCAAATATTTATTATTATTATTATTATTATTATTATTAGCCATATGGTGCAAGGAAGTCTGAGGCTTATCAATCAAAAAAAAAAAAAAAATTCCACATTACCCTGAGAGAGAGAGAGAGAGAGAGAGAGAGGAGAGAGAGAGAGAGAGAGAGAGAGAAATGATGATACCAGATGTTGAGCCCCTGGGGTTGATATATATCAAATATTTGCTTGTAGAGATAGGGTGGGCATGATCAAGCTGTATAAGGCAATTGTAAGACCTCACCTGGAATACTTTATTCAGTTATAACAGAGCTGCATTTTGGGGGAAAAAAAAAAAACATATTGAGCTCTGTGAAAAGGTCCAAAGATTGGCAAAAGGACATCCTTATGAAGAAAGACTTTAAATGTGCGGGCCATAGAGCTTGGTAACTAAGTCTCTCTCTCTCTCTCTCTCTCTCTCTCTCTCTCTCTCTCTCTCTCTCTCTCTCTCTCTCTCTCTCTCTCTCTCTCTCTCTCTCTCTCTCTCTCAGGGTAACTCAGGAATTTTTTAGTATTCATATGATGCAGCATAAGCCCCAGGCTTCTTTGCACCATATGGCTAATAATAATAATCTTAGAAATGACAATAAAAGAAATGAGGGCATATTTTTCACTGTTATTATTCCAGAAGTATGCCTATAAATTCAAATTTTGGTGAGGTTTAGATAGGATTATAGGAAATTTTCCTTTAGCCACCAAGATAATTACTAGAATAAGTTGCCTCCATGAGTCCTGACAGCTTGGGGAAATTCAAAGTTTAGCTGGATAGTTACTTATGTGAGGAGAGAATCATAAGTAGTTTTTCTTTTTCAATTGCTGTTTATTAATTTTTTTTGTTGATGCCGCAAATGCCTGGGGTTTCCGTCAGCTGATACCAGTATTTAATCAGAATTTTAAAAATATGCAATAAAATTGTAAAATGCCTTGAAAAAAAAATTGTAATAAACACATTATTACTTCTTTTTTGATGTAATATTAGCTTCTTGATTCGCATTCATCAATTTCTGTTTCTGAATTGCAGAAAAATTTGGCATTTTTAAGCAAAAATCGGATAGTTGTATTCTTTTCAGCCGTCTTTTCTTGAGATTTTAAAATCGATTTTCAGGCTGCCATCTATCATCATTTGTGCTTGCAATTACTTAGACATACAGATAAGAGATGGCATCACAAGATTTCTTATGCACTTTAAAACATTATTTGAAATGACCTTGAAAAACATGCATATTTCTCTTTGTACACACCACCGTACAAAACAAAATATGTATATTTGCATACTTCAGAAAAGGTATAAGTATATGCACATATATGAAGTACTGTATATACAAGGAATTAAAATGGGTGGCTAACATGAATGCCGCTAATGAGAGCTTTGCATGCTACAAGTGGCACACATTTTGTAAAAAAATAACTTTTTTTTTTTTTTTTTTTTTTACATCAGGATGCGCCTTTCATTTGCCAACATGAATGTGAAAAAAAAAAAAAAAAAAAAACACACAAAAAATTATACTACTGATTTGAAAAAAAAAAAAAAAAAACAGAAACGAAGCTGAATATGTAAAGTTTAAATTCAGTTTCATTCCAGAAATTATGATCTGAGTAACTTTATCTCAGGAACCTATGGTTCATATTTAACTTAGCACAAGTAATCTGGGGCATCAGTGACCTTCTCACGACATTGATTCTGTAAGGACGAGCATTTATTTGTTAAACTAGATTAAATTTATTTTTTAAACAAAATCGTTTTAATTTTTTTATTATATACAATTCTTTTATGAAGTACTTGGCCACACCTGTATTAAGTGTATTTTACTACACCTGTAATAGATGTATTTTTCATACACCTATATACAGGGGATTCTTGTTATCCAAGGATAATTGGTTCCAGAAAATTTCACTTAAAACGAATCCACTTAAAATGGGGACCAAATTTTCATGATGTGTATTATGTACTTGTATATAGTAAAAAATGGATTAAAGAAACTGAAACATGAGACCATTATTTTATTAGACATTTTTTGTTATAATACTGTATGTTGAAAAATGTAAGGTTAAGTAAAGTTTATTTAAGTTACACTATTTTTCAGTTTTATGAATAAAGAATGATCCAGAGTTTGCTTTTTTTTAGCCGTATTTATTGAAATAAAATTGTGTCGTAGCATGTCTTTAACTTTTGCTGCACAATTATGAAGAGGGTCGTTCTCACAAAAATATACAAGTGCTTAATCAATTTTCTCAAGGGCTTTCTTTAATTTTCAAATCCTTGTAACTGCCGGGAATCGGATAATGAATACTCAGATACCCAGGGCCCCTGTATATGTACGTTACTTTACATTACTTCCTGTTATAATTAATTTTGCTCTTATAATAAAATAATGTATATTGGTTCACAGATTGTGTCAAAAATTAGTTCACAAATTGTTTGTTGCATCATAAAATTGATCTGAAAGTGAGCTGTTTGTCCATGGTGTTTGGGGCGCCTCCGTAGCCAGGTGGGAAGGAGCAGCAGTGCGTAGCACACACTTCTTGATTAGACCAGGGTTCGAGCCCGTCACCACCAAATACGGAGGATGCGGAAAGGTCAGGGAATGACCATCGCATATTCCCGGAGCAGTATAACCTTAGTTGCTAATGCTCCTAAAAACCAAATAACAAACAAAACATGGTGTTTGGATTTGCATCAGATGTAACAGGGTGCTTAATGATTTTGTAATAACTGAGAGCAAAGTGGAGGAGAAATTGTTGAAGTTAAACATAAGAAAGGCACCTGGTGTAGATGGGATATATCCAGTTATATTAAAGGAGGCGGCAAAGGATGTAAGCAAATCCTTAGCCATAATTATGAGAGCATCCTTGGACTCAGGAGAAGTCCCCACAGACGGGAGTTGTGTAAATGTATCTCCAATTCACAAAGGGGGCTCAAAGGGTAATACGAGTAATTACAGACCAGTTAGTTTAACCTCTATTTCGGGGAAAATAATGGAGTCACTGGTTAAAGATGCATTGCAGGATCATCTAGAAAAGACCAGTAATAATTCAGACATGTCATGGGTTTGTTAAGGGAAAGTCTTGTCTGACAAATTTGATTGGATACTATGATGTGGTTACAAAGGAACTGGATGCAAAAAATAATTTTGATATTATATACTTGGATTTCAGGAAAGCTTTTGACACTGTTGCACATGGAAGACTACTGTACAAATTGGAACAGTATTGTATTAAGGGTAAGTTGCTACAATGGATAAAAGGTTGGTTGAGTTGGAGAAGACAGAGAGTGGTAATCAATGGACACTGCTTTTTGTAGACTGTTTTTAAACATTAGTCTACAATGTCAACAATGACATATGTACTTGATACTTTACTAAACTGCCCTGTTACTATTCTTCCACAGTAGTCATCCATACCTTGTTATATACAAAAAGAATCTTGAATTTTTTTTTCAAATGAATATTCTTGAATTTCCTGTGATATTATTATTATCATTAGCCGTATGGTGCAAGGAAGCCTGAGGCTTTTGCTGCACCAGCCAAAAAAAAAAAAAAATTCTGAGAGAGAGAAGTAGAAGGGAAGAATGATGATATCCAGCTCAGGGCCCTGGGTATGCCAAGCCCATACTCACCAGATGTGAGCCCCTGGATGTCCCATTAATTCCTTCTGCACACACACACATGCCTTATCACAGGATATCTACGAAGTACTTAAACATCTTGAGCACCTCAGAAATTCTATTCTAACATTAAACAATTCTAAATATTCTTAAATGATAAGCTTTAAACAAAACTCACATAGAACATCTTAATAAGCAGGAAGATGCTTATTTGTAGTGATAACTTTAAAAACCTTTCAGTGATATTACAACTTGAAACAAATGAACAAAACATTATCCTTGTATATGTTAATTAGACATATAATGTGCCCAAAAACTCTTGTATAAACCTTTTTTAAATGGTAAATAATTATCATGGTAAATTTTTTTTTTTTTCCCCATACATTGCTTCAACCCACATAATTCTGTTTGCAAAGAAAAGACTGCTCCTGTTTTCAGTCATTGTAGACATTTCATCTAGACACAGCTTCAGACTGTTGTAGTCTTCCTATATATAAATAACTTGTTACTATAGTGGCTGTGAGATTTTTTGCTCTTTGCTAAGGTTTCTTTTTTCACTCCTCTGTAAAATTATGTTGATTTTGATTTGTTATTGTTTTAAATTTAGCTAAAGTTATTGCTTGTATTGTTCCTATTAACCTTTTCACAAATACATATGGGGAGCTATGTTTTTCATGTGTGGGTGCCAAAGAGTACATACATAGATCCTTGTTTTAGCATTAGCATTAGTAGAGGCATTTGATGCAAGAAAGCAAGCTTATGCAGCATCAGCCAAAAAAAAAAAATAATAATAAAAAATAAATAAATAAAAAATAACCACTTCCACTTCACCCCTCTGTTCGTTCGAAATACCTGTCCAGCTGAGCCTTAAACTTATTTAGGCTATCAACTTCCATGACAAGGGAAGGAAGTCTGTTCCACCAACCACCCGCTGGCTAAAGGCAAATTTCCGCACGTCTTTGAATTTCCGCACAATTTGAATTTATGCCCTCTCAGGTGATTATTCTGAGCAAGAGGAAGAATCCCATCAGCATTGAGCATGCTCAAACCATTCAAGGCTTTATACACCTCTATCAGATCACTTCGCCGGTGCCTAGTCTCCAGACACTGTAATTTGCAAAAACTTAAGCCTTTCTTCGTAAGAGCACCCCCTTTGTTCCATTCACTAATGTTGTTGCCCTTCTCTGTACTTGTTCCAGCAGCTCTACATCCTTCTTGAAATGAGGCCTCCAGACCTGTATACAGTACTCTAGGTGTGGCCTGACCATTGCCTTATACAAGGGAATAATCACCTCCTTATCCCTGATAGAAAAATTCCTATATATCATTGACAATACACCATGAGCTACTCTTGCAGCCCGTCTGCACTGCTCAGAGAACTTCATATCTGCCTGCACAACCACCCCCAGGTCCCTTTCATTCTCTACCACTGTCAGTGTAGTACCACAGAGTTGATACATTGCTCTGGGGTTGCTGTTTCCCATGTGTAGTACTTTACATTTGTCAATGTTAAACTTCATTTGCCACCTCTCAGCCCATCTGCTCAACCTTTCCAGATCCTGTTGCAGCAGCATAGTGTCAGTAGTGTCCTTGACAACCCTGCCTACCTTTGTATCTTCTGCAAACTTCGACATTAAGCTTGATATACCATCATCAATATCATTCATAAATACAGAAAACAACAATGGACCCAACACTGAGCCCTGAGGGACTCCACTAATAACATTAGTCCACGACGAGCAGTGTCCATTGATTACCACTCTCTGTCTTCTCCCCCTCAGCCACCCCTTTATCCACAGCAGCAATTTGCCTCCAATGTCACACTGCTCCAATTTGTGCAGCAGTCTTCCATGTGCAACAGTATCAAAAGCCTTTCTAAGATCCAAGTATATAATATCAAAGTTATTCCCTTCATCCAATTCCTTTGTAACTGCATCATAGTATCCAATCAAATTGGTCAGGCAAGACTTCCCCTTAACAAAACCATGCTGTGTCTGAGCTATAACTGAAGTCTTGTCTAAATGATCCTGCAGTGCTTCTTTAACCAGTGCCTCCATTAATTTTCCTGGAACAGAAGTTAAACTCACAGGTCTATAATTACTTGTGTCAGCCTTTGATCCTCCTTTGTGAATTGGGGTCACATTTCCACATCTCCAGTCTGTGGGTACCTCCCCTGAGTCAAAGGAAGCTCTCATAATTATGGCTAAGGGTTTGCTTACTTCCTTTGCTGCCTCCTTTAATATAACTGGATAGATCCCATCCACCCCGGGTGCCTTTCTTGTGTTTATCCTCAACAATTTCTCCTCCACTTTACTCTCAGTTATTACAAGATTCTCTAGCTTACTGTTAGAGTTAAATACACCTCTGGCATTCCCCTTGCTAAATAACTCCTCATGTGTGAATGTCGATGCAAAATATTCATTTAGTTTGTTAGCTACCTGAGCAGGATCATCAACAGTTGACCCATCGATATCAAGTGGACGAATCTGATTCATCCCCTTTCTTCTAGAGTTTACATAAGTAAAGAACTCTTTGCTGTTTTTCTTTGCATCTCTTGCCAAAGATTTCTCGTAATCTGCCTTCGCCTACCTAACCTCCTTTGTAACTTGGTTACAGATCAACTTGTATCTATCATAGGCTTCTGTGTCATTTGTTAATTTGTATATATCCCATGCATGTTTCTTCTCTGCCATATGCCTCATTAGTTCATCTGACATCCATTTAGGCCTAAACCTTGAACAATATTTCTTAGTTGGTATGTAAAGCCTAGTAGCTTCCAAGATAAGTTCTTTGAATGCTTCCCATTTTGAATTTGCTGTTGGTAACATCATCAGTTGGTCCCACTGTATAGAATTTAAATTCTGTCTCAGTCCATCGTAGTCGCCTTTACGAAAACAATAACCCTTCCCTTTACCCCTAATGGTAGTTACCTCTTTGAGTAAATCCCACTTCAGCACACTGTGATCACTGCCACTTAGTGGTTCATTTATCTGCAGATTCTTAATGCATGAAGAATCACTGCTGATAATCAAATCAAGAGTATTCCTCCCTCTAGTTGCCTCCCGAACATGCTGATGTAGAAAACAATCATCCAATAAATCCACAAAAGTCTTGCTAGTGTGTGAGTGACCAGCCCCCAAATTCCAGTCAATATCTGGGAAATTAAAATCTCCCATTATAAGACTCTCTGATTTACTGGCCCACTCTATTTCCCTGTACAGTTTCTTATTATACTCATCAGAGTCATTTAGGCCTATAGGACACTCCTACTCTCAATGTTAATCTCCTAATGCTTATGTCACACCAAACTGACTCGACACTGCACTGTCCAGCGATGTCCACTGGCTTCACTTCCTTGGATTTTATGTATTTCTTAACTAATAGCATAACCGCTCCTCCCTTCCTATCCTGTCTGTAGACGCTGTACTCCCCAAATTCCAGTTCTGCATTCCTTATATCTGTGTGACACTACATCTCTGATATCCCAACAATATCTGCCTTTGATGTTTTGAGCAATACCTCAAATTCATCAAATTTATTTACTAAATGCCTAGCATTGTTGTACACGCAAGTATACATGCACCTATTTCTATTCTTAGCTACCCTAATATAACCCATGTGTTTACTTGTACCGCAATGACTCCCAGCAGTCTCTGAAATATCCTGCATCTTGTTTTTCAGGCTTCTGCTCATTCCAATAGAAGCAGTGCAAGAATCTCTCTCACCTCTGCCAGTGGCTACTGTTAATCTATTCGTCTTTGTCTCCCCCCCAAGCTAGCAGTTTTCCGACCCACCTAACACTGCCTCGATAGCATTAGCAAATATCCTTGCACCCTTTCTATTTAAGTGTATCCCATCCCTGTAGAAGTAATCTCTCCTGTTAACAAGTACAGTCCAGGCTGAAAAAAATTCTACCCCTTGAGCCTTGCACAATCTTTCCAGGGCCGAAATGATCGACAAGGCTCTCATCATATACTCCCTCCTATCGTGTCTGGGCAGAATTGCAGACACTTTCAAATTCAACCCTATTTCACGGCTTTTTTTCAACAGTTTTTGTTTAAAGCACGGATTAAATAATGCAAACAACATGTTTGCAGCATTCCCAGTGGCCACAAATACTCATTTCTTTTATGTTTCATTCAGAGATGAAATGCTTATTCCACAGATAGCTTCCAAGTAGACTGTTGTATTATTATTGTAGTATTGCAGTACTCTAATATTATAATTTCAAAGCTGAGGAAGGCTAATTTTTTTATGAAGGACAATAGGAAAATCATCATATTGTAATAACATTCATTATAGTGTTAAAATTTTAAATATTTTAAGATCTGTTGTGTATATTTAATGTTTTAATTTTTTAGTGTAGTACTAATAAATTAAGTTCTACATGTTGTATTAGTTGTTGCAAATGGTACAAAACTCAATCTAATGCAACCAAAAAAAAACCAAAAAACCACCAATAATTTACATAGTTCTTCCTTGAATTTATTCAACCTACCCACATCCACAACAACAGATGGAAGTTTGTTCTAGCAATCAACTACCGACTGACTGGAGGCAGACTTCCATGCATCTATCTTGCAACTATCCTTCCTTAATTTGAATTTATGCCCCATTAAGTGTGTAAGGTTATAAGAATGCTATCAGTATTGAGCTTACTCAACCCAGTCAAATCCTTAAACATCTCAATCACATCTCACAGGTCCTTAGTTTCCAGATGTTGCAATTTGCAGAACAGAAGTCGTTCTTGGTAAGAGTACTCTTTATTCTTATTAATCTTGTTGCTCTTCTCTGCATCTGTTCAAACAGATGGACATCCTTTCTAAAATGCAGCTTCCAGACTTGTATGCAGTACTCAAGATGTGGCTTCACCATTGCCTTATACAATGGGATAATCACCTCTTTATCCTTGCTGGCAAAATTCTTGTATATCTCTAACAAAACCCCATGAGCTTTCCTACCAGCCAATTTGAACCACCCAAAGAACTTCATGTCTAACTACACCTGACGGTCTTTTTCATTCTCCACTACCCTGAGTGTAACACCACCCAGTTGGTACATTTCTCTGGGGTTACTGCTACCCATATGGAGTACTTTGCATTTGTCAATGTTAAACTTCAATTTTCACTTCTCGGCTCATCTGCCCAACTTTTCCAGATCCTGTTGCAGCAACGTACTGTCATTACAACAGCATTCTGTTATTAACAACCCTGCTACCTTTGTATCATCTGCAAACTTTGACATTAAGCTTGATATACTTTCATCAATATCATTGATAAATATACAAAACAATGGGACCAACACTGAACCATGAGGAACACCACTAATAACATTAGTCCAGGTAGAGCAGTATCCATTGATTACCACTCTGTCTTCTCCCACTCAACCATCCTTTTATCCATTGTAGCAACTTTCCCTTAATGCCATACTGCTCCAATTTGTACAGTAGTCTTCTGTGCAACAATATGAAAAGCTTTCCTGAAATCCAAGTATATGGTATCAGAATTATTTTTTGCATCCAGTTCCTTTGTGACCATGTCATAGTATCCAATCAAATTGGCCAGACAAGACCTCCCCTTAACAAACCCATGCTGTGTCTCAATTATTACTGTCTTGTCTAGATGATCCTGCAATGCTTCTTTAACCAGTGTCTCCATTATTTACCCTGGAACAGAAGTCAAAGTAACAGGTCTGTAATTAATCGTATCACCCTTTGATCCCCTTTTGTGAATTGGAGATACATTTGCACATCTCCAGTCTGGGTACTTTACCTGAGTCCAAGGATGCTCTCATAATTATGGCTAAGGGTTTGCTTACCTCCTTTGCCTCCTCCTTTAATATAACTGAATAGATCCCATCTACCTCAGGTGCCTTTCTTATGTTTAACTTCAACAATTTCTCTTTCACTTTGCTCTCAGTTATTGCAAAATCATTTAACTTCCTGTTAGAGTTTGATAAACACCTGGCCTTCTCCTCCTTGAATAACTCCTCATATGTGAATGTAGATGCCAAATACTAATTTAGTTTGGTAGCTATCTGAGAATGATTATCTGTAGTCAAACCATTGACCAATCAGTGGACCAATCTGATTCATGCCTGTGGCTACTGTTAATCTTTTAGTCTGTGAATCCTCCCAAGCTAGCAGTTTTCCGACCCACCTAACATTGCCTTGCTGTCATCAGCAAATATTCTTGCACCCTTTCTATTTAAGTGTTTCCCATTGCTGTAGAAGCAATCTCTGCTGTTAACAAGCACAGACCACGCTGAGAAAAATTCTACCCCATGAGCCCTGTACAATCTCTCTATGGCCTAATTGACTGACAAGGCTCTCATCATATTCTCCCACCTATCATGTCTCTGCAGGATTGTAGACACTTTCAAATTTAACCCTAACTCGCACCTTTTTTTCAATGTTGACCTGTACTTGCTAAGTAAATCTGCAGATCTCCTACACTTAATGTCATTAGTGCCAACGTGTACAAAGATATCACCTTTTGTGCCCTTAAAAGATGATATCGGCTCTACAACATCATTAACTTTTGCCCCTGGCAGACATACCTTGGTCCTATTCCAACTACTCTTTTTTGCACAATATATTTCCTGTTTCCCTGACAATTGAGTCACTGACAATAACTAGCTCCTGTGGGACCATCGCATTTTGCCCTGAAGATTGCCACTGTGTTAATTGGTGCACAAAAGGGAGCTCTGATGTTGAGTTGGGCTGCTGTGAGCTTGATTGGCCCCCATTTTAATTCCTTTGAGGGCATCTACCCGACCCTTCAAGCTCTCCTAGGCACCCATCAGAATGCTGAGTCGGCGCCTAATTTCTTCACATTCTCTGCACCTAGCACACAGTGACATCCTCCATGGCTAGATCATGTCCTGTTCAAGAGAGATCTGCAAACGTGTCGCATTTTGCACATTTTTTTAGCCTTTGAATTGGATGTGTTGGAGAATTTCCCCCTTCAGTTCTCCCCTGAACCGCAGCACTTTTGCTACTTTGCACATGTTGCTCTGCTGCTCTTGTCTGGGGCATGATTTCTGTTTAAACACAATTTAATTAACAATAAAAATTAAAAGGATTTATAAATTTAATTGATTAATTGCCAATACTATACTAAGCTAACAAATTCCTACTACAGTGCTACGTATTATGCTATCTAGTTTAATGTTATACCTTACACTATCAAGTTCGAGATATATGTTACGCTATTCTGTATTGATACTGCAACAATGGCTGTAAGTTTCGAACAGTACAAGTTTTACTGATACTGAGTAATAACCTACAAAATCTCAGTCTAAGTTCAAAATAAACTAGGTGTCATAACTAGGAATATAAAGCTACTTCTAGAAAAAAAATTAATATGCCAATTAAGTCAATAAAATGTTAAAAATTTAAGAAAAACTTTTCTATTAGCTGGTGCCATAAAAACTTTCCATGTACAATTTGTACAATAATCTTTCATGTGGAATAATATCAAAAGTTTTTTGATATATTTAGATTTCTGAATAATATCAGAAATATAAATATATGATTTTAAAATTGTTTTTCTGTGCATCCTGATGAATATTGTTCCCACATCTGGGACATTGCCCCAGATGTGGGAACAATATTCCATAGTAGGATGGATTTGCGATTTGTACAGAGTGAACAGCTGTTTGGAAGGAAAGTAATGCCGAGAACGAAAGAGAAAACCAAGTTTTTTAGATGCAGAGGAAGCAATATTTGTAATGTGCTTGTGCCAAGAGAGATTAGAAGTCTGGGTAATCCCCAAAAGAGGTATATCATTTTGCTTAGAAATCGGAGTGTCACCAAAGAAAAGCATAGGAGCAGAAGAATCCTTTTTGCAAGACATAAGACAAGACTGAGTTTTAGAAGGATTGAAATCAACTAAGTTGTCTTTGCCCCACTGGAGATCAGCATTTAAGGAATTGGTAGTGGATATTCGAGAAGTTGAAGCTGATTGAGCAGGACAAGGTTTTTCAAAATGGAAAGTGGAATGCAATGTGCTATCATCGGCAAAACTATGGATAGGATTTCCAG
Source organism: Mastigoproctus giganteus (assembly GCF_048544385.1). NCBI lineage: Eukaryota > Metazoa > Arthropoda > Arachnida > Uropygi > Thelyphonidae > Mastigoproctus > Mastigoproctus giganteus. The sequence goes on along the minus strand of NC_143584.1, from coordinate 209,072,521 downwards.
TCAATGGAAGAAGGTCATTAATATACAAGAGGAAAAGAGTGGGGGAAAGAACTTAACCTTAGGGGACACCAGCATTAAGGAGAAATTAGAAGCCAGAGAGCCATCCACCACCACTCTCAGTGAGCAATCAGAGGGAAAACTGGATAACCATAAGATGGAAGCTTGTTTAGAAGACCTTTATGCCAAACACAATCAAAAGCCTTTGAGACGTTAAGAGCAATTGCTTGTGTTTCACCAAACTTTTCCATTGAATTTGTCCATAAATGAGTAACATAAGCCAGAATATCACCAGTGGATCGACACTGACGGAATCCATACTGGCAATCGTTGATGAGACGGAAGGTTTCTAAGGCCTGACATAGCCCAGTGGTCAGGAGCGAGAGTGCATAGCATGCTTTCCTTGAGTGGACCGGGGGTCAAGCCCGTGACTACTAAATACGATAAATATTTGTATTGACGATTTACTGTAAACTCTACTTACTTGGTTGTCATGCAGGACTATAAACAGAAAATTTAGTTAGTTTAAGAGTTGGTGGTTAATTGATTTCTCCATTACTTTAGAAAGAGTAGAAGTAATTGCAATAGGATGATAATTGGATGGGAGGGATTTGTCACCCTTTTTAGGAACTGGCTGGATATGAGCAAATTTCCAAGCAGAAGGAAAAATACCTTTGGAATAAGAAAGTGAAAAAAGGCTGCGAAGAACAGAAATAAGTTCAGGAACACAGGTTTTGAGAAAAAGTGGAGAAATATCATCAGGACCAGGAGCTTTCTTTGCATCAAGATTTGTCAAAATCCTTCTGACGTCCTTTTGACGGAAGACCACAGGAGGCATTAAATGGTGGGAGGTGTTTTACCAAGGTCATTAATACATGAGTTGGAAGAAAAATGGGATGCTAGCAGGTCAGCTTTATCCTTGGCTGAAGTGACAACAGAACCATCTGGTTTTGACAGAGGTGGGAGCAGAGATGGGCAAAAGTTGCAGCCAATCGCTTTGGCAAGAGACCAGAATGCTTGGCTACCATTAGGGCAAGAAGCAAGTTTTGTACTCTTAGTCTGTTCAAAATCCAGTTTGGACTGATTAATAACTGCTTTACAATTGTTGCAAGCTTTGGTGTAGGCAGAAACTTACTTCTCTTGAATCCAAGGATGCTGTCATTCTGATAACTAAAGGTTTAACTACCTCTTTTCAGCTGCTTTTAGTATAATTGACAGATTCTGTCAGCCCTAGATGCTATGTTCACTTTTAGCTGCAGCAGTTTCTCTTGCTCCTTATTTTCTGTATCATTTATTTCCCAATCAGTATTAGATAGACTTCTGCTAACCTATTCCCCTCCATCTTTAAAAGGTTTTCATATGTGAATATAGAAGAAAAATATTTTTTCAATTTATTGGCAATTTGTACAGGATCACAAACAGTTATATATATCATCCATATTCATTGTGGATATGGATGGTATTTATTTTTTTTCCTTCTATTATTAACATACACAAAAAAATTGTTTGCTGCTTTTCTCCACATTCTTAACCAAAGACTTCTCATAATATGCCATAGCCTGCTTAGCCTCTCGAGTAACTTGATTATACACTAGTTTGTACTTATTTGTAGGACTCCGTATTCCCCGACACTTTATAATCATCCATTTTCCCCCCTCCATTTTGCTGTCATTAAGCTCATCAGTTCTTCTGGTATCCATTTTTGTCTAATTCTTGCATGTTATCTCTTGGTATAAAATGTTTAGTTACCACTATTATTACTTCTTGGAACACTTCCCATTTTACATATACATTTTTCAACATCATTAGTTTGTTCCACTGAAAAGAGTTTAAAAAATGTCCGAGTACATTATAATCACCTTTGAAAAAATAAAACCCTTCCTTTTACCCTTGACAGTAGTTATTTCTTTGATTAAATCCCATGTCAGTATGTTATGATCACCCAAAAGTTCTTTTACTTGAAGTTTCTTATGAAGTTTCTGAAGTTTGAAGTTTTTTTATGGTTTCTTTGTTTCACTCTGAATGGATTTATACATTTTGTATCATAGGACCTTTGCCAGAAACCTGAAAATTTTGGATATAATATGAAATAGCCACTGTGCAAAGGACCTATCACAGTGAACTCATTTGGTTACACTGCTGTTGTACCATAATTGCTTCTGTTACTGGATAATAAAGAGCATTAGCCATGTAGTATAGTTTCAAAGCTCTAATGTTCCATTATTTTGGTCACACATTATATATACACTACGTAAAAATGCCAAGAAAAAAAATCTGTTAAGAAATAGAATTTCAAAATAAAATAACGTTTAACTTTAAAATCCCTGATGTACTGAAGAGTGTAAGAACTAGCTGCAACCATTCTATATTATTAGTAAAATATTAAATCAGCAAATGTTACAGTTTTAATTTTTGAATCCCACTGATGTGTTAAGCATATAATAAAAAGAGTAACATTAGTTAAGTTAAATAAATGGTTTGTTCCATTGTTTAGAGTAGTGTCTCTCAACTGGTTGGTGCAGGTCATATTTCAGAATATGAGCCGCACCAATCAAAAATTTTTCAAAAATTTCAAAATTTATAAACCTCTAGTTGGTCTTGAAGAATATCCTGATGAGCTGTTATGTATGTACCTGTGATGTAAATTTTTTTTGGGACCAATAACAGGGTTGCAGAATAGTTGCAGATTTGTTATACTTAAAAAAGGTTAACTCAGAAACAGTGGTTTAGAGAATTCAAAATGTTACTGAGGCATGACATGGGGATAAATCTTGTTGCTACAAGAGATGGCATAACTACTGAACAAGGTACAAGAAAGAACCCTTTTCATAGCCATTAATCCATGCTGGTTTATTAAATCTTTAAAGAGATGAGCAGTACATGAAATCCATACATGAAAGATGGTAGCTATGCATACATTTCAAAAGAATATGTAAAGGTGGGCATGTATAAGAAATTCTCATTTGTAGGCCACAGAAGCTAAACGGATTGTGCCACCCATCAGTTACAAATGCCACAGTCAACAGTAGAGAAGGTGTTGCTTAAGCATTATGCAACACCTTTATGCTTATTGCTTTATGACAGCGGGATGGATTCATTCTTTGTGGAACTAAATTAGTTTCTGAACAATATAAGTACATATTAGCAGTGGCAAAATGGTTCAAGGAAGTAAGTTTATACAGCATCAGCCACAAAAAACCCACTTCAATAAGCTAGAAAATTGAATAGGCATTGCGCCATTAGACTTTCTTTTTAGTAACTATGTAAAAGACCTGGTTTATTAAGAAATCCTGTGGTAAACATCAGTTATTTGAAACCAAATTATAACAATTTATATTCAGTTTTGTAATGTTTACATCCATCTGGTGTGAAATCATTTGCCACTTAGATGTGTGAATCAGATAAGTGATACCTATGGCATGCATGGAGAATGCTTTTACCACATTAATAAAACTTGGCATTTGTACACACTGTGTGGAAAAGTCTATCTTGACGAAAGGAACTTTTCTATTGCTTATTTCACACTATTGCAAAGTTAGTCTATTTCGGGCAAGGACTGCATGATTTTTCTCTCAGAAACATAGGTGTTTTATCTGAAGAAAAAAAAAAAAAGGCAAACAAAGCATATAATAAACACACTGTGTACAGACGTGGTATACTGATATCTCCTAGCCATACTTGCCTCAGCACAATTCAAAACAATCTACACCTTTTGAGTTTTTCTAATTAACTAAAATTTTAACAGCCAAATTGCAAAAATAATCTATGTTCACCCTGCAAGTTAATTGTGTATGCTTAACCTTCCATTACTTGCACCCCTAAATGAATCAGGTATACTTGCATGGAATCTGTGAGATACCTCCTTTTATTTTAATTATAAAAAAATTTATTTTTATCCTTTTTACTGAATTTAAACTGTTCTATTAGCCTTCTGCTGCTAATATAGCATATGACAGATGCCACTTTTTCTGTTTTTTTGTTTAAATTTGTAAATGAAATCAAATCCTTCCATGCACCATTACCGACCAATATTCTCTAACTCATTATACATTAGTTTCTATTTTTATTTCAATATTCTATGAATTATGAGAAATAATTTTTTTGTTTGGTAGTTAACAGATGCCAGGTGAACAAAAGCAATTGTCCTTTTTATCGGCAACTTCCATTCCTGCATGGTGTCTGTGCGATGCCAGGAAGTAGCAAGGATTGTCTAGAGAGATTTAGTTTCTTCTCTGATTTAACTGTACAGTGGTCAGGAAACACACACATATTTGTTTTTTTGTATATAATAAAACACACAGAATTTAGAATAAAATTTCAAAGTTTTCTGAGCAATGCAGACAGGCTGCCAGAGCAGGTCATGGGGTTTTGTCATCAATGATATACAGGAATTTTGCTGGAAGGGAAAAGGAGGTGATTATCCCTTTTGTATAAGGCAGTGGTCAGGCCACGTCTGGAGGCCTCATTTTAGGAAGGATGTAGAGTTGCTTGAGTGAGTACAGAGAAGGGCAACAAGATTGGTGAGGGGAACAAAGGGATCCTCTTATCAAGAAACGCTTAAGTTCTGCAAATTCCAGCAGCTGGAGACTAGACACCTGCGAGGTGATCTGTTTGAAGTGTTCCACTGAAATGGTTTATACATTTTGAATGGGTTGAGTATGCCAAATTCAGATGGGATTCTTCCGCTTGCTCAGATTACGAACCTGAGGGGACATAAATTCAAATTGAGGAAAGATAGTTGTAGAATAGATGTGTGGAAATTTGCTTCTAGCCAGCGGGTAGTTGATTGCTGGAACAAATTTCCATCTGTTGTTGTGGAAGTTGATAGCTTAAATAAATTCAAGGAGGAACTGGGCAAACTTTTAGAGGGAATGGATGTGTGAAACTGTTTTTTTTTTTTTTTTTTGGCTGATGCTACATAAGCTCATGCTTGCTTTTTTGCATCACCTGCCCCTACTACTACTAAAGTGTTCCACTTTAAATTATTTCTTACCTTTTTCCCTCAAAAAACTGATTTATGGCTAGAATATACCAACTGCTTGCCATTTTTGAATGTTATGGCCATAAAATTAATTACACTGATATCCTGTTGACTGCAGGGGGTTGTGTTCTTGAAGAAGAAGAAAACTTGTTGTGACTCAGCATATTCTGAATAAATTAGGCATGATGTGTAGTGTAAATGTGTTTCAACTAAAGTGTCTAATTTTAATGAACTGACCGAGTTTTGAAGTTTAATTTGAGTGACCCGACAGAATTTGAATGAAGTAGTCGAATTTGAGTGACTGAATTTGAACGAAGCAGTTGAATATGAATAAATTGACTAAATTTGAATAAGTAGAGGGCACCTCCGTAGCCAGGTGGGAAGGAGCAGCAGTGTGTAGCACACGCTCCTTGATTAGACTGGGGTTCGAGCCTATCACCACCAAATACGGAGGATGAGCAAAGGTCAGGGAATGACCACCGCATATCCCCGGAGCAATATGGCCTTAGTTGCTAATGCTCCTAAAAACCAAATAACAACAAACAACAATTGAATAAGTATGAAGAACGGTTTTGAATACTGATTACTGAATTTGAATGACAAGCATTAGTTAAACTGCCCCATCATGACAGTCTGATTGATGCATTTTAAAATAAAACATTAATTTGTTTGGAACACAGCTATTTTATTTGTAATAGCTTCCCTAAAGTCTTTGTTCTGTGTTTTGTAAATCTTGTAAAAATATGATTTTCAGTTGAAAAAAGAAAATAAAAACTAAGACAGAAAATAAGATCAGGCAAACACACTCAAAAAATTAAGGTAAAAAATGCTTCAGTCTGAGAGATGAAGCAATATTAGCTCTGGTACTCTACAGAGCTCTGCTGCTTCATCTTTTTGTTTTTTTGGCTGTTACATTGACTGAGAAATGAAATACTAGCAGCTGTGGCATCTGCTTGTCAATGTGAGGGAAAAATGACCTTGTAAATTTTAAGAAATGCTATGAAAATATTCTTTATTATTATTAACGGTTTCTTATTTTTATTTGACATTTTATAATCATGTTTAGCATATCATAATTAATATATCAGTTTTAAATTATAAATAAAATTTTACAACAAAGAGGTGTCTCATAGATGCAATGCAAATGGCTTTGTTAAATTGAGGGCATGAGTGACAAAAGGTTAATTATGATCTGCTAAAATGAATTACATAATACCAAAGAAAATAAACAAGAGAAACCAATAATAATAACATTTTTATTGCATTTTTAAGAATTTTCAGGTCACTCATCCCTTGAATTGAAACACAGATGCAATGTGAATGTCTACATTTTTGTCAGCTGTTTGCATTTAGCCAGTAAGACTTCTTAGGTTTGAATATTTTCCAAAATATATGGCATTAAATGGATTGAGTAAACTAAATGCTGATAGTATCCTTGTTCTTTCTCAAGTGATGCACATAAAGGGACAAATTTAAATTGAAAATGGATGGTTGCAGGATAGATATGCAAAAATTCTTTCAGGAGAGTGATTTATTGTTGGAATATACTTCCATCAGGTGTTGTGGAAGCGAGTAGTTTGAATAAATTTAAGGATGGATTAGATACAAGGGCTGTTCCTATAAATAATGATCATAATTTTCATGAACATTCATACTGCTTGCTATTTCTAGCTAGGCTGCAGAATTTAAGACCAAACCAAGCTGCATCACATAGCAACTGTGCAGTTGACTCATGCACACGGTATGACCTTGCCAGTCAAGTTTATGCATGTTCAGTTTCAACTAAGTAATAACAGATGTGACATGCGAGAAACAGTATGCTGCTCTCACATTTTGTTTCCATCTCAAGAAAACATCAGTTGAAGCATATGAAATGTTAAAAGAGACCAATGGTGAATTTATGCTTCCATATAGCACAGCTCATGGGTGGTGTAGAATGTTTAAAGATGGATGTGATTCAATCACAAAAATCGGCAGTCGTGGAGCTCCAAATACTGCCGTCACCACAGAAACTATAAATACTGCTTCTGTAATTGTGAGAGAAGATTGTTATATAACGGTAAGGCAACTGGCAGAAATGTTGAGAATTCCTGTAGGAAGCATGCTTGGTATTCTCCATGACTATTTGCATAAGACACATGTTTGTGCATGCTGGTTTCCAAGACTACTCACACCCAAGCAACAGCAAGTTTGCATGGAGGTTTGTCAGGAGCTGCAACAGATGGTTAATGAAAATGTGAGGTTCTGCACAAGGTGATAACGGCGAATGAGACATGTCTTCATTGAGTACTGCGTACAGGTCTGGAGGCCTCATTTTAGGAAGGATGTAGATTTACTTGAGTGTGTACAGAGAAGGGCAACAAGATTGGTGAGGGGAATGAAGGGATCCTCTTACCAAGAGAGGCTTAAGTTCTGCAAATTGCAGTGGCTGGAGACTAGGCACCTGCGCGGTGATCTGATTGAGGTGTATAAGGCTTTGAATGGGTTGAGCACGCTGAGTTCTGATGGGATCCTTCCACTTGTTCAGATTACGAACCTAAGGGGGCATAAATTCAAATTAAGAAAAAACAGATGTAGAATAGATGTGCGGAAATTTGCCTTTAGCCAGCGGGTGGTTAATTGCTGGAACAAACTTCCATATGTCGTCGTGGAAGTTGATAGGTTGAAAAAATTTAAGGAGGAACTGGACAGGCATTTGGAGGGAAGGGTGTGATTTTTTTTTTTTTTGGCTGATGCTGCATAAGCTCATACACTTGCTTTCTTGCATCACATGCCACTACTACTACTATTATTTCAACCCAGAGAGTAAACAACAGAGCTCTGTTTGGAAGTCTATGTCATTGCAAACACCAAAAAACAAAAAATTGTGGCCTCTGCAGGAAGGCTATTTTCTTGACATTCACAGAATGTTTTACCACCATTTTGCTACGTCATGTGACCAATTACAAGACCTTGCTACAGAACTGTACTGCACATTTTGTGGAACCACATTCATTGCAAATGACCACAACTGTACACTGATGGGTGGATGCTGCATCACGACAATGAGAGACCTAATATTGCTTATGCTGTCATCAAGTACTTAGCCACCATTAATGTCAGATGTGTTCCTCATCTGCTCTACAGCCCTGACCTTGCACCCTCCAATTTTTTTTTTTCTTATTTCCAAAGTCAAAGAAGGAGCTGTGAGGAAAACATTTTCAGTAATCAGAAGAATTTATAAAGATATCAGGGTCAATTCTCAATTGCATGTCAGAAAATGGCTTCCACCATGTGTTTGAAGAATGGCAGAAACGTTGGAGTAAGTGCATTTCATCAAATTGAGAATACCTTGAAAAAGACCATCAAAATATGGATGATTATATTATTAAAGGTAAGTTGTGAAAAAAAAAAAAATTATAGGCATTCTTTATTGAACAGCCCTCATAAATTATTACAGGGGATGGACAGATTATTTTTTTTTATAAGCTTGCTCCTTGCATCATTTGTCATTACTAATACTAATAATTAGTTGCATTGCATTTTATTACAGTAGATGTGCAGAAACAGTATTTGTAAGTTAATCAGGAAACTTAGATGATGTTATTTTTGTTCATTGAGACCATGCTCAGGACAGTAATGTTTTTACAAAACATTTATCTATTGAATGATAAGATTTTTTTTCATTAGTGAGGATATAACAATTTTTATTCAGTTGTGATTGTTCAGTTATACACACCATTAACATAATTGGAGAAAATCCACTAAAAAAACTTGGGACATTTGGTTGTAGCAGAGTCATCATCACTGTATCCAATTCCAATACTGTCAGCATCAACATTTGTCTTCCTCTTCAGAATTACTTAGTTCCAGGGGTGCCAAAAGTCAGCATAGTCCCCTGTCCTCAGTGCACCTATTTAGTTCAAAATCTGCATACTCAGTAATTCACTCTAGCAGTTGTTTCACTCTTAGCACTAAAATCACCTACACTAATTATTTTCTAATGTGATATGTCAACGTACAGATTGTTTATAAATTATTCACCTGATTATGAAACTCGATTAAAATTTTATTGTAATAGGTATCTTAAAAAGGTGTGCTGCAGTTCAGATCAACTCAATGAATTTTTTCTCATGTGGTTGGCAGCCTTGATCCCAGAAAGCATTGCAAGAGTATGGCATTAAAATGGTGGCAGTGCAGGAGAAAGCAATGTGCATGTTGTGGCTGTGTGATACCAAATATCCAGTGACTCTGAAGAGATATTTTTGGTGGGAATTCCAGAAAGATCACCCTATGGAACAAATTTACCTGAAGTCCTACAAAATCTATCCACCTTCCAAGCATGCAGCTGCAAATGCCACAAACATTGCACAGGGTGGTTCAAAACAGATTGAAACTTTATACTTACGAAGTGCAAATTGTCCAGGAAATTAGGCCTCGCGACAAATTACGAGGGGAATTTGTTGTTCATATTCTCAACTATATAGACAAAGATGAGCACTCTTTAGAAAATGTTGTTTTCAGTGATGAAGTGACATTCCACTTATTTGATAAAGTTAACAGACACAATTGTTGCATATGGGGATCTGAAAGTCTCCACTCAGTTTGTGAACACGAGTGTGATATTCCCAAGATAAATGTATGGTGTGCACTGTCCTTCAGCCAGGTGATTGGGCCATTTTTTTTATACAAAAGCTCTGTGAACTCTGCAAATTGCTAAATATGCTTGAATTGTATGCTGCACCTCAGTTGGAAGATATGTAGCCATATGTGTTCTATTAGCAAGATGGGGCTATACCACACTGGAGCTTGCATGTACATGATTTCCTCGATAAAAAATTTCCTAACTGATGGATCGGCTGGGATGGTCCCATTCCATGGTCTCCTCATTCTCTGGATATCACACCTATGGATTTCTTTGTTTAGGGCTACATAAAGGGGAAGATGTATATAAAAGAAAACGTTAACAGTGTCATAGTTAAAATTATGGATTGAATAGGCAGTGACTTCCATTTCTCAAGAGATGCTTCAGAACACTTGGAATGAAATCAGCTGCTGTCTTGACATTCTATGTGCTACCAAAAGTATCCATATGGAGGTTTACTGAAGTGCAGTTGTGTGATAGGAAATTCTTTGAGTTGCTTTATTAAGTGCAGCAAACTGTTTTACAATACCTATTACAATAAAAAATTAATTGAGCTTCATAATTAGATGAATAATTTATAGACACTGTATAATTATACATAAATAAAATAACTGCATGCTTACACAGTGAACAAGAATGCCACACATTCAAATTGAAACTGGAATCATAACGAGAGAGAGAGAGAGGTCGTGCAGTTTGACTATTGACTTCCAGTTCAGTTTGCTCCCAAATTACTTGGACTAACTGATCCACAGCTGAATTCAAATTGCACATAAACTATGAATTGGGTTAGGGTAGGAAGTTACAGATAACACACCTGCAAATGCAAGTATCTGGCATGGGCAATAATTTTAAATACATTAGAGTCATTGTCCTCCAGGTGATGATTGGGGGGTTAACAAGTGCAAAAATTCAAATTAAGACAAGTGCATGTATTGTTATGTTTTACCAGTTTCACTTAATAATGCTGTGTAACCAACACATTACTTTTAAAACTACTGAATTAAAACTGTATATTTATGAAACTAGAGAAGAGGAAGCTAATCTCTTATTGGTGATTTAATGTGCAGTAGATATTTTCTTTTCAAGTGGGGTTGTGAAGCCGTGTGCTACTACAGCCAGGTTAAGAAAGGCCCCATTCTTTACATCATATGTTAATATTTATTTCGTATCCAGTACAGTTTATTAATTTGAATATTTTGTTACAAAGTATTGTTGTTAATGTAGTTTGAAATGTGAATTTTTTTCTAAAGAAATGTTTTGCACTTTATTTTCTAGTGTTTTTTATGCTTTGCCAGTCAAGTTGTTGGTGCAATAACTTGGTGTGATTTGGGATGAAAGGAAAGTTGTTTATGGAGGATGCCAGTCCAATATGCTTTACTCATGGTAAATCAAGTTATTGATTAATTTTTAAAATGAAGTAATTCTAAATAGTTATTTTAACATTATTTTAGCAGCCATAAATCTGCAATATATAGAAATTTTCATAATGTCTCTGCACTCAAACAGCAGCAGCAGGGACTTTTATGACTTTTTGATCATTACTTCTTTTTATAAAGGATAAATGGAGATAAGTATACTTATTTGGAGTATTGATGCTAATGGCATGAATGCTAGGGCTCCCAACCTAGGGAGAGTTGGCATATTTTCATTTGCTTTTTCAAAATTAGGATTGCAACTTCCAAACCAGTAATTAAATATGCCAAAAAAGAGGTATCAAATGCTGTCATATAATTTTACTCTAAACTGATCTCCATGTCCTCAAGTCTCACTAGACAAAAAAAAACCATGGAATAACAGAACCTCCTTTTGTGCTTTCAGTCATTCTGTCCAAAATTTTCTTTATATAAGTCTTATTTTGTTTCATAAGGAACTCAAAAACTTGGGAAGTATTTGAAAGCAGATAATGGATTATTATTTTCAAAAATTTATTTCAAATACTTAGGTATATTTACTAAGTCTTTGTCTTGTCAAGTATCAAGATTTTATGAGGGTATAAAAGGGTTCCCTTACCAAAGACTTGTTCTGTGAATTGCAGCATCTGCATTGGAGACCTAATCAGAGTGTTTAAGGCTTTAAAAGGGCAGAGTATACTAACTATTAACGGTACCTTTACTCTTTATCAGATAGCACACACAAGGGGACAAATTTAAATCAACGAAGGATGGTTTTAAAATAGATGTATGGAAATTTGCCTTCAGCCAGAGAATTATTGATTGTTAGAATAAACTTAGTGTTATGGAGATAGGAAGTTCTGACAAAGTTAGTGAAATTAGGCAAATTATTAGAAGGGATATGGCCAACCGGCCTAGCGGGTGGGTAAAGTGCCTGCCTGGGCAACCCAAAGGTCGCGGATTCGAATCCCGTCTCGGGCTTGGATCAGAATAGAAAATTTAAAAAAAAAACCTTGAGAGGTGTAATATGGCCACAGAAGTCGATGTGCCAACAACTAACATAAAAAAAAAAAAAAAAAGAAGGGATATGCAAATGAAGTTTTTTTTTTTCTTTTCATTTTTTTAATGGCTGACATACACTGATGAGCCAAAACATTGACACGAACCACAGCTGACACGGTCAGCTGTGGTTAGTACCTACTGAAAGTGGTCCAAGGAGGGGAAACCCACGAACTGCCTGTGAGTTATTGGATGACCATGGCTCATCGATGCTTGAGGTGAGCGGTGTAACTCACCAGTAATTAGACTGCTGGTGATGGGAGTAATGTGTCACAACACACAGTACATTGAACCCTGCTGAAAATGGGGCTGCATAGCCACAGGCCACTCCGAGTGTCCATGCTAACTGCCATTCACCTGCAACAGCGCCTACAATGGGCACGCAAGCATTGAAACTGGACCTTGAGTGATTGGAAGAAGGTCGTCTGGTCCGATGAATCACGTTTCCTGTTGCACCATGTGTATGGCCGGGTACGCTTGCATTGTTTACCTGGGGAAGTAATGCCGCCTGGATGCACCATGGGACGAAAACAAGCCGGTGGCATGCTTTGGGGGATGTTCTGCTGGGATACCCTAGGTCCAATCATCCATGTGCCGGGCACTTGCTGACCAGGTACACCCTTTCATGCCAATGGTCTTCCCCTCTGGCCATGCCGTCTTTCAGCAGGATAATGCAGTATGCCACACTGCCCGGATTGTTCGAGACTGGTTCGTGGAACATGAGGAAGACTTCCGGGTATTGCCCTGACCTCCAAATTCCCCAGACATCAATCCCATCGAGCATCTTTGGTTTGTGTTGGAACAGCAACTCCGATCTGCAGCATCTCAACCATGAACCTTACAGGGGTTAAAGGAGCTGCTGGTTACATGTTGGTACCAGATACTACAAGACACATTTAGAAATCTTGTAGCATCCATGCCTCGCCAGGTACAAGCTGTTTTGGCTGCATGTGGAGGACCAGCATCATATTAGGTAGGTGGTCATAATGTTTTGGCTCATTGGTGTATAAGCTTGGTTCCTTGCATCATTTTGCCAACACTAGTATATCACAATTTAAATATATAGGGCAGTTGTTAATAACATGCAATAAATATAAGAACTGTATTAACATCTAAAATTAAGCATAAAGAGTTCCTATAAACATATGGTTGTAAATACTCTGCTAGGAGGATGTATGTTTGTTAGAAGATGTATGTATGTTCAGTTTTGTTGGGTTAGAGTAAGACTAAATTAGACCAGTACATTATGTTGTTAGGAGCATGTTTGTTTATTTGTTTTCAAGTTATCAGTATCTTAATGTTTACAAAATATGCTAAAGATGTTCACTGTTCTTTGTTTGTTTCAACATATTGCTGAGCCCTGTGGCTCAGCAATATGTTGAAATATCTCAGCAATATCTAACCGACGCGGTGTTATTCCATATCATCTCCTTTATGTAGCAATAAAGATAATGAGAGACTCTTTGACGGTGGCTTTCAAATATATAGGTAAAGATACTAAAGTTATCCGCAGACAAGTTTAATCCAAAGAATACATTAACAGCTGTATTGAAAACAATTTGACCTTCCTAAGGATAATTCCAAACTATCTACTACTGGGCTCAACGTAAGCGCGATCTATTCGCTATGTTAGACAGCTCGGTAAACCTACAATGTTCTATGTATATTTTAGTGCACTTGCATCGTTTATACACAGCCAATTATAGATTAGCAAATTTGCAATAGCAGCATCGTTTAAGTTACATCTCATATTGTGAATCTCATATTGTGAATATGAGATGTAACTTAATTGCAAATTTGCTAATCTATAATTGGCTGTGTATAAATAATGCAAGTGCACTAAAATATACATAGTCTAATTCTTTCGCAGCTTGAGGCATAAGCCTTTAATGCATTAGAGACCTATGGTGTTCTTGACTCTGAGTGCCAATAAAATCAGCTAATGACACTAACTCACTAACTTTGATTTGGTACGTCATATCCAGAAGGACATTATTTCACGTCATTTCCGCGTTGCAGAATCATGACAAATTGGTTTTACTACAGTCTGAAATTTAGTAGATGCCGCCAAAGTTGTTTTCACATCAAAAAGTTTCATCATAGGTAAAGTAGGGGGCTGTAGATATAAATGATAACAGTGGACATTTATGGCTACAACTTTCCACTGTTATGTTGTCCCCTCCCACAAAAGTGTGAAAACACCATTTTTTTTTAAATCAAAGTTGGTATTATACATGTTAGGTATAGCTTCTTTCTGTACGTAGCTACAAGCAAACTGGGTTTGCTACGTAGTGCATCGATCTCACATTGTGGAGGTACTTTGCCACGAGTTGCCTTGGTATTGTACTTATCAAAATAAAAGGCAATGCTTGCTTCATTGGAGAAATATATTGTTTTTTACTTAAGGTGTATATGTGTATCACTACCCAGACCTCGGTTTTGACTGTTTCGAAGCTAATGTGGTCAAATTCACAACCTCAAAAGTCATAACTGAAAACCTCAGTTTAGCTCTGGGTTGACAAGTCAAGACATGTTTTGACTCTATTTAGAATAACATTGGTGGGTAGGTAGACATCAAGAAGACCTATGCAACCCAGTGACGAGATATATCCACAGTAAGTGAGATGGTGTAGTAATTAAAGTAGACATGGTTAATTTTAGGGCAAAAGTCTCAAGCTATGAAAGCCATAAAGTCTATACATGTCAGGCATAGCCTCTTTCTGTACATAGCTGTGAAAACTGTATTTGCTTCTTAGTGCATGGACAATTCCTCGCCTGTAATGATGGAAGAAATGAAGTGCGGGTAAGCAGTAGCATGATGACAAAGATCCTGACACATGAGAACCTGCTACTCTCTGTAATCATCAGTGATGATGCGAGGCACAAACTTGGCTGAAACATATTGCTTTGCCATTGATTGACATATCCCAAAAGAAATACTAATTTCACTGGCACCTTTGTTGTCCAAAAAAAAAAAAAAAAAAAAAAAAAAATGCTGTGAAAACATCTTTTTTTTAAATTTTTTTTTTATATGATTGCTAATCAGATCATGAATGATTGAATTGTTGGTTTTAGAAGATGAAGAGAGTTGGCTAAAGTGAAGTTTATCTTTGTTGGCAAAGTGGCTCTCCTTAAACTTTGTGAACCACAAAAATGTCCTCAAACAACACCCAGCAACCTCTCCAAAAGCTGTTTTTAGCATTTTGTGGGTTTCTGTTGCATAGCTCCCTAATTTGAAAGAAAATTTGATACAAATCATTTCTCAGTAAAATCACTAATTTTAAGATGTGGGTTAACACATTAAAAAATAAAACACATTCTATTCAGCTCTAATTCATATTGACTTCAGATAAACAGACGATTCATGCATTGTTATGTATAGATGGGTCACTGAACATATTGTAATGAGTTGCAACTCTATGATGCCTCAATTTCAAGGTACAAAGAGAGTTGCCTAACTTTTTGATCACACTTCATATATATACCTGGTACTCATGTCCAGGTAGCTAAATTGGACAACTATTAAACTTTTCAAAATTATAAATTCAATTTAAAAAAGTAAAGAAAATTATTGTTATTGGATGGGGAAAAAAATGTGGGGCAAGTTTCTTTTTAAAATTATTACAAAAGAACAAATATTGAGAAATAACTTTCTTCAGGTTATTAAAATAATAGGTAAGGATAATTTTTTGTTATTTTATTTTATATTTTTTGCTGCCTTTCTCAGTGTTTGCCTAATCTTACCAAACTTTCTTGCCATAAAAATGAATCTGGCATTTGTCACATTGTTAAAATGTGATTCCCACATATAAAACTTAATTTCAAATACCAAGGTTTTAGAAAAAATTTAAAAAATGAAGGAAATGGCCACTTTAACTTTTCTGCAGAAAAATGCATCAGTATTTGCATGTGAAGAGATGCACAAAACCACGTTAAGGGCAAGCCATGAGTACATGAGTGCATTTTTGAAATTACTCTTGTGGGTAGTACAGTGATTATGATTGCTATCCTTTCACATAGTGTGGACAAGGCCTTGAATCCTGCCCAAACAAGAGGAATTTGTGGATTTGTTTTTTACTTTGTGGGCAGCTTTCTCAGAGAAGAGTTTCACCAAGGGTTGCACGTTTCTATTTGATTACTTATAGTATAACTTGCAGTTTTAAAAATTGCTAATACAAAACATTCAGTATGGATTGATTTCATATTGGCATTAACTAGAAATGTGTTATTATTTTGAAATATTCCTAAGAATAATCTTACATATAAAAAAATGTGTGCCTCAAACCCGGATTCTGATATATACAAAATTTGAATATGGGGAGTATGATGTATCCAGGGACATACAGGACAGGAGGGGTGGGGGTTATGCTCTTAGTTAAGAAGCATATTATATCCAAGGCAGTGCATCCAGTTGATATGGGTGACCAGTGTAATGCTGAGTCAGTTTATTGTGACATGAGCACTGGAGAAACACAAATGAGAGTAGGACTGTGTTATTGGCCTAATGAATGTGATGAGTATACCAAACAGCTATACAGTGAAATAGACTGGGTCAGTAAATCAGAATGTCTTATAATGGGGATTTTAACTCTCCAGATGTTCACTGGAATTTGTGGGTTTGTTACTCTCCACACACTAGCAAGACTTGTAGATTTATAGGATTACTGTTTTCTACAGCAGCCTGATAGAGAAGTAACAAGAGGAAGCAATACTCTTGATGTGGTTGTCGACAGTGATTCTTCATGCATTAAGAATCTGCAGGTAAAAGACTCAGGGTGTAGTGATCACAGTGCACTGATGTGGAATTTAATTAAAGATATAACTACTGTAAGGGTGACTATAGTGGTTTCAGACAGTTTTTAAATTCTGTGTAGTGGGACCAACTGATGAAGTTGCCAACAGCAAATGCTAAATGGGAAGCATTCAGGGAAGTAATCTGAGAAGCTACTAGGCTTTTCATACCAACTAAGAAATACTGTAGAGGTTGATGGGCTGAAAAATAGCAGTTGAAGTTTAATACAGTAAACCCCTGCTATTCGTGGTATCTGTTTTCTCATATTCGCGATCGCTGATTTAATATAAAATGAAACCTAAAAAAATGTGAATTTTAAAGCGCCATGAATATTTTCCGCCATGAAAAAACATGGGCGTTGCTAAAATTATCTTTCCCGGTCAAAACAGCGCTCAGTGGGTGGGGGAGAGGGGTGACAAAATCGCGAGCGTGGATGTTTCTCGCTAATCCTTGTTCAGTATGTGTTATGTGCTTGTCATGGAATTTCTTCGTTTGCTTTTAATTTATATGCTTATAAATTGAATAAATTTATAAATTGACGGAAGAAAGTGACTTTATTGTGGACAAGTTCTTTCTAACCCGTACAAAAAATATGGCTATGAATAACAAGGGAAATGGGAAAAGATCAAAGAAGGTGATGACATTAGTGAATAAAATTGAGTTATTAGATAAAATTTCTAATGGTGAAAATGTCTCCTCAGTGGCAAAACATCATAAAATCAATGAGTCAACGGTACAATCAATCAAAAAATCGGAAGAAAAAATCCGCCGGAGTGTCCGTGAAAATGCGCCAATTGCTTAAAAAATTTGCTCTGTAACTCGCGATGTTAAATTAGAAAAAATGGAAAAGCTTTAAATCTGTTGATAGAAGACCGAACTCAAAATAAAATTCTGTTTAGTTCACTCATCATTCGTGAAAAGACAAAATTCCTTTATCAACACTTTAGCGAAACTGGTGATAGCACTGGTGGGATAAGTTTTTTTGCTAGCAAAGGCGCTGGTTTGAAATTTCTAATAAATATTACATTTAATATTAAATTGTTTCTTATTTTCATTTCGATGCCATATGCTTGCATTTCACTATGTACTGTCTATGTACATAGTCATATTATGAAGGTACATCTAATACATACATAGACAAAATTTTAGACTAGTTTTTCTTATATATTTCATACTTTGGAACGGAACCCCTTTATTACTATGGGAGCCATAACTCAGTATTCACGTTTTCGGTATTCGCGACATTTCTCAGGAACGTAACCCCCGCGAATAGCGGGAGTTTACTGTATTCACAAATGCAAGGTACTGCATGTGGGTAGCAGTAATCCCAAATTAACATACCAACTGTGTGGTACTATGCTCTGGGTAATGGGAATTGAAAAAAGACTTGGGGATAATTGTGCAGTCAGATACAAAATTATCTGAGCAGAGCAGACATGCTACCAGAATATCTCATGGGGTTTTGTTAATGATATACAGAAACTTTGCTAGCAGGGATAAGAAGGTGATTATCACTTTGTACAAGGCCGTGGTTAGGCTGCATTTTGGAATGCTGTATACAGGTCTGGAAGTCTCACTTTAGGAAGGATTTAGATCTGCTGGAACAGGCACAGAGAAGGGCAACCAAGCTGGTGAAGGGAACAAAATGGTGCTCTTACGTAGAAAGGCTTCAGTTCTGCAAATTGCAGCATCTTGCGACTATCACCTGTGAGGGAGATGTTTAAATTCTTGAATGGATTGAGTAAGCTGTATGTTAATGGCATTCTTCCACTTGCTGAGACTACACACGAGGTGGGCATAAATTCAAGTCGAGGAAGGATTGCTGCATGATAGATGTGGGGAAGTTTGTCTTCAGCTAGTGGATGGATTGATTGGAACAAACCTCCATCTGTTGTGGAACTGGGTAGTTTGAATAAATTTAAGGCGTTATACAAATTTTTGGAGAGTATGGATGGATGAAGTGCTAATTTTTTTTTTTTTTTTTTTACTTTATTGGCTGATACTTTATAAGCTTGCTTTCTTTCTTCACTGACAGTAATCAGCAACTGCATTATTTCTTGCCACTACTAATACATACGTTGAACTGAAACTCATAGGATACCTCTAGGGTATCCTAGGGTATACAGTGAAATATGGTTTTGTATGATATACATTAGCATTAAATTTTTTTATAATGTTAGATCAAAATTTCTAAAGGTTTATATATATTTCATTTTTCTTTCATTTAGTTCTGAGTATGGCAATGAGCATCAAGTTAGTGATATCTCCTCTACTAGTGGCTTGCTGGATGAGTCAAATTCTGCCCTGAAATATATCTTAGACCAAAGTCATTGTAACAATGTTTCTCTCACTAGTGTACCATCAAATATTACTAAATGTGAACCCAGATCACTTGGGGAGGAAAATGTACTTTTTAGTCATGCTCCCCACCAGACTGCTATTCAGGCTTCTGCTGTCAAGAAGCATGCCACCTATCAGGTATGAATTTATAAAATTTGTTTTAAATTTTTAAATTCAGTTTTATTTGAAAACTTGAACAAAAGAAACTGATATTGTTTGCACTTTTGAAACTGAATAGATTTCAGATTGCTTGTTTTCTTTTTATTTTTGTAAAGAGTTTGCAAGTCTGTCTTGTTCTTTCATGTGACATTTCAGTCAGCAAGATTTATACTGCGTTTACAATGCAATGATCTTAAGGCTCACAGCAAAACAACTTGCCTCTAGAATGAGTTTTTCTGGTATTGCATTGCTTTCAATTAGATGGTCTTGCTGAAAGGTTAATTAGTATTAGTTTCAGCCACAGAGTGCAAGGAAGCCATCAGTTTTTTTCTGCACCTGGCATCTGCCAAAAAAAAAAAAAAAAAAAATTATATATATATATATAAAATATATTATTTAAATGAATCTATTAAAAAATAAATGTATTTATAAAAGAATAAAAAACTTATGTTTCTCTCCTTATGTTATTAATTCTGAAATAAGTTACCACCACAGGTAGATGAGCTGACATTTATTCAAAGGACAGCTAGACAGTTACCTACATAAGGTAACTGTCTAGCTGTCCTTATGTAGGTAACTGTCTAGCTGTCAGTTACCTACATAAGGTAACTGACACTTTCAAAAAGCAGTTTCACATTTAGCTGCTGACTCCATATTTGGACATGTATTTCAAGTACAGTCTTACAATAGTTTTATACATTTGAATTATGAACTTATCTCTACAGTCTACTGTTTGATAATTCATCCAAAAGGTACCATTGGTTTCCCTTGACACCTGTCTACATTTTTTGAGACATTTATGTCTGACCAATATATAACTCCTGAAACGTTTTCTTCTTCCACAGTTTCTAATTCAACTTCAAGCTTATAAGTTAGTTTATTTATTTATTTTTTTATGAAAACCGCAAACACTAAAGGTACTTAGTACCACGCACGGGTTGGAGGTTGAGAAGATGAAAGAAGATATTTGTTGACATTAGATTTGAACTTCTGTAGACTGTAATTTTCAGGAAATATGTATGAAGGAAGATTGTTCCAGAAAATGGCAGTTGAACGAATAAATGAGAAGAAGAAAAGTTTCTTCTGGGAGTTTGAAGTCGAACAGTAAATGGATGTTGGCTGGTGGTGGCACATGTTTGGAAAGAGAGTGGGAATTATAGAAGCCAATTCAGAAGAACAGTGGAAGTATCTGTAGAAAAGGCACGCAGCAGAAACAGAACATCTATGAGACAGAGAGTGGAGAGACTCTGTTAGAGATGAGTCATTAATTAACCTAATTGCCCTCTTCTGTATGGAATCTAGAAGCCTGAGAGAGGTTTTGGGGGGGGGGTGTTGCCCCAGATGTGGGAACAATATTCCACGGTAGGGCGGATTTGCGATTTGTACAAAGTGAACAGCTGTTTGGAAGAGAAGCAAATTGAGAAAACCAAGTTTTTTAGATGGTGAGGAAGCATTATTTGTAATGCACTTGTGCCAAGAGAGATTAGAAGTTAGGGTAATCCCCAAAGAGATATCATCTTGCCTAGAAATCGGAGTGTCACCAAAGATAAGCATAGGGGCAGAAGAATCGTTTTTGTGAGATATAAGACAGGACTGGATTGTAGAATGATCGATATCAACTAAGTTGTCTTTGCCCCACTGGAGAATTACTTGGAGATCGGAATTTAAGGAATTGCTAGTGGATAATCAAGAAGTTGAAGCTGATTGAGCAAGACGAGGTTTCTCAAACTGGAAAGTGGAATGCAATATGTTATCATCAGCAAAACTGTGGATAGGATTTCCGGTCAATGGAAGGTCATTAATATACAATAGGAAAAGAGTGGGGGAAAGAACTGAACCTTGTAGGACACCAGCATTAGTGGAGAAGTTAGAAGACAGAGAGCCATCTACCATTACCCTCAGTGAGAAAACTGGATAACCAATTACAAAAAAACAGTTGGCAAACCATAAGATAGAAGCTTGTTATGCCAAATAAGATCAAAAGCCTTTGATATGTCAAAAGCAGCTGCTTGTGTTTCGCCAAACTTTTCCATTGAATTTGTCCATAAATGGGTAACATAAGTCAGAATATCACCAGTGGATCGACACTGGCGGAATCCATACTGGTGATCGTTGATCAGATGGAAGGTTTCAAGATAGTTTAAGATTTGGTGGTTAATTGATTTCTCCATTACTTTAGAAAGAGTAGAATTAATTGCAATGGGACAATAATTGGATGGGAGTGATTTGTCACCCTTTTTAGCAACTGGCTGGATATGAGCAAATTTCCAAGCAGAAGGAAAAACACCTTTGGAATAAGAAACTGAAAAAAGCGGCAAAGAATAGAAGTATGTTCAGGAGCACAGGTTTCAAGAACAAGTGGAGAAATGCCACCAGGACCTGGGGCTTTCTTAGCATCAAGATTTGACAAAATTTTTCTGATATCCTTTGACTGAAGCCCACAAGCGGCATTGAAAGGAGAGTGTTGGGAATGGTGAGAGGTGTTTTACCAATATCATCAATACATGAGTTCAAAGAAAAATGGGATGCTAGCAGGTCAGCTTTGTCCTTGGCTGAAGTGACAATAGAACCATCTGGTTTTGACAGAGGTGAGAGCAGAGATGGGCAACAAAAGTTGCAGCCAATAGCTTTTGCAAGAGACCAGAATGCTTGGCTACCATTAGGGCAAGAAGGAAGTTTTCTACTCTTAGCCTGTTCAAAATCTAGTTTGGGCTGATTAATAACTGCTTTACAATTGTTGCTAGCTTTGGTGTAGGCAGAAAATGAAACTGTAGAATTGGAAACAAGCCAATTATGATATTAGCATTAGCAAGGGCACATGATGCAAGAAAGCAAGCTTATATAGCATCAGCCAAAAAAAACCAACACACACCCTTCTCATTTCACCCATCCACTCGCTCCAAATGTTTGTCTACATCTACCTTGAATCTGTTTAAGCTATCAACTTCGACAACAACAGATGGAAGTTTGTTCCAGCAATCAACCACCCGCTGGCTAAAGGCAAACATCCGCACATCTATTTTACAACTGTCTTTCCTCGATTTGAATTTATGCCCTCTCAGGTGATTATTCTGAGCAAGAGGAAGAATTCCATCAGCATTGAGCATGCTCAAACCATTCAAGGCTTTATACACCTCAATGAGATTACCTTGCAGGTGCCTAGTCCCCAGACACTAATTTGCAAAACTTAAGCCTTTCTTCATAAGAGCAAC